>NW_020884973.1:967386-1081646 GCF_003945725.1 Corapipo altera
TGGAGCAGGGCAGGGAGGGGATCCTGCCCCTCTGCCCAGCCCTGGGCAGGCACATCTGCAGGGCTGGGCCCAGCTCGGGCTCCTCAGCACAGCAGGGCCAGGGAGCTCCTGCAGCGGGGCCAGCGCAGGCTGCGGAGATGCCCAAGGGATGGAGCAGCTCTGGGAGCAGCAAAGGCTGAGGGAGCTGGGGCTGTTCAGCCTCCAGAGCAGAGCCTGAGAGGGGCCCTCCCCAGGGGGTGTCAGGGGCTGCAGGGAGGGGGCAGAGGCTGGAGCAGGCTCTGCTCGGGGGGGCCCAGCAATGGCCCAAGAGGAACGGGCAGGAACTGATGCCCAGGAAGTTGCAGCTGGACAGGAGGAAGAACTTCTTTGCTGGGCAGTGACCCAGCCCTGGAGAGAGAGCAGAGAGGGTGTGGAGTCTCCTGACTGGAGATCTTGCAGAGCTGTGTGGACACAATCCTGTGCCATGTGCTCTGGGATGGCCCTGCTGGAGCAGTGAGGTGGGACCAGATGAGCCACTGTGGGCCCTTCCAGCCTCACCCACTCTGAGATTCTGTGTTTCTGTGACTCTTCTTGGTGGCTTCTTGTCAGGCAAATGGGCTCCTTTTCTGTCTGTCCATATCTCTGTCCACCACTCTGTCTGTGATGCTGCTGACACCATGGTCATGTCCCCTGTACAGAGGTAATGGCAATAGCAGAGTGTCTCACCAACAGTGTAGATATTTTTTCATGTTTTGTCTATAATAGAAAGAAACTCTGGAAAACCTGATTACGATGTCATGTCTGAACACTGTCGTTGTTCAGGATGAAGCAAAGGGTGCAGGAAAGTTAGGCTAATAATGTAGATGTCCACAAATAGTCATTTTACATGACAAATCAATGTTTCAACCTTTCTGCATTTGTTTTCTGTCAACATTAAAGTGACTGAGTTTTACTGAAAAAAAAGCATATAAAAAGTTCATTTCAAAATCATAACAGGAATATTCACAGAAAATGTATTTTAAATTCCATACACCAGATACATCTTGGAAGCAGGAATTTGCTCCTCTAACCGAGGACATCTTGTGACTAACATGACCAGTCACCACAAAACAACATAGCAAAGATATTAATGAATAATCCACATGGATTAATTCAAGAATGCATCTGCTCAATAGTTTATGGAAGTCAAAAGCAAACATTTTGTGAACAGAAATAAGTGATCACGTTCTCTAAATAGAGAGCACACAGCTGCTGCTGCTGCACATTGCCCCGTCTCCTCTGGGATTTGCTGGCATCTCCCCATGTTAAACACCAGAAGTTCCCTGATCACCATTCAAAAAAGTTCATGGATTGGTCCCTGTTTCTGGAACTGTCCTGAACATTTACTGTGTTATTTTTTACCGTCTACTCTGGGTCAGGTGGTAAAAGTGGAAGACTCATCAAGAGGAGTATCACTGGATGCTTTCCCGAGCAAAAATCCAACCTCTGAGTCTTAGAAATCAAAATAAGCAGATGAGAGTTTTGTTATTTGGGTTTGTTATTTGGTTTTGTTCATCTTTTTAAATGGTTTCTGCTAGTGGGTCTCACCAGCAAGCAGCCACTGTATCTTCAAACAAGCAGTAAGTATCTTCAGGAATTGTAGTTACCTGTGTGAGCTGAGGATCCATGCAAGATTATTTTCCCTGTAAGGTGAGACTGCATAAGCCGACATGTTCAAAAGGAAGATAGTTCGTTTGTTTGTCTGCAAATATGATTAAACTTTGGACCTTCCACAGAGCTGTATGGAGGTCAAAAAAAAAATAAATAGGTTCAGTAACATAGTTCCCAAAGATGAAGGCTTTACCCACACTAGGCAGGATGGCTAACACTGCTACATCAACATCTTGAGGTAAATTAAAATTAAAAGCAGTGCCTTAAGCACCTTGCATTCCATGGAAAAGAGTTCTCAGCCCTCAAATCTTGAACCTTGACCTCTATAATACTGGGAGAATGATCAATCCTCTGCTCCTGGCATACATTGATACCATTGATTATTCCTGCCTCTTGCTGCTCAACATTCACTGATGATTATTCACTTCTCACTCACTCTTTCAAAATGAACCTTTAAAACTCAAAGGCCACCCATCACCTGAACCACAGAGGGAGTCAAAGGCCTGCAAGGACTATCAGTATGTTGTTTTTCATTCTCAGAAGGAAAGGCAAAGCACCCTCAAAACCTTACAACGCTCTACCTCCACTCCCACCCCACCTGGCATCTACACTCCTCCAGTCGCTCCAAAGGTGCAATATAGAAAATTATTTACATATATCACAGAGGAAGAGGAGACAGAAAATATTTAGCAATTGTCAACTTATTGCAGCCGTTAATAGATACACTGAAATTGTTAACTGAGGGGAGGTACATCATTGTGAAATAAAAGTGCTATTGCTGATTGTGAGCTGAATCTCTTTGTGAGGTAACAGAAGCGCTTTCATGGATATTTAGATCAGATGCAAGATCTGCACTGCTTATCTGGCATTAGATTGTCTTATTTCGTTACTCGTTGTTGAACCAACCAGATGAAAGGATGAGAAGTAATTTTCGCTGGTGTGCACTTTTTTTCCTCCTATGACCAATATTTAAGAAATTACTTATGGCAGAAATATCACCATCCAGCAGATGGTTATGAATATAATTTCTTGTAAATTATTTTTCAAATCCTTAGTCTTTACTTCCTCCTAAGTCTTTGTCTGACTGCGTGACTTTGATAAAGCTTCACAAATATGCTGAAAACTTGTCTTCTTTTTCTATTCCTTTTCAAGTTTATTTTTTAGGGTGGGAAAAAAAGGGGCTGGATCATTTTTATTAGAATCTTCTTGGCATTAAATACTGTAGTTAAATAATCTTTTGGTGTCAACACACAAAGGGTAAAATCCTTTCAAGGAAATTATGCTTTTGATTTTGGTGAGATGAGTTGGGTTTTTTTTTTAGTCTTTATAATCTCCCCTCACAGGGTGTAAAATTGTAAGAAGATCTCACTCTGTGTGTGAAGAATTATTCAAATGCACACCACTTCACTTAGCAAATAAGTTTTGTTAAACATTTTTGGTCCCTCTCTGAGTTATTTTATTCCCAACAAAGATGCGAAGACCCAAGAAAAAGAAAGCTTTTCCCGTGAGAATTGCTTACTGCTTGAGTGCAGTCTCCTGAAGGTGTATAAATAAATTGCAAGAGGGATTTTTTTATTCTCTTGGTAGTATTTCCAAGTAATTTATCTTTTGATCTTTCAACTCGAGAAACAACTTCATGCACTAAAGTCAGAGGTGAATCATAGGAAAGTTGGGATTTGGAATGCTTGAACCCTTTCTTGCAACTTTCACAAACTGGCAATAGTTCCTTTAGAGAACTTGTAATGTGACTTATGTGGCCGATGTAAAATGTGTACGACCTGAAAGGGAAATGAGGCAGGAAAATATGAATCCCAGATAACAGCAAACAATTTGCAGGTGAGCTACTTGACCTTATGCTTACTGGAACAAATAATGGGCAAGCAACTGAATGGATGCAATTTGTAAATCAAGTGCTTTTCACTGATAAATGCTGGGGATTCCACTGTCACTTTGGTGTTCCTGATTTCCCATCTACCTGTCCTTCGGTGGTCTTGCATAACCTGTCCAGTCTCGTATTTCTACATCTCTCTCTCCTGTACTTTGCTGGATAATTGCCAACACCACAAGCTCATAGAATTTCTTCAGTCACTCCACTCTCCTGTCAGGAACTCACCCAACAACTGTAAATCATTGCCTTTCACAATACAAGCTACTGTCCCTGCTGGCATTAGCTTGTTCCCTTCCTATTCCTGTCACCCAGTCACATCTTCAACCACATTTCTGTGCATAAGCCTGTACTCTCTTCTCTGGTGAAACTCCATCTAAGGATCGTTGTGGTTCTCTCCTCTCAGACACAAGGTGTGACCTGCTGCCAAATCAAATGCTCTTCCAACAGAATCCCCTGTCCCCTGCATAGGCTGGGTGGTACCTCTGTGTAGGGCCTCTGTCCAAAGAACTCATCCAACACTGCACTGGACCAACTAATTACCTAAATGAGAAAACAGCAAGACTGCCCTTCAGCACGAGGCAGTGTGGGATGGAGTGCCAGGGCTGGACTGTCTCATTGCTGCAGTTTGGCACTGGAGCTAACACAGAACTGAGGAAACTAAATCAACCCGAGAGCCAGCGGGGACCTACTTGTAACAGCACTGGAAGTTCTATCACAACTCTTACAGCTTCTGATGAGTAAGATGATGAAGGGACTGGAATACCTCTTTTACAAGGAAAAAAAACCCAAACCAAAAAAAACAACCAAAAAACCCCAAATCAAACAGGATGACATCCATCCCTTTGCTATAGCTATGGATGTGGTTAAGTTTCTATGTTTATTTTTGCTCTCATATGCTACGAACTTCTCCATCTGAATTTTAATGACCATGAACAGTGCTGGGCTATGAATTCTGAAGCACTGAATGTACATATAAAACATATTTAACTGGTTTCACCCACAACTCACTTCACTCAGACTGTGAGTGAGGACAAGGTACCAAATGAAGCATTACTCCTGATGAAATGGCAGTCAGTGCAATGTTTGGGATGGTCCTTGGGCATCAAGAGGAGCCCACCAGCCCATCAGGAACCTACCTGGATAGCACCATGAAGTCACAGGCCAGCAGGAATGGACAGTGGCCTCATGATGTAGGAGACAGACTTGCAGTTTTCTCCAGCCCCTGCAGTTCTGTTGGCAGTCACAGGCAGCAGCAGTGCTTTGCAGAAGGTGGGTTAACCCTCAAACCCTGAGGGAGGCTGAGTCCCCTCTGGGGGTGCCAGCTGTGGAGGGAATCCAAACAATTCATTCAGACTGATTTCTTAACTTTCAGATTTCTAAAGTGAGGGGAGGTAGATCCCACTCTTTTTGTCTTTCTGCACCAAAACCTGGAAAGGGATACAAACGAAACGCTCTGGGAGGAAGGATGTGAGTGAGGAGCTGGCTTGGAAGGCACAACACCTGGTTTTTGTTGCTGGATCTGCCACTGGCTCCTTTCAACAAGCTGCACTCTCATGGTGCCTAAACACTGTGTAAATGGAATAAAGAGAATTTTCTTGTCTCTTGGAATTATAAGGTCTTCACTGTAAGGGTATGTGTGACACCTTGGAAGTGCTGAGTATTACAGTAAGACAAAAACCCCCACACTTTAGAAAAAGTTTTCATGATTGTGAGAATCAGAAGGACAGAAAAGATAAGGAACCAAGGGTGCGCAAAGAAAAATGAGAGTCAAAGTCTTGTCCTAATTCAGCAGTTCAGAAACTGGCAAAAGGCAAAGAAACGAAACCTGTCACTATTCCACCACTCCCCCACAGTCCATATGTGTGAGCTGCACAGTGACCCTCTTGCAGCTCTTTCAAGTCCATGATCTCATTTGTAGCTTATAATTTGGGTCTTGTTAAGATCTTTATTATCTCAAGCTTCTTTGCTCAGTTTCTTTTCTGAAAAGAAATTCGGAACAGAAGAGTAGGGATGAGACACCTGACACTCCAGGAGCTGAGACAGCTGCTCGAGCCATAGCTGTGCCACGGACAGGGATGGACCCTGTGTCTGCTGCACGTGTACTTCCCCCAGGTAGCTGAGATTCTGCTGCCTGCACCTGTACTTCAAGTCACCATTGAATGGGGTAACCCAAAGATAATGTGACTTTTAAAGCACTTTTCTGCTATACCTTTGACCTATACCCATATTCATCTATAAACCACTGTACTTTCCACATTTGGCTTGTCTTGATCTCCACATTGCTACTGAATCGATGTCTGATGACCTCTGGTTACCCTCCTCTGAGTCATCCCCACATTCTCTGGGCTACTTAGAAACTGGGTGGAATATTGTTTAAGTTGGAACTAAATAACACAAATATTATGTATAGAAAAATTGGGCTACAACTATTTCTACTTCTTTACTGGATTTTCAGAGGAGTTCAAGAGTTAATTTTAAAGGCAGCAGCAATTCTGTCCTTGCTTTAAAAGACCCCAGACCAACAGTTGCGCGTTCTCTCTCCACGACCGGTGCGTCGAGTGCACAGATTTGTTACAGCTCTTTGCTGGAGAACAGAACTGTTCAGCTCCAGCTTCCCAGGTCTGCTCCTCAGTGAGTCAGAGAGCCAACCTGGGGGGGAGTTTGCACTGAATTCAGAACGGGGGAGCCTCAGATGTTCAGAGTAACCCAGTGGGAAAAAGCCAGTGCTGGCATGGGAGTCACCATCCAGCCCTCTGCTTAATGGATTCCGTATTTGTTTTCTTTAGTTATTTTATTAAAGAGGAAAAAGATTCAGGGTGCAATTTGGTATTATTCAGTGATATTCACCATTCTCTTGCCATCAATCCCTTTTTCCACGTTGTTGCTATTTTGAAACAGTGAAGAAGAATGGCTTTCAGATCTACCTTTGCTTATAAGCTGACACCTTAGTTTGGTTCTTTCCAGGGAAAATTAAATCCAGGGACCATTTTCCTGATATCTTTGTCTTGTTAGAGAAGGAGTTTCTATTTTGATTTGTTGTTACCAAACCTAGAGCTGAAAGTAATGTCTCCAACAAGGGCTGTGAGCAATGGTTCTAACAAGGGCTGTCCTTTCAAAGGTGACCTGTCCGTGTGAGGACACAGTGCCCACAGTACTGAGCTGGGACCTGGGACCACAAGGGAACCACTGTTGGCTCTCAGGCACATGGGGTGACTCTTGGGCATGGTCCTGTGCAGGGCCAGGAGTTGGACTCAATGAACCTTGTCGGTCCCTTCCAACTCAGCATATTCTGTGATTCTGTGATTCTGTGAAGTGGAACCAATGTGAATCAAGAAGAGGGTCAGTGTAAGCAAACCCTACACAAAAAGAGGATTGCTTAAAATACTTAAAATCTATTCCAATTATCTCCTCAGATGCTAATTAAGCTCTCTGCTGATTTCTGTTGCTACAACTTTTGTGGACTTTCTTAACAATGAAGTTGTGGGCAGAGATTCCCTGGAGCTTGTACCAAGACTCAAAACATTTTCAAATCAAACTGGCAACACCAGTGAAGACTCAAAGACAAGAAATAGGAATTTCCTGAGCTAGAGCAACAGGGAGCAGAAACTGCAGTGTGATGCTCACCTTTCAGTGGTTTGGTTAGTTATGAGAATTTGACTTTTCAGTGAGATGAACTTTCAAGATTTCAGTTTCAGAGACAGCGAGAAGAACTTCCAGACTGAAATCTTCATCGTTGCATGTGCAGAGTAACGTGACCTGCATTACTCAGTTTATTTTTAGAATAAATAGCTGTTTTCCTGTTTCCATCTTAGCAAAGCCACTGAGAAATTCTGCTTTTCCTGTGGAGGGTACCTTTCATAAAATCCTTATGGTAACACCTAAATATTCTTATTACCTTCATAACTTCAAGAAGCCAAAATTTCACCCACAAGGACTGCAGGCAGTACTGTCTAGGTGGGGCAATGCTCCTTTCTGTAGACTGGAATATTTTAAAAGTCTCATCTTTAATCTCCTAAAGAACAAAGCAGCCAAAAATTAAATAAGTAAAACTGATGAATACTTTTCCAAATGCTTTTAATACTGCTGTTGAGAAAGGGAGGGTGTTGGGCATGATTGGTAATAGTAGGTAAAGAAACAAGTCTTTGCTTCAAAGAATAATTTTTTACACTATGATCAATTAGAATGACATGGTGAGATGGGGACGGATGCTCAGCCTTGTCTGTGGGATCCAAACATCAGGAGCTGAACGCAGTCACTCCCAGATCCACAGCGGTAGTTTCACCTCGTAAAGAGTATTTGTCTACTGACACTATCTGCTAGAAATTCATCACAATATTTAGACTGGATCCTAAAACAAAATTGAAATTTCCACAGAATACTGTGTTACCTAGAATAACACTCCCTGTGCCAGGCAAAAAATAACCATACATTATAACTATGTATTATTCAGATCACCTAGTAATGTTGTTTAAGTACAAATACCGGAGAGTTCCATTCAGTAAAAGGGAGGTTATATTCTGCTTTGGGAGGATCAATCTGTAGCAAGCAGCTTGAGGTTTTTCTTTTTTATCTCAGTGTTTTCCCACTCATTATTTCCTTCTCTTTGAATGAAACCAAGTTGACAAATTGGCCTGCTCCTATCCAAGCCACATGCTGCTTGACTTCACGGCACTTGTGGTTTTAGGGGATTCATTGTTTGCAGAGAATATCTTTTGCCGGGAAGATCAGACTTCTGATGCAATCCCATGAAAGCCACAAACCACCTCCCTGTTCAAACCTTCAGGGTTGGGGTAATTTTTCTCTTTTTGCTGAATTCTTGGCAAATGTTTCAGATCACAGGCCCTGACTAGAATCCTGAAGAAACCTGAAAAATTTGTTTGGCAGAAGCTCTGGAGGTTGTTCTGCTTAATCTGCAGAAGGTTCATTTCAGATCCTTTGCTACTGTGGAAAATGGCTTTCCTCTTAATTGGGGTCCCCACCCCTCTCACCAGGGATACACTTGTGAGGAATGAAAATAGATGTGTGCCTGGAATATCTGAGAAGTCCAAGAATAATTCTTACCACCTGTATCAAGTACATTCCTCTTCAGATCACTTAAAAATCAAAGAGGCACCTAGTTCTCTTTCCAAAGTACCAAACTGAGTTTAAATGTAGAAAGTTTTATATTCCCCAATAAGGCTGGTTGTAGCTGTTCCAACTTGACCCCACCGATTGCAAAGATGCTCCATGTTTACCAGAGGAATCAAAGTGTCTTTATGCCAACATCAGAGATGTGGGACAACTTTCACTCCTGAAATCGTGTAGCACACCCCACCTTATCCCTGGTGTTTGGATGGCAGTTCACTTCTGGATGTAAAGCTGCAATGTAGAACAGGACTTTGCTTTTAATTGGTGCCTGGAATCAGCAGCCAACAGGGATTTTCACACCATGATCTGTGTCCTTCCTAGACATTTCTGGGAAAAGGTGTCAGGTACTGATGAATGCAGCTATCTAAGGAAATACAATCATAGAACCACAGAAAGATTTGGGTTGGAAGTGGCCTGAAAGATCATCTCATTCCACCGCCCGCCGTGGGCAGGGACACCTTCCACTAACCCAGGTTGCTCCAAGCCCTGTCCAGCCTGGCCTTGGACACTTCCAGGGATCCAGGGGCAGCCACAGCTTCTCTGGGCAACCTGTGCCAGGGCCTCACCACTCTCACAGGGAAGAGTTTCTTCCCAATATCCCATCTAACCCTACCCTCTGGCAGTTTGAAGCCATTCCCCCTTGTCCTGGCACAACATGCGCTTGTAAACAGTCTCTCTCCATCTCCTTATGAATTTGATTATTGTCCCTACATAAACAAGGTGGTTATATTTTGATTCCTTTTTATTATTCTAGTATTCAAGGAACTCATTTATCTAGTCAGGTAGAAGAAACAAATCCAGTATTGTTCAAGAAATCAGCCATATGCAAGAGATAACAAATAACACATGACAGAGCTCCCCCCTAATGAATAACTGTGAGCAGGGGGTGCATTAGCACACACTCTCTTGAAAAATGTCATCCCAGCAGTAGAAACAAAAAGCTCTTCAGAAATCATTTGCTACCCAGGAACAAGAAATTATAAATGTGGATCTATAGCATTTTAAGAAATAGCCTGACACCATGTAAAATCTCCCAAAACTCCTGTTCTCCCCACCCAGATTTTAATTTCCCAAGCTCTTCCTGACATTCATTGTAAGAAACTGCATTGGAGAGAGGGTTCAGTGAACAAATCCAGAATAATGGCATGTGTGAAAAGCTACTTCACAGCATGGCATTGTTCCAAAGTTACATATGGAAATTAATATCCTAGTTAATAAGGGTTCATGAAGCACAAAATATTAAAGGTAGACAGAAATAACTGGAGTGCTTCTAGGACATGACACACTCAGGGCACAGAAATTGGCAAAGATGTGGTAGATGTACAAAAATATTTAGAAAATTTTCCAGTCTCTCCAGTCCAATCTTCTGTGTGAGGGTTATATGTAAGTGTCTCACAGCACTCAAAGCCAATTTACAATGATGTGATAAACCAAGTACCAAATCCACTCTGTCTCTCCATCTTCAGCATTCTTAGACGCTGAGGAAGCAAAGAAACCAAAGGGAAGTAAACTGATAAACATGCCAGAAAAAAATTTTTGAGGGCTCGTAATTCAGATCTAGTGAAAAAATTCTTTTTCATCCCTGTTTTCTAGTTTCCACCAAGAGGTACAACACTCTGTAAGTTTGAACAGACTTGGCTGAGCAAACCCTGAGCCAGGCAACTGCTGGCCTTCCACTGGGAACACACCAAACAGGTTACTGGAGCTCTCAGTTTCTTGTGTACCCTTGTTCTGGCTGGTTTTCCCTGTAAGAGGAGCAATGCCAATTTTTACAATAGGAGGATTTAGCCCAGACAACTTCAAAATGAAAGATAGAGCCAGATTGTTTGGGGTTTTGTTTGTTTGTTTTGGTGTTGAATTTGTCATAGACTGATCATGGAAATTGTTAATTCTGTAAAGCTTTGAGAAAGCTGCAGTTAGAATAAAGAAATCCTACAGCTGCTCCCAGGAGTCAAACCAAAGAACCAGAACTATCCTTCAGTGGCAGCTATGGTATCTGCCCAGTAAAAATTATATTAGACAAGCTAAAATCATGACTAAGAAGAGACTAAAATCACAAACATGTTATATGTACAAATATTAATCCCATGGTATAATCCATCTTCCAATTTTGGATGTGCTTTGCCAAAGCCCCTTGAGGCAGGAAGGCTTTTGAGCAGTTGCCCAGTCAAGGTTTCCACCCAGCACTTGGACCACAGCAGAGACAACACATGACCATGGCTGGGGAAAGAGATGATGGGAAATGAGAGGTACAACAATCCCAGCCCACTGCCTTTAAAATCTCTGTAAGGGCAGAAGAGCTGTGAACAGCAAAACTGTATTAGCCAATGGTAAGGCAAAGGAGTCAGAGCTGTAATCAAACAGCAGTGTTTGAGTCACTGGCACCAAACCTGAACAAAGGAAATGTCCTTAGAGGGTGGTCAGGAAAGCTGAGGCTGGAATTCTGAGCTCAGTACCTGTCATCAGTGGCTCCCCTTGAGCCTGAGCATGAAACCCTCAACTCCATGCCCTGGTCTTCAAGAGTCACACAAGGCTAGAACTGATCTTATGAGATCTGTGAGGCACACGAGCATCAAAATGCAGCGGTTTCTTTGTCATACTGGTGATGCCAGCCCTGGATTAGCTGGATTGGTGTTACCTTCTCTCCTGCTCAGTGGGTTAAATGCACCAGGTTCATGGTAGGAGACACTAAACCTCACAGAACTCGGTTCCTGTAACGGACACCAACTAAACCTTTGTTATTTACACAACTTTCTATTTTCTTTGAAAGTTTGGCTGCTTCCAGACAGATCTCACAATAAGAATTTTTAAAGCCTCTTCTCATGTCCATTACTCATTCACCAGTCTTGAGAACTCTACAGTATGTCCTACATCATCAGTGTCCTCACTGTCCAAGATCTGAACATGTCTCCTGAGAGATGACAGGAATTTCTGGGTAGCTGAGTGTTTCCCCTCTCTCTCAGAGCCTTTCAGAAGAGAAGAGTGCAAAAAGTTTGCATTTGAAAAGGAGACTGGACATCGTTATGGAAAAGAAACCCATGGAGAACTGGTGGATACGCAGCGCATTCCAGCAAGATGCTGCAGCTGAAGTTGTAAGAGCACGGGAGGAAGTGATGTGTCTTGATACTCCTCTTCAACTCTTCTTAAAGTTCAGCTTTGAAGAAAGGGACTTTGGTCTGATGTGAAATGAGCAGAAAGAACACATTCATATGTTCTTAGGCTGCTTCCTCAGCTCCTTAAGATAGGGCTATGAGGAGGCAGCAGTCATTAACCTGCCCACCATCTTATTTGATGTGCAGAGGCCACCAAGTCATCAAGAAATGCTACCAAGAGCTTTCCCAGAAGAAGGAATCACAGAATTACAGAATCACAGAACATGCTGAGTTGGAAGGGACCCAGAAGGATCATCCAGTCCAACCCCTGGCCCTGCACAGGACCATCCCCAAGAGTCACCCCCTGTGCCCCAGAGGATCAGCCAAACCCTCCTGCAGCTCTGGCAGCCTTGGGGTTGTGCCCACTGCCCTGGGGAGCCTGGGCAGTGCCCAACCAGCCTCTGGGGGAAGAACCTTTTGCTGAGACCCAACCTGAGCCTGCCCTGACACAGCTCCAGCCATTCCCTGGCTGCTGTCCCTGGTCCCCCCAGAGCAGAGCTCAGTCCCTGCCCCTCCTCTGCCCCTGCCCAGGCACTTGGAACTGCACTGAGGCCTCCCCTCAGTCTCCTCTGCTCCAGCTGAACACACCAAGTGCCCTCAGCTGCTCCTCATATGGCTTCAAATCAAGGCCTCAAGTTTGTCCCACCACAGAGACAGTAAAATACACCCTTTGAGGAGCTCATTCTGTGAACTCTCGTTCAACACTTTTTGGCCAAGGACTCCCTGTATTTAGGGCTCATAGTGTGATTACTGTGTTTGGCAAAAATTTCCAAGCTATAATAAAACCCAATACACTTAACTAAAAGAATGCTATTACTACTAATAGTGTAGAACAATGTTAATAAAAATGAGTAGAAAGTATTTAGAATTAGTGTCATACTAATTTTTGAATGTATGTATGGCCAGTCTTTGCGAATGAAGATTTGGGAAAGGTCTTTACCCTTCCAGCCTGCGCAGTGGATTTTTTAGGTGAGACACAGTGTGCGCTGAGCTGAGCCCACCCTTTAATCCTAAGGTTCATCTGCCGGGGCCGAGCGAGCTCGGACAGTGGCAGTGAGGTCCTCAGGACGTAGGTTTGTTTAGAGTGACCTTCTCTTAGATGGATGGCCTTACAGGGCTGACGAGCTCCATCTGCCCGGGGGAGTTTCCCTGACCAGGAATCGAACCCAGGCCACGGCGGTGAGAGCGCCGCATCCTAACCACTAGACCACCAGGGGTCCCCAATTATTGAATAAAGCTTGGCTAAACAGCTTTTAGGAAGAAGGACTATAATAAAACTTTTCCAAATATGCCTATAGGGTCAGCTTAGATTTTTCAGGCTTGAACTGAATTATTTGGGGTGGGAAATTGTTTTAAACCTAACCCAGTTTCTTTATTTCATTCCCAGTATGCATTTTGTGAAATGATTCTTCACTTGGGAATGCTACCCTGGATGCACCATCATGGCACTTCAGGTGCTGTCTGTGACTGGGCATTGCTGTGGACAGAGCTGAGGTTCCCCCCAGCTGTCACAGGGTCAAATCAAACTCAAATACTTAAATTCACCATCCCAAGTCTCCTAAATAATGCCTGGAACTCTGGAACATTTGTATCAAAAAATAGTGTGGCAGCAGGGCCAGGGCAGGGACTGTCCCTGTGCTGGCCCTGCAGAGGCCCCTCCAGGGCTGTGTCCAGTTCTGGGCCCTCATGGAAGAGAGACATGGAGGGGTTGGAGCGTGTGCAGGGAAGGGAACGGAGCTGGGGAAAGGGCTGGAGCAGCAGGAGCAGCTGAGGGAGCTGGGGGGGCTCAGCCTGAGAAAAGGAGGCTCAGGGGGGACCTTCTGGCTCTGCAACCTCCTGACAGGAGGGGGGAGCCGGGGGGGGTCGGGCTCTGCTGCCAGGGAACAAGGGACAGGAGGAGAGGGAACGGCCTCCAGCTGTGCCAGGGGAGGGTCAGGTTGGACCTCAGGAGGAATTTCTGCCTGGAAAGGGTGGTCAGGCACTAGAAGGGGCTGCCCAGGGAGGTGGTGGATTCCTCACCCTGGGAGATGTCCCGGGAAGGCCTGGCCATGGCACTGAGTGCTCTGGGCTGGGGGACAAGATGGGGATGGGGCACAGGGTGTACTTGATGGGCTGGGAGGGCTTTTCCAACCAAATGATTCTGTAAATCTAAGTTAATCCATATGAAATGCTGCAATGTGTCTGCATCTGAGAGACATTTTACTTCTGCTAGAGCTAAAAACCAGACAGACCTGGGTCCAGCTGAGTCAACTCACCCAACCCAATCATCCCTAATTCTTCCAATGGCCCTATAGTAGAAAGCAGCATTTTTGTAAGCAAATGTGCTCAACAGACTCTTTCGTGCTTCTTACTCTGAAGCTGCTTTTTACTTCACCGCTAAAGCTCAACAGGTCCAACATCCGTGAATCAAAATCTCAGATAGAGTCAGTGTATTAGATCAGGCTCAAATGTTTTACCAGCTTCTGAGAACAAAACAAGCAACAGCAACCATGGAGGGACACAGGTGCCATTTTCATGGCAAAAGGGCTCATGTTAAAGGGCCCATTCCTCTCTGATAACTTAATAAATGCTAATAATAACCATTATGCAACACCAAAATGTCATAGAAAACAAGTTGTTTTACTAAATGAAAAATGTTGGAATTCAACTGCTTTCCATTTTTTGGTTGGACATTTCTTGCTGCTAAGGAATTTGTTTCCTTGTTTTCCAACTCAATGTTCCTTGTTTTCAATGTGAGGTACCTTCAAGCAGATTGAGGATGAGATGCAACACTTGGTTTCTTTTTATTGGGGAACAAAATACCTTGGGGTTTTTGTTGAGTTTGGGTTGGTTGGTTAGTTGGTTTTTGTTTTATTTTTTTCAGAAACAAGTCTTTGTAACTTAAAATAAAAGTACATTCTAAACTTGTTTGGAGAAGTTTTTTTCTCCCTCCAACCTTGTACCGTGGAGAAGATGGCATTTATCAAGAGTACTTACAGCTGAAGGGAGAGAGGGTGGAGGTGTGAAGACATAGAAGAAGTGAAATGAGGGAAAGCAATCTTTCTAATGCATCCAAAGGCCTCCAATTCTCACGTTTAATTTTCCTATGTTCCATCTCTTCTTCATATGCAGCTCTATTCCCATGTTCACTTATTTATTTAGTGTGCCACTGCTCAAACTGTGTATTTAATCACGTGAAATGAAGCAGGCTGTCATTCCTCCTTGTCATGGATGCTACTGGGCAGGAAAACAGGGATACAGTGCAAGTGATATGGCTGTTGGACTGGTGTTTCTACCACCACTATGCTTGCCAGTTCCATCAGTATTGTTCAAATATCATCATGTGTTAGGAAGGACATAGGACACATAACAGAATCACAATCCCAGGCTGGTTTGGATTGGAAGGGACCTTAAAGCTCATCTGGTTCCACCCCCTGCCATGGGCAGGGACACCTTCCACTAGCCCAGGTTGCTCCAAGCCCTGTCCAACCTGGCCTTGGACACTTCCAGGGATCCAGGGGTAGCCACAGCTTCTCTGGGCAACCTGTGCCAGGGCCTCGCCACCCTCACAGGGAAGAATTCTTTCCAATATCCAGCCTAAACCTACTCTCTTTCAACTTGAATCCATTCCTCCTTGCCCTGTCACTACATGATGTGTAAACAGCCTCTCTCCATCTTTCATGTCATCATGGCTGGGCTTCGCGAACGAAGATTTGGGGAGGGCTCTACCCACGTTTGTTGCAAGCACGTTGGTGGCTAAAAAGGCCAATATGAGATAGACACGTCCAGTTGCAAAAGGCACAACAGAAAGACTCCTTAGATGGTAAATTCTGCAAGGCATGATTCTTTTTGCATTGTCTTTTCTCCTCAAGGGTGATCCTGCTGCGCTCTCAAAAGCATCAGCAGTGTTATAGATGGTGTGTCTCCAGGCCTCCTGATTGGAGGCCAGAGTAGACCAGTTATAATGATCAATATGGCCGAGGCTGAGATGTTGTTTCAGGGAGTCCTTGTATCTTCTCTTTGGGGCTCCTCTCTTGCGGCAGCCGGTGGTAAGTTCACCATAAAGCAGGATCTTAGGGAGGGGGTGGTTGATCCTTCATCCTTGAGACGTGCCCTGCCCATCGCAGCTGTGTTCTCAGCAACATGGCCTCAATACTTTTGACTGCTGCTTATTCAAGAACAGATGTATTGGTCACATAATCTGACCAGTGGATGTTTAGGATTGTGCAGAGACAGTGTCGATGGAAGCGTTCTAGGAGTCGCAGGTGGTGGCGGTAGATGACCCATGATTCAGATCCGTATAAGAGAGTAGACAGCACTATGGCTCTGTAAACACTGATCTTTGTGCTTTTCTTCAAGTGTTTATTTCGCCAAACTCTTTTATGAAGCTTTCTGAAAGCTCTATATGTCTTTACTAACCTGTTGTCTATCTCTCCGTCAATCTTACCATCTGAGGAGATGAGGCTGTCTAGGTAATAAAACTGCTGGGCTGATTTGAGCTCTGATTTGCCAATGGTGATATGGGGATGAAGGAAGACTTCCTGAGGTGCTGGTTGATGTAGAACTGTCTTCTTTAAGCTGACTTCCAGCCCAAAGAGCTCAGCAGCGTCTGTGAAGCAGGATGTTAAACGCTGCAGAGCTGCTTCTGTGTGAGCGATGAGGGCGACATCATCAGCATAAAGCAGCTCCCAGAAAAGATGGTTTAAGGTCTTGGTGTGGGCCTTCAGTCGCCTTAGGTTGAAGAGGCTTCCATCAGTACGATATCGAATGTAGGTACCGTCCTGATCCTCGAGGTCTGCCGTGGCCCTTTGGAGCATCCTGCTGAAAAAGATTGTGAAGCAGGTTCGAGTGAGAACGCAGCCTTGTTTCACACCATTCTTAATTAGAAAGGGCTCAGAAAGTGCATTGCCATATCTGACTTGGCTGTGCTGATCCTCATAGAGTGAGATGATCATTTTAAGGAACTTGAGGGGGCAAGCTAAACGTTCCAAAATCTGCCAAAGACCTTTCCTACTCACAGTATCAAAAGCCTTGGTGAGGTCAACAAAGTTTACATAGAGACTTTTGTTCTGTTCCCTGCACTTCTCTTGCAGTTGTCTGAGAACAAATCCCATGTCTGTGGTGCTCCTGTTGGCTCTGAAACCACATTGGCTTTCAGGTAGAATTCCTTCTGCTATAGTGGGTATTAGTCTGTTCAAAAGTATTGCCAGGATTTTGCCAGCAATGGAGAGCAGAGTAATACCAAGATAATTTGAGCAGTCTGCTTTAGTACCTTTCTTCTTAAACATAGTGATGATGACAGCATCACGAAGGTCTGATGGTAGTTCGCCGAGCTCCCAACAGTGCACCACAAACTCGTGAAATTTAGCATGGAGTGCAAGGCCCCCATGTTTCCAGACTTTGGGTAGAATTCCATCAACCCCAGCTGCCTTGCCAATTTTCACCTGCTGTATGGCCTTGAGGGTTTCTCCTAAAGTGGGGGCAGTATCCAATTCGTATTTCACTGGTTGTTGTGTGATGGACTGAATTGCTGAATCTTGGACTACATGGTTGGTACTGAAAAGAGTCTGAAAGTGTTCAGACCATCGATTCAGAATAGAGGTTTTATCTGTTAGAAGCATTTGACCATCAGCGCTGAGTAGAGGGCTTTGGACCTGGTATGTAGGCCCGTATGCTGTTTTCAGGGCCTCATAGAATCCTTTGTGGTCACCCGTATCTGCACATAATTGAGTTTTTTCAGCTAGATCGATCCACCACTTGTTCTGGATGTCACGGAGTTTCTGTTGGAGCCTGCTGCATGTGAGACGAAAGCCTGCTTTTCTTGTGTGACAGGATGGCAGTGCAAGGTTTGCTTGTGGGCGGTTCTCTTCTTCCTCAACAATTCCTGGATCTCTTGATTGTTTTCATCAAACCAGTCCTTGTTCTTCTTGAGGGAGAACCCTAAGGATTCTTCAGAGGATTGCAGGATGCTGTTTTTAATATGGTGCCAAAGTGTTTCAGGAGAGGAATCTGCAGAATCTGTGGAATGGTTTTCGAGCCTAGTTTGAAGGTTTGCCTGGAATCTGTCTCTCACTGTGGCTGATCGGAGACTGTTAACTTGGAGTCTTCTCCTTAGGATACTACCCCTTTTAGGTTTGAACTCAAGATTGAAGTTGAGTTTACAGCGCACAAGTCGATGGTCTGTTTGGCATTCTACACTGGGCTTCAAGGGAGTATGATGGGCATCGTGGACATCTCTCCGTCGCACCAAGACATAATCAGTGAGGTGCCAATGTTTAGATCTGGGGTGCATCCAGGTTGTCTTCAGGCTATTTTACTGCTGAAAGATAGTATTAGTGATGGTGAGTCGTTGCTCTACAAAAAATTCTAGCAGAAGTTGACCATTATCGTTGCAGTTTCCAACACCATGCTTGCCTAATATTCCTTTCCATGCTTCAAAGTTCTTACCTACTCTGGTGTTGAAATCACCAAGGATAATGATCTTATCATCTGCAGGAACCTTTTGGGTAAGGCAGTGCAGGTCAGTGTAAAATTTATCTTTTTTGGCAGGGTCAGCTTGGAGAGTTGGGGCATATATACTAAAGAGGACAATGTGTTGCTTGTTGTGTAGTGGAAGGTGTAGGGAGATAATGCAGTCAGAGTGACCTGTCGGCAGATTTTTCAGTTTAGGAACAATAGAGGTTTTGATCATGAAGCCGACTCCTGAGAGATGCCTTTCAGTTCTGGGCTTACCTGACCAAAAGAGTGTGTAACCGGCACCATGTTCTCTGAGGCTGCCTTCCTTGTGAAGACGAACTTCACTGACAGCAGCAATTTTGATGTTGAGACGAGGCAGTTCATGGGGAATTAGGGCAGAGCGACACTCAGGACGTCTGCTATCCGCAGAATCAAGCATGGTTCTGATGTTCCAGCATGCAAGAGTCAGTTTGGTTACACCTTTGGAGGCAGGTGTGTGCCTTTGTCTTTTATCTTTGTGTGACCGCATTAGTAGAAGATGCCCGTTGGCCGTGGTTAACCAACCGGGTGAAGGGGGAGATGAGCTTTGGTTAGGCCACCTTTTCTAGGCCCCTCTCCGAGTGGAGCAAGCAGTGCTGTCCTTGAAAAGGCTGCTTGGTCATTTAGGGTGCTGTCCAAAGAGACTGTCATGTCCGGTCAGTCTCTAACGACCAATGCCCTGAACCACCTGCATGCAGGGTTGGGTCTGTGGCTTCCAGTGCACCTTTCACCTGCTGTTTCGACCCTCGCCTGTCGCTACAGGGCTTTGCAAATGTGAGTAAAGCCTTTGAGCCTGTGCAGTGGATTTTTTAGGTGAGATGCAGTATGCACGGAAGTGAACCCACCCTTTAATCCTAAGGTTCATCTGCCAGGGCCGAGCGAGCTTGGACGGTGGCAGCGAGGTCCTCAGGACGTAAGTTTAATTAGAGTGACCTTCTCTTAGATGGATGGCCTTACAGGGCTAAGCGAGCTCCATCTGCCCGGGTTTGGGATCAGAGTTGTCCTTCTTCTAGGATGACTGCCAGAAGGCTAACGAGCTCATCCTGCCCAAGAATGTGGTGTGTCTGGTCCTACGGTTTTGACCTGTCTGGCATGGGTGACCCTACCGAAGGCATGTGCCATCGCCAGCGTAGCTCACAACCACATAGGGGTACACAGGTTTCATTCCTATTAGAATGATTTGGGCATATCTTACATTTCCTACTTTGCTATCACCTGTCTATATACAATCTCCAGGAGATAACCAGGAGCAACCCTTTGTCCTGACCACCCTGTCAGGATGTAACAGAGCAAAGCAAATATACCCAGAACATGTCGAACCTGGGCAGTAGCCGCAGGTGAGCCAAAAACAAACAGACAAACCGTTCTGGCCCCCATACCCATCCAAGGCTGGGGTGCCTTTCAAGGCTGGCCGGGACCCCCAACATTCTAAATGAACCCATTATCCACCCTGACCTTATCCTTACCCCACTGTGCTGCCGCATATCTACAGGTGCACTACTCACCTGCAACATTTCATACTGGATTGCCACGCTCGCACTCACACCAGTCTGAGGACCCCCACGGCCTGCTCGACACCCTTCCCCTCCTCCAAACCTGGAACGTCAAACCTCTGTGTGCTCCGAAGTTCCCCATTCCTCTTCCACGGGGGTGCAGCACCCACACCGAGGCTCTGCCTCTTTCTCTCCTCTCTCCTGCCCGGGTCCCGGAGCCCGGTGGGCCGCAGGCACACGGGGGTGGCCCATCTTTCATGTAGGGTATCACAGAATCACAGAGTCACAGGATGTGCTGAGCTGGGAGGGACTCACAAGGATCATCCAGTCCAACCCCTGGCCCTGCACAGGACCATCCCCAAGAGTCACCCCCTGTGCCCCAGAGGATCAGCCAAACCCTCCTGGAGCTCTGGCAGCCTTGGGGCTGTGCCCACTGCCCTGGGGAGCCTGGGCAGTGCCCAACCAGCCTCTGGGGGAAGAACCTTTTGCTGAGACCCAACCTGAGCCTGCCCTGACACAGCTCCAGCCATTCCCTGGCTGCTGTCCCTGGTCCCCCCAGAGCAGAGCTCAGTCCCTGCCCCTCCTCTACCCCTGCCCAGGCAGCTGGAACTGCACTGAGGTCTCCCCTCAGTCTCCTCTGCTCCAGTTGAACACACCAAGTGCCTTCAGTGTCCTCCCACGGCTTCAAATCAAGGCCCTTCCCCACCTTCGTTGCCTCCTTTGGAGCTTAGTAGTTATGACATAAGCCACACAAATGTCACCTCTT
The DNA here is from genome assembly GCF_003945725.1 of Corapipo altera. Classification (NCBI taxonomy): domain Eukaryota; kingdom Metazoa; phylum Chordata; class Aves; order Passeriformes; family Pipridae; genus Corapipo; species Corapipo altera. Next base: position 987,916 of record NW_020884973.1, read on the forward strand.
CCTGAAGTCTTTTTAGATCTAGTCTTTCATACAAAGCTCCAGGTGACAGAGCCTACTCGAGCTGGACTTCCCTCCTCTTGGGTACAGCCTCTGAAGAACTGGCCTTCTCGGGCCCTGAGTTACACGCTGCCTAGTTGGAAGAAACTTCTTGGTTTTTTTTTTTATTTCTTTTTTAAAATTTATTTTTGGGGTTCTGTTGAGCTTCCAGAGGAGACAGAGAAAGCAGCTAGAGAGGAAGAGAGAAATACTGGCAGCAGCATGTGAACATTGTGCAAGAGTCGGTTTGTAGTTGGAGTCGGTTTGTAGCACAGACACCAAGCACCCCGTAAAATGTTTCAGATCTCCTGAACACAGCCCCAATAGGCTTTGAAGTGTTGACATCACATAAAATAAAATGCATCGCTGTCCAAATTATCGCATTGGTTTTTCCCCCTCTCCTCACTTTGATGACTTCTACAAAGCATTTTATATGGTTGAATAAATTTGAGTAACTCTTTACAAGTAAATCAAACCAAAATGATTTAAAAAAAAATGTTGGATGCTTGCTACTAAGCTCTTTTGAAAAAATAAATGTGTTTCCAAATACACTGCGTACAAGATGGTGTGATGCAGCCCGATTGGTAAACAGCCCCGGGGATGAATACCTCTCAAATGCACTGGGCTTTTTCATCCTCAGACAATCACTGCTTCCCAAATTAAAGATCACCTTGTTGATTAATTGACAGCCTCTCTTGAAAAATCATTTCTTTTTCCTCTGACTCACAGTTCTGCCTTTTTGTGCAAGTGACTGTGTGAGGTTTTCAAAAATAAAATTTGCAAATTAAGATTAATTTCTAGCGGGAACCTTGGCCAGATCTCCCTCTCTGTTGCAGCAGATGGACTTTTGTGTGAAATATTTTTCCTTAGTTGCTATAGAAACATGCCAACATATTTCTGCTTAAGTGATTTGCTGGAGAGCTGTTTGTTGTGTTGCGCAGCACTGACAGGAGTGAATCATTTTTAGTCCTCAGTCAAGGCTGATTAAAATCTGGTCTCTGGGTGTCTTACTGCTGCAGACTGCTACTTACAGGAGGGACATCCTGGTAAAGTCATTATAGCTGGGTCATTTTAAGCATACCTTGAAGTAAAACAGGCAGGTGGAAGGTTAAAGCTACAAAAATGACTAAAAACTGAGAAAAACTCAAGGCTTAAATACAACTGTATGTAAAGAAAAGGCAGAAAAGTTATGATGACCTTTAAAACCAGGATTTATAGGATAACTGGTTCTAGAAGCCAATTATGATGGAAACAACTCCCAAAAGACATTTTTACCTGCAAGGATAGATCACGTGCTTTTCAAAGAGATGTTGTTTGAAGGAATGAACCAAGTTCCTCCATGTCAGGCACTGGCAGGGACCCTGCCCACAGCAAACAGCAACAGGTCTGGTCCATGCAAGTCCCACATGACAAATACACAGCTCCGGGGAATCCCACCAGCGATGTGTTTTATATCAAATCAGTGTCAAAATACTTTGTTGTTCAGACTACAGAGAACTTAACCTCAAAGTATCAGGCTGAAGACGCTGGAGGCAGAGCTGCCTGTGCCCATGCTGCTCGCAGGGTCACAGAATCATGGAATGGTTTGAGTTGGAAGGGACATTAAAACTCACGTGGTTCCACCCCCTGCCACAGGCAGGGACACCTTCCACTAGCCAGGTTGCTCCAAGCCCCATCCAACCTGGCCTTGGACACTTCCAGGGATGGGGCAGCCACAGCTTCTCTGGGCAACCTGTGCCAGGGCCTCACAGGGAACAATTTTTTAAGCGAAAGCCAATGTGCAGGTCATAGGAATGATCCAAGCCTTTGTCCTTCTGTGACTATTTCTGTTCCAGGGCAGATAGAATAGATACAGCCTCGGAAACTGAAATAAAAACTCCTTGCCCCTCAGTTTCTAAGGAGCTGGTACTGGAGATCATTTCACCTCTTCTGCCACGGTCCTGCTGTGCCTCAGGGCTTCCTCTGGTAAAGCTCAGCAGAAGACACTGTCCCCACGCTGATGCTGTGGGCCCTCCTGATTCGAGTTTTCTGTGAGAAGCAGATGTAATCACACAGTGACTGGAGGCTCACAGCATTTCAGGAAGCTGCATTAAAACAAGCAAACCCTGAGATTAGACAGAGGAAGCAATTCCCAGTTTCCTCAGAAGCCAATCTGTGGATACGGCCATGTAATTAAATTGCTTGTTAAACCCAGAGATAAACTTCCCTGTTTTGGAAACCATCTGATGTAATTGAATGTTAAGAAGCATGTTTCTTAATAAACTTTTCTCCAGAGATGGCTACAAAGCCTTTTGTTAGCTAGCCTTGAGATCTACTGTGCAAAGTTAGCACTGGGCCCTACACTGGGGAGCCTTCAGAGGTGTTTATATCAACCTCTTTAACTGGCATTTACCCTCTGCTTTAACATTTTCCTAATTTCTGTCCCTATTTTTGAAGTACACTCCCACAGTGGCAGCTCTCCAACTCCTCTTACCTCCAAGAGAAGGGCAGGCTACCAGCTACCTTTATAGTTAAAGCCAAGTTTTTTGCTTGGACAGCTTACAGGGGATCTTAGTCGATGGAATAGTTGATTCTCTGCCCATGGCAAGCATGTGAGTCATCCCTCCAAAAAGTATAACCTTTGCTGTCCCTCACTGAGCCGTCTAGGAGGCCTGAAGGGCCAAAAGGCTGTCTGGATGTGTCCAATGTTATTTCAGCATGCCTAAAGCTTTAAGATTTAAAGGTAACTTGCAGGAGGTGGAGAACTAGGGACTTTCACCTAGAAGTAGTTTGGTTCTTGGTCCCATGAATGCCATCAAGTAAGCCCATGAAGTTATTAAGTAGATATTCTAGAAAACACAGGCAGAAGGAGCAAGCACTGCTCTCATTCAGGTTCCTTCACTGCCCAACTTGGAGTCCTCAAGGAGTTACTTGGATTTTCATCATGTAGTGCTACCATATCTCTCAGCATGTGTACAGTCAACCCTCCACCCTCTTTGCCAATTAAGAAAGTCCATTTTATACCTGAGTCATAAGAATCTGAAGCAGAAGACAATCTCTTATAAATAAATTATTTGATGCGTGCCCCACTGCCTTGCTGAGCCTGCACATCCAGAGGAGGACACATTCTTGAGAGCAGTAACTTCACCTCACTGCAGAGTTCGTAAAATTACAGCATGGCTTCAAACTTGGGAATTCAAATACCCCCTGTCTGGGGGAAGAGGCAAGTTTTGAGACATTTGTTAAATCTGTTCTCCAGGTACTTCTAAAATAGTAACAGTAAAGAAGTCAAAATTCCCTTCCAGTCATCATATATCTCTGTAGTTGTGGAGCATGAACTTTTCTGGAGGCTCCAATGCTGGAAACTGTTATGCCTGTTAGTTTGGACAGGTAGATAGCACCACTGAACTCAGTGAGACATCCTACAGATTGATGGAAAACACTGCTCTGCTTTCTTTGGCACTGGGCGACAGTTTAGGAGCATTCTTCAAGAATTAAAACAAAATTTGTTGGCTGGATGTCCTATTTGTGAAAAGAAATGAACTTAAAATATTCCTCCTCACCAGAGATTCCTCCTCTGTTAGAGAACAGGAACGAGGTACACCCTTGGACTGACTCAGAGTGGGATTCTCATGCTCTTAGGTTCTTAAGTTTGCTACAAATCAATGTGTCTCTTCCATGAGTTTCAGGGACCCTCTGCCTTTGTCAAAGTGTGGTTCTGTTTTCATACTCTTTGCCTTTCAGCACTGATGGAAATATGGATGACTAAAGAAAGATAAGGGGTAGGCACAAAGCAACAGGCTCCAAATTTCCTATGAATTTAATAGCAGAGCATTTGGAAGGGCTCAAGGCTTTCGATACTGTGAGCAGAAAAGGTCTGTGGCAGATTTTGGAACGTTTAGGTTGTCCCCTCAAGTTCCTTAAAATGATCATCTCACTCCATGAGGATCATCATGGCCAAGTCAGGTATGGTAACACACTTTCTGAGCCCTTTTTAATTAAGAATGGTGTGAAACAAGGCTGCGTTCTCGCTCCTACCTTATTCACAATCTTTTTTAGCATGATGCTCCAAAGGGCCACAGCAGACCTCAATGATCAGGACGGTATCTACATTCGATATCGTACTGATGGAAGCCTATTCAATCTAAGGTGTCTGAAGGCCCACACCAAGACCCTAAACCATCTCGTCCGGGAGCTGCTTTATGCTGATGATGCTGCCCTTGTCGCTCACACAGAAGCAGCTCTGCAGCGTTTAACATCCTGTTTGCAGACGCTGCTGAGTTCTTTGGGCTGGAAGTCAGCTTAAAGAAGACAGTTCTACATCAACCAGCACCTCAGGAAGTCTTCCATCATCCCCACATCACCATCAGTGAATCAGACCTCAAATCAGTCCAGCAGTTTTATTACCTAGACAGCCTCATCTCCTTGGATAGTAAGATTGACGGAGAGATAGACAACAGGTTAGCAAAGGCATACAGTGCTTTCAGAAAGCTTCATAAAAGAGTTTGGCGAAATAAACACTTGAAGAAAAGCACAAAGATCAGTGTTTACAGAGCCATAGTGCTGTCTACTCTCTTATATGGTTCCGAATCATGGGTCATCTACCACCACCACCTGCATCTCCTAGAACGCTTCCATCAATGCTGTCTCTGCGCAATCCTAAACATCCACTGGTCAGATTATGTGACCAATACATCTGTTCTTGAATAAGCAGCAGTCAAAAGTATTGAGGCCATGTTGCTGAGAACACAGCTGCGATGGGCAGGGCACGTCTCAAGGATGAAGGATCAACCACCCCCTCCCTAAGATCGTGCTCTATGGTGAACTTGCCACCGGCTGCCGCAAGAGAGGAGCCCCAAAGAAAAGATACAAGGACTCCCTGAAACAACATCTCAGCCTCGGCCATATTGATCACCATAACTGGTCTACTCTGGCCTCCAATCAGGAGGCCTGGAGACACACCATCTATAACACTGCGAATGCCTTTGAGAACACACGCAGGATCACTCTCGAGGAGAAAAGGCAACGCAGGAAGAACCGTGTCTTGCGGAATGCACCATCTAAGGAGTCTTTCTGTTGTGCCTTTTGCAATCGGATGTGTCTGTCACGTATTGGCCTCATAAGTCACCAACGTGCCTGTAAGAAACGTGGATAAAGCCTTCCCAAATCTTCGTTTGTGAAGCCTAGCCATGATGATGGAAGGGCTATACTGCTCCTGTCACAGGAACACAAAGCATGGGTTAGGTCTCATTCTAATTATCATAGGATTCAGCTTGCTTTTAAAGGTTTTTATTGAGAGAGACAGAAAATACCAAACAGAAATATTTGTTGACAACTTTGAGGTTTCCCCTTGCCACAGGTGGCAGTCCATCTTGGGGAGTTAAGTTCTATGTGATCTTTTTATCCTTTGTTCACTGAAAAGGTGGTCAGGCTCTGGAAGGGGCTGCCCAGGGAGGTGGTGGAGTCCCCATCCCTGATGTCCAAGGAAGGCCTGGACATGGCACTCAGTGCTCTGGGTTGGGTGGCAAGGTGGGCATCGGGCACAGGGTGGACATGATGGTCTTGGAGGTCTTTTCCAACCTTAATGATTCTGTGATTCTCTGGTTCTATATCTTGTGATGCTGGGCTTTATCTACCATAGCTACAGGATGTCATGAACTTCCAGGCAAGTCCTGAAATTTCCATCTCCAGGCCCTTGGTACATTACCTGTTCCTTGCCAACACTATGAGAAAGAACTGGCTGATGGCTGGGCCCAGGGAGCGGTGGGGAACGCTGCTGCATCTTGTTGGTGGCTGGTCCCCAGTGGCGTCCCTCAGGGGTCAGTGTTGGGCCCAGTCCCGTTTAATATCTTTATCGATGATTTAGATGAGGGGATGGAGTGTCAAATTTGCAGATGACACCAAGTTGGCGGGGAGTGTTGATCTGATGGAAGGCAGGAGGGCTCTGCAGAGGGACCTGGCCAAGCTGGATCCATGGGCTGATTGCAAGGGGCTGAGGTTCAAGTAGACCAAGGGCCGGGTCCTGCACTTTGGCCACAACAACCCCCGGCAGCCCCACGGGTTGAGGACAGAGTAGCTGGAGAGCAGCCAGGCTGAAAGGGAGATGGGAGTGTGGATTAACAGAAAGCTGAACAGGAGCCAGAGTGTGCCCAGGGGGGCAAGAAGGCCAATGGATCCTGGCCTGGCTCAGGAGCAGGGAAGTGATTCTTGCCCTGTACTCAGCGCTGGTGAGGCCACCCCTGGAGTGCTGTGTCCAGCTCTGGGCCCTCAGTTCAGGAAGGACATGGAGGGGCTGGAGCAGGTGCAGAGAAGAGCAGGAAGGCTGGGAAAGGGAGTGGAGCACAAGTGGTGTGAGGAGAGACTGAGGGAGCTGGGGTTGTTGAGGTTGGAGAAGCGGAGGCTCAGGGGAGACCTCATCACCCTCTACAACTCCCTGAAAGGAGGTTGTAGCCAGGTGGGGGTTGGGCTCTTCTCCCAGGAACCAGCAGTAGGACAAGAGGGCTGGGTCTTCAGCTGTGCCAGGGGAGGTTTAGGTTGGATATTAGGAAGAAATTTTTTACAGAGAGAGTAATCAGGCATTGGAATGGGCTGCCCAGGGAAGTGGTGGATTCTCTGTCCCTGGAGGTATTTAAGGTGAGACTGGATGTGGCATCAGTGCCATGGGCTGGGAACCACGGCGGGATTGGATCAAGGGTTGGACTTGATGATCTCGGAGGTACTTTCCAACCCCGTTGATTCTATGATTCTATGAAGGTGAAATGGTTTCCCATCTTCTTCATCCTTGCTCCTTCCGGTTCCTCCCCAGCTCTCAAAAAAGCCAACAACAACAATAACAACAACAAAAATCCAAACAAAACAACCCCTGACTTACCATACCTAGAACATCATGAAATCACACCGCCTACAGTCCAGTTTCTATGTGGAAGAGGAAGACACCCATCACACTAAAAGATGCACTATCCCAGTTCTGGCAAGCCTGCAAAGTGAAGGAGATCTTTTCATCATCCCAGAAGTCCTTCGCCTGCTCTCAGTAGGTTCCTCCTCTCCAGGTTTCTGTGGAAGCCATGCATGTCATGAAGTGTAATTTCACTGCCAGGAGGAATGTCACCTCTTTAAACACACATCTCTGAGAAATAGCTGTGACTGTCTCTCCTCCAGGAATATTTTTGATGTAGGCAAATAGGAAGCACGATTCTAGGCTGACTTTTTCCATGAACACACGGGATTGTTGAAGACGAAAATACCATCTTTTTCCATGTTTGTGCCTATCATGGTAACTTTTAGCTATGAAAATGGCAGAGGAAATTTAATTTGAGAGAAATCCATAAACAAGAATGACCTTATCCAGGGCAGAATTACATAAATTTGGAAGTGTTTTGGAGGTAACGTGGTGACTCTTTACACCTGTTCCTTCTTGTAGTGTTAGTGGTGGCTGTGGCAATGCTGTCCCACCACACAGCCCATCTGAGAAGTCTCCCTAGGCTGAGAACCAGCCATTTACAGTGACCAGCAGAAGGGAATCTTCAGTTTGGGTGGAAGGCTCTGCTATAAATACAAGTACTAATTATTCCTGTTTTCAGAATTACAGAGATGAAGAGGAACAGTGCAGGAAGGATTCAGGAGCTTGGCAGCAGAGACACAAGGCTGTAACTATCTGAACTGGGAAGTGTTTGCAGAGCCAGTGGGACCTGCCTCCTGAAAGTCACAGACAGTGTACCCAAATGGTTATTAGGTCAAGCTCTATGTGGAACTGCATCAAGACTACACTACAGAATAACCCCAAATCCCAGTAATTGCAGGGAAGCTCTATCCAGAGGTTTCTGTCAGTCTCTTGGAAGCAGAACCAGTACCAAACTGCATATAACAGAGTAAAAACGTACTTTAAAAAATGTTGCTGAGAATAGATGATACTCTTAAAAATGTCAGTGTGTTCAGAGTCACACAAACCGTCACAATTGATGCCACATGCTGGAGCACCAAGTAGGCAGGTAGATTATTAGGAAAAAAATGCAGTATTCCAGTGCTGAGGGCCCAGGTGTGCCAGAATCTGGGAAAGGAAAGCCAGAGACCCATCTCAGTGCTGGCAGGTCCTCTCCACTCCCCTCACAGCACATGTGAGACAGATGTGCAGTTGGTGGGTCTGCAGTCGAGCAGTGCCTGGCACTTAGCCACATCTCTCCAACTAATTTTGATGCATTTAGATGCAGGTTGCCACTACATTTCACATATGTCATCCAAATGAACATCTGACAGCCATGGCAAGAAGTGCAAACATTATTTTCTCCCCTTCCCCCTCCTTTTCCCCAATTTACAAGTTCATTTTGATTGTGCTTATGCTACTATTGGGTTTACTTTTATATTCACTCAAATACTCATTCAAAGCATATTTTAGTTTACTGCATGATTATGCACATGAAAAATGCGACAGGAGATGCTACACCAGGTTGCAGCAAACCTGCTGCCAGACTCTGATACAGAGACAAACAGTCCAGACAGGGGTTTGTTCAGAGCCCTCCCAACAAGAGCCATGTACATATATGCAACTACATTGTGTGAAAGCAAAATCCACCAATTTATTTTAGGCTTTGCTCCAGCCAACAAACTTTATGCTATTAGTGTAATTTTCCTGAATACCTCTAGGGAAGGCAGCCTACTTTTTTGCCAGTGCCACCTTCCAATTCTCTTGGTTATAACTATTATGCTTTATCCAATCTGGGAGCAATGAGCCCTCATTTGCATTAATCACAACTAACCAATGTATGCAAAATTCCAAAGGCAGTGTGAACCCAAGAAGTTATCCTCTTGGAAAAATACTGCCTAATGAGACATAGAGAAGGTGCTTTTAGTCACTACGTGTTCATATGGCAGAACAGGTCCCATGGGGTTATAAAAGGGATCTGAGCAGTCCTTGCACCAGGGTGTGCAGACAAGGCCATCAGCACTGCTCTGGATTCTATAGGTGATACAGTCACAGAATGGTCTGTGATCCCACAAGGATCACCAAGTCCAGCTCTTAAGTGACTGGCCCGCACAGGGGTCAAACCCACAACCTTGGTGTTGTTGGCACCATGCTCTGACCAACTGAGCCAAGCTCTCTCTGTGTGAATATGGACTGAGGCCTTGTTCCCTGGCTGGCAAGGACAGCCCATGCTCCTGATGATGGTTAGGGGAAAAAAGTCAGCACCTGATCAGCTGTGGTAATGAAGAACACTTGTAACAATAAAACCTGAAGAGTTTTACTGAGTATCTTGGTTGACATTTTGTCTTCAGCACCTTGGGCAACTGTCCAACATGCAGCTGTATCCTCATGGCCGGACCCCTTCCAGACACAATCCTTCCCAGCCTAAGCTGCTGGGAACCACTTCTACGTCAAGATACAAGGTGCTATTACCATTTTTCTATTTTGACAATGTAACATGACCTGCTGCTCAGGTAGAAGCACATTTGAACCACTTCTGCTCCAACAAGTGAGAGAAAAAAATGGTGCAGCGGGTGCAACAAGGGCTGCAAGGTGCACAAACACAGAGAAGGACCCAGTGCCCTGATCTGTGTTAGAGCTGCACTTCCAGGGATATGCTGTATAATTTCACCACAGGTAGCTCAATGGCACCTGTAAGGCTACAACTACACCTCTCCACGGAAATGTCCTCAGTGAAGAATAATTTTAAGACAGAATACAGATTGTAAGTCCTTGGATTTGTGTTAGGTTGAAAGATTTTCTGTTAGTAAAAGCCATTAATTCATGTTTAACAATAAAAAGAAACACTAAGACTCTCTTCCTCCACTTGTGTTCCCCCATTTGACACCATTCCATCCCTTTAATTTCGGTAAATTCTTGACTTTTGATTCTAGGAGATTAAAACTGAGACACTCAACATATATTCTCCATATGCTTTTGACGTCTCACCATATTCAGTGCTTCAGAGAAGAGAATTTGGTTCCAACAGCACATCCCACCATGTACTGAACACTTCAAAGTTCAGTCAAACAAACCTTTAGAAATTCCAACACCTTAGCAATTGATTTTCCTATTTTTAAAGTGAACCATGTTTAAAAACATAATGTAGCCTACACTGTTGTCCACTGCTATGCACAGATACCCACTGCAGAACTCAGATGGAGACATGCTTGTAAAAGATTCAAGAGAAGCCTCAGCGAACAAAAAAAGCTGTTTTTTGGAGGTAAATTGAGTTGACGATGGTGCTCCTTCTAGAAAGAGAACAAAATCACAAAAAGGAGGATAGTGTCACTTTCCTCATATCCAGTGGGCCTCAATTCCACCTGGGAAGAACCAGCTCCATGGATAAGACTTGTCTCTCCATGCTAGCTGAGTTTTTCTGTATGACAATACTTAATGTTGGTCACCACTAGTGTGCTAAATAGAGCCCAGTGTCTCTCCATGTGGTCCAAAGCAGATCTTGCTGTCTCTACCAGCAGAGTCAGGCCCTGACCCACCTTTCAGTACTTTGGGGACACTCCAACAACTCTGATTTCCTTCATAGGCCAACAATCTCAAAGTAACCAGGACATCAAGATGTGCCCTATTGAACTACTTTTTTTTCCCACGAGTTTTTTTCTGAGCTAAACATAATTATTGAGCAGGAACAGAGGGTCTCATTGTCTCTGGCTCTCAGAGAAGTCTCTTTTTAATACAAGAGGAAGATGTTTGGAAAAGTGGGGGATTGGACTAGGTGGCCTTTCAGGTCCCTTTCAACCCAAACCACTCTGTTATTTCTCAAATTCCTCTCAGCTTCAGCAGGTTAAGCCCTGTGTAATAAATGGACTCACAGCATCAGATACTGTTAAATACCCACTGATCTCTTTGCAAGGGAGTCAGGCTTTCATGAACCCCAGCTGTCCCGTGGTCTCAGTCCTCTAAAACACCTGAGAATCTCCTTCACTGAGGCACCTGTGGTGGACTGGCCCTGGCTGGATACCAGGTGCCCACTAAAACCACTCTATCACTGCCCTCTTCCATTGGACAGAGGAAAGAAATGTAATGAAAGGCTTGTGGGTCAAGATAAGTGGAGGGAGAGAACCCACCCCGATTTCTGCAAACAGCCCCAGTGGCACCTCCTCCCCCTCCTCCCCACTGACCTGCTGGTGCAGAGTTGTTGCTCTCACAGTCTCTCCTCTCCCCACCTGCCATCACCCAGTAACTTTTTTCTGCTTCTTTGGCACTGTCCCCATTGCTGCTGGACTTGGCCTTGGCCAGCAGTGGGTCCCTTCTGGAGCTGGTGGTGTTGGCTCTGTCAGACATGGTGGCAGCTTCCAGCAGCTTCTCACAGAAATCACCCTTGTAGTCCCACTACCAAACCCTTGCCATGTAAACCCAGTACAGTACCTCAGTCCTAAAGATTCAGAGTTCTGCACTGGGATGGCCCTTGGGTGCAGAAGGGACACATCCCTACCACAGGATGAAGTTTGGTTCGTATGTGGAGGCTCATACATTCAACTGTTTCTTAGCAGCTGCAGCTGGAGTTGTATAAATAGTCCCTGAAGTTAAAAGACGCTACGCAATGTGGTTTACATTGAACATGGAAGACAAGTTTGAGATAAATCCTCAGCCTGTGTGAATGCCCATGGCTCTCCTGACCCCACCTAAATGGCTTCTCTTCCTCCAGCTGAAGATCTTCGTCATCACTTCAGGAAAGCTCAGGAGTTGGAGCTGCTGTCATTTACTCTCCAAAAGCCAGACTATTGCTGAGGTAAATCACTCTTCCACCACAAGAATTTCTATCAGCAGAAATCTGATTGACTTTAACTTGTATCTCTCATGTGTTACCTACATTACTGAAAACTGAACCCTCCGAGTGTCCCAAGGTGTTAGAACTAAAGTACTAAAAAATCTGGGGTTTTAAACTTAGCCCAGTTCAATGTTCTGTATTTATTAGTCATCCCTGAACCCACCATCTTCAACTGGTTTACAGAGAACAGTGAATTAAAGACGGTGATGATACAAATATGCTTCCTTCAGTCTGGTCCTTAAAATTCCCTACTCAATCCTTGGAAATCTTAGATTCAATATTATTTATGAGGTTCTGCAGTAAAAACACAATCTGAGTGTAATAAATTACTAGCAGCAAGCCAATGTTTTAATTTTTTTTCCAAACACAGAATCCACTCCCTCCTATGAACTCTCTCCTCTACAGCTTTGTTGGAGAGGGCTGTCTGCAGGAGCTGTTCCCCTCCATCAGCCTCCTCTGCCTGCCAGCAGAAGATGCCAACAGCCTTGAAGACCTGAGTCACAGCCCCAGAGGAGCAGCTCTTGTATGAACATTACAAAAAGACTTCAGAGCAAGAGGGGTCATAAAGCAGTGAGGGAACAGCCAGGAGGCGAAGGAGGGGGGATACTACCCCCACTCGGAAAAAGTTTCTCCTCTGTTGCCCCAATACATAGAACCACGGAATCATAGAACAGTTTGGGCTGGAAAGGACATTAAAGACCATCTTGTTACTAGCCCATGTTGCTCCAAGCCCTGTCCTACCAGGACTTGGACACTTCCAGGGATGGGGCAGCCACAGCTACCAGGGCCTCCCCACCCTCACAGGGAGGAATTCCTTCCTGACATCTATCCTAAATCTAACCTCCTTCATCTTAAGGCCATTCCCCCTTATCATATCTCTGAATCCAACATATAGAAAAAATCCAGAGGCAATGAACACATCTGTGAGACAGGTTTGGTGGCCATGGCAAATGTAGCTGCTGGAGAAGCCGCGATTCTTGAAAGTAGCTCATACTCTGATCAGTTTATACAACAGGAACCAGCAAAGTGTCAGGATCCATATGTGCCAACACTTTCCCCCACTGTCACAAAGGAGTTAGGGTCTGCATAACTTTTCAACTCTTATGTTAATGTTAAAAACAGTTTCCATTCAATACAAACATGAAACCCTTGCTTGAGAGGCAACACAAAGTTCAGGACCATAAGCAGTACTGCATTTAACACCACAGAAGCATCCACACTTCTCAGTAGAATTCTCCCTGAAGTCTTAGCACAAGATGGGAACCAAAGCTGATTGTTTGATTCACTGTGACAACAGGAAGAACAATTCATCATGGTGAATGTTCAAAATTCAGGGCTACTGCCATCTCTGAACCAACTTTGATGCTCAATTTTCTACCTTCTATAAACCACAAGTTTCATCTGTTGTTGGGCTGACTCATGATTTTCTTCCCTAAAAAGAAAAGGTTTTCATGTTCATTTTTTATTATTTTAGTATGGCTAGTATCCATGTGTATATAGACTATGAATCCAGGTAAGAAAACCAGGAACCTTTCCAAACACAGACATACTTCATATTTCATTTATTCCATGTGGTTATGAGGTGGTTTCAATGGAAACTGTATGGGAACTGAAAGCGGATCACATATTCTGCACCCAAGTAATTGAGAAAATATAGGGCTGGAAAAGGACAAATCAGACATACGATGTTTACATGTTCTTGTAATATAACTTTGTCTAGAGACTATAGAGTTGCACAGTCAAGCTCTCCAGAAATCAGCTTAAATTCATTAAGCCTGTTAAAATTTTCCTGTGTATAAGATGCACTAGTAGCACAGATTTATTGCTGGGTAACCAACTCCTAAAATATCACCTCCTCTTCTCCCTAATGAGAGACTACCTGAGACACTCACGGTAACAAACTCATAACTGAATAATATATAATTGGCATAACTTTTAACATGAAAAGAATTGGTTTCCATCACTTGAGTTATGCAGATGAACTGGTAGGAGAAGATACAAATGTACCTCAGGTCTGGCATGGGGCAACAGACGTTGAAGCAGGAGAGTTTACACCTGAAAGCATCTCTCCTGGGAGAGCCTGTTTCTGTGTCAGCAGGGTGACTGGCTTAAGGCTGGGCTGGTCCTGAGACCCAGGAGAGGAGAAGCAAACCCCCTATTGCCACAGAATTTAATGAAAATACTTTTTCCTCCAGAAAAAAAGATACTTTTCTAGGTGGTCCCCTTCACAACCCTATTTGGTTAGTAAAAAGGTCAGGTCACCATTTGTTCTGTGAGTATTTAGGGTTACAGTCACAGGGGACACCAAAAAGCTAAAGACTGGAGTTACACAACTGCTGCTTGCATGTAATTTGAAACAAAAAGGAAAAAAAAAAGAAGGAAAGAGACACCATTAGTGACAAGTGAGCAGTGAATGGAAGCTGCAGTTTGGCAGTGACCCAAGCTCTGCATCAGCACTGAAGAAGCAGCCTGAGAGTCTCCCAAGGACAAGTGAATCCTACTTATAGGAGGGAAAGACAGAATGAGACCCTTTGGTTTCAACACAGCTCCTCTGGTCTGTGCCAAGAAGAGCCCCAGCTCAGAGGCAAACGGTGCCAGCTGCCTTTCTCCAGGCATCTTGCCTAGAAATGCTGTGTGTCTGCCAAGTCACCTCCTTGGCATAATATATTCCTCCAAAGGAAGTCAACTGTCCACAGACACGTAGCTCTTCTTAGAAACACTTTTTTAAAAGAAACCCCTGCCCCAACACTCACATGCACAGCTAGGATTCCAGTATCCCATCTCTGTCAACACAGATATCATCCAGGAGAAAATCTTTGCTGAAGTGGAATTGTTTTGATCTCCGAGACCAAGAGCTTTTCTGGAAATTTCTCTTTTCTCTTACGTTGACTAGGAGTCACTACAAACATAAAATACCCTGAAACTGAAAACCTCACTGCACGAGAGATAGCCACAAGAGATACCCAGCGTGTGCAGTGGCGAGCCACAGCTGCTGTACTCTTCTCTAACACAGCTCTCTCGTGCCCTGGTGGCTCAGTATAGGGTGGAAATTAATTCAAACTATTTTTATTGGCCTGCTTGTTGCTATACAACACATCCTTCCATTAGAAAGAGGAACACTGTAGTTCCTCTTATCCCCTTCCAGAGACATTTTCAAATAGGTGGAGGTTTAAATCCCACAAGTGAAAGCTACAGACATAAATTCCATATTTGTTTGTGTAAATCCACACATGGCCAACCTAACAGAATGCAAACCAAACCCCAATAATGGGACCCAGATTGAAATGGAAACCAGCTCTGCACAATGAGATACAGATTCTCGTGTCTGAGAAGTTTGCAGTCAACTACAATAAAAATCAAGCGCTGCAGCCCGGCCAGCCCCCAAACCTCCATAAATATCACTTTTCCCTTGTTTCATTGTTAGCAGAAGCAGCTTGGCAGGGGCATGGCACCACACTATTAGTAAACACACATCACTATAAACACAGAACAGAGAGCATAATCACCACAAAGGAAAAAAGAGGAAGAAATTACAAAACCCACCCACTCCTAAGAAAACAATTTCAGGAACACAAGGCAGTTCCAGCTGGAACTGTCACTATGGTACCCCACACCTGCCACCCTCTGCCACCCCTCCCTGAGGAGACACTACGTGTGAAGCCAGAGGAGCTGTGAAAAGGACCTGGTGGGTTTCTGTATTCTCTGGAAATGACTCTGGATCAAGAGGCAATTAACTGTCAGACTGGGCAGATACAACCAGGTTCACAGGAATCTGTGATCTTTCTGCCTTTTAACAACAAATAATAAAAACACATATTACAATTAAAATGAGATAGTGCTTCTGTGGGATCCACCCATGTGGGGGACAAGAAACTCTTTGCTACCCAAGAATCTGAGGGAGCCTGTTGATTCCTGCAGAACAGTATTTCAGTTCAGCACTCCAGCGAACTCCCCGAGGTTTATAAAGGTCAAACCCATGCACTCCTGATGCTGGGAGAGGAACAGAGGCAGCAGAGGCAGCCAGAGGCAGCAGCACTGTCACCAGAGCTGCACCCCCCTCATCCCTCTCCGTCACAATCACCTCCTTTCTCTCCACGAGTGGGGAGCCATGGGAAGCCTCAAGTACAAATGTGTCTGAGGGAACAACCCAGAGCCCACCATTCCATTTGTAATCCTGTACCCATGGCTGGCTTCAACACGGGCAACAGCTGCTCTGGGCTTTGCCAACCCTATGTGAACGGAGAACTTCCAAACCTTGGTTTGACTTATTTTAGGAAGGACTGCAGGTAAGACCACAAAAAACCAGCAAGTATAGATCAGAAAGTACAAGGAAACAACATGGATGATATCACTCACTGCTACAGGCTGTTGCACTGTGCATTGATAAATATTCTTAGAATTTTTGTAAGCACTAAAGAAAAGCCATTTTCTGCAGTCAGAGAGGGTGTGAGAAACTGCAGTGTCCTCCAGAGACAAGCAGAGAAGATCCTAGAGGGCTCGCAGTATGGATGGATCAAAGTGCAGTCAAGTAGATGCTGGGCAATATCTCTAGCATGGAGATGTTCTGCAGAGGGGAACTGCATGATTTTTGGCAACTAGAGTGAGAATACAGAGTGAGCAAGGACCAAGTCCAATGGTAGATTAAGAAGGGTGATGATACACCTCTAAGTTTCAGACAGAAAGTGATCTCTAAAGATATGAGACTGTACAAGCAGAAGCTGGAAATGACTAGACAAAGGCCAAGATGAAAAGGAACTCAAAACATATTAGGAGCCTTCAATGTAAATAGCCAGGGAAAACTGAGGAGTTAAGAGGGGAAAAAACAGAAGACAGAGTAATCTCTACTTTTGTCCAAAGGAGGTTGAGAAATAAAGCTGTATCATGGAGGTAAAAGGAAGGCTTAGAAGAGGACAATAAAGTGGAGCTCCAATTTCTGAGTCAGAAAAGAAGCAGAAGAGACTTTAAAGGGGGAGAAGGAAAGATACCCCAAAGGGAAGCAGAGATCATCCTGTAATTTTTCAGTCATCTTCGAATTTATCAGCAAGGTCATGAATAAGAACATGTAGATGTGACACTGAGGGACATGGTTTAGTGGTGGACCTGGCAGTGTTGGATTAATGGTTGGACTCAATGATCTTAAAGGTCTTCTCCAACTTAAATGATTCTGTGATTCTAATAAGAGGAGGGCAAAAGCAGCAAGTCAGAAATTCCTGAGAGGCGTCTGGGATGATGAAGATGGAAGCAGTGGAAAGACGTTTTTTGGGGAAAATCTACAGTGACTTTCAGTATGACAACTAGAATTTTTCTTGATAAATAAAAATCAGTTCTAAGGTTTATATAGGTGGTAAAATAACTTGCTCTCATTTGGCACCTGGCAAGCAAGCAAAACGGGTGTGCTTTATACAGCAAGACAGAGCCAAATGGAGTAGAATAGAAAGAAGAGTGTGTGGTTTGTACTTTTGGTATTGTTCAGAAAAGGTTATTCTTACCTACATGTTTTAAAGTCCTTTTGGATCTGCTTTAAATAGATAGCCTGGCACAAAAGTCAGTGAATGCCTTCATTTCTATGGAAAGAGAGAGGAAAATATGTCTGAGAATCCTCTCCGCTCTCTGCTGGGAAGGAAAAATTATTCCACAATTTGTTAAAGTCTGCAATATTGGATGCAGATGAGTGAAAACTTCTCAGCAATTTTAACAACATCCCTGCAAAATCTGGGAAAAGGGCTCTAAGTGGTAGCTCACAAGAGAAGTTGCTGGATACAGCTCCCAAATCCTTCATCTGCAGTTCAAAAAGGATGCCACTACTGGCACACTCTAGACCACTCTACCTCCTACCTCTGTCCTGCTGCTGGACCACGCTGGCAGCAGCAATTTCCTCTGGAATGTCCATTCAGTGGAAGGAACATCTGGTATGTCCATATGAGGCTGGACAAGACGTGCATTTGTTGGACATCCTGTAGCAGCAGAGGTTGACACTAAGCCTTTAAGTGGTCACACGTAGACTTTGAATTTAGCAGTCTATTAAGATGAAGGAGAGAAATTCACACCTCTTGATGCTGTTGTTTTGCTTGGTCTCCAGACTCAAGGGAGACAGCAATGGGCTGATTACATTAAGAAGCCTCCAGTAGTGCTGGTAACCAAAGGAACTTTAAAAAAAGATAAATTAAAAACTGGAAAATGGAACAATATCTGCAGAAAAATGCTAAATGTCCAGGATCCATAACTTTTCCAGCATGGCAAACATGGGTGTCCTTAAAAAGAAGAACTAAATAACGTACACAGTTGTTCAGTGCATGATTTGAAGTTGATACAACTCACTAATAAACTGACTGTCACAGTGTCTCACTGAGTGGGCTGGAGTAATAAAGGCAGATGGCAACAGATTAGCAAACGGGTTTTACTACTTAGCAAATGGTATAAACTCTCTGCCCAGCTCAAGAAAACACATCAGTTTTTCAATTTCACATCATTTTCCACTCTCATTCCCTTTGCTGACAAAAGTATCATATTGTCAGGAGAGGGGGTACAGTCATAGGTCAACACTGACTCTGAATTTTGATAAAAAATCTGAGTCAAACTTAGAGAAACTAAATGGAAATACAGCTTATAGAAAGTGATAAATCGCAGGAATTGAGCCTCAATTTGGTGTTTATTGATCTATTTATAGTTATCTGAATCTTAGATCAACAGTACAATACGACATTATTTAGTAATAATTCTGGATTCAAAAAATCTGATTTTTTTCCCCACAGTTTTGCCTGGATTTATCTATAACTGTTTTGAATTGATTCCCAGCAGAATTCAAGCGATGGTGTGAACAGGGAACAAATTCAGATGAGGTTCCTTGTCTCTGAGAAGAGCTGGCAGACAACACACACACGCAGCTGGCCCATGAAACACTTAGGGAGTAGGTCAGAGGAACAAGTATGAAAATATTGGGGCAATTAAACATAAAGAAAATAGACTTATAATTTAAAAAGAGAGTAAACTTATGGTTTTGGTGAGTCACTCAGAATAATACACCCAAGACACCACCAGTGGCAGGCAGCATGTGAAGACAGTTTGACAGTCTCAGCTTAGATACAGAGTTAAGCTGAACCAGCCTGCCTTAAATAAAATTAGGTCAACATATGCATTTCCACAATAATTTGTGAATTAAGATGTAATTTTTGTACTCATTTCCCATTTAAGAGAAAAAAAATTAGCATCCATATTGAACACCTTTGCCTACATTAAAGATCCTTTCCCATTATTTTCATATTATTCTGGTTAGCAAATATAACATCAAGAGCAGGAAAAATTATTTCTGGACCATGAACATTCTGCCCTTTTCCAATGAAGCCCAGATTTCCCAAACACAGCCTCTTACCAGTGGATGCCCCAGGTGATGCCCCAGCACGTGGGAATTCTGAAAGTGGCTGGCACGAGCAGGTCCCAGCAATTTGCACTGCAGTGAAGGTACCTAAAGCCTTGGGACAGTACAGCCAAGAAAAAGGTTTTTAGGCAGAGGACAACAGTGTTATTTCATTTATATGGGTGATGCTGTGTTAAGCTGAGCTTAGGACAAACTAAAAACACCTTCTACCTTGCCTCTTTCCCACCTTCAATACATGAACAGCATAAGGATTATGGAGACTTTATTTATTCTTTGGCATCAATTAATTATTTACTTTCTCTATTAAGAGATTAAGATATGAATGGAATACTATATTTCTTTCAAGAAAAACAATTAAAAAGAGAAAGAAGATGTTTGTGAGCATGGGGCTGGGAGCAGCCTGGCAGAGCAGACAGGATCGCTAATGCCTTAATGAAGATAAGCAGATGAAAAGGGCCAATGCAGATTGCCACTGCCTCACACTTAAGTGGTGGGTTTGTAAAATAATTTCTTCTGATTTATTTTCTGGTTACGTTATGGTTCTTCAGTCAATTATGTTACAACACAGGGTTTGAGAGCAGATTCCTGAGTAATTCCTGCCAACAGCAGACAAATTAGTTGAGAAACCCAAGCAATGCTCTTTATCACATGAGTTTTGATGAGTATTGTGGCTGATCCCAGAAAATCCCTCGGCTTCTCACTGGTGTGTCCTGCCCTTACAAATGGTTTGTGTACACAGACCCCCAAGAGGATTTCATGGCAACTATTCCCAACATGTTCACAGCTGCAGAACCCCCCCAGAAATAAATCACAGAGTCACAGAATATGCTGAGCTGGAAGGGACCCACCAGGATCATCCAGTCCAACTCCTGGCCCTGCACAGGCCCATCCCCAAGAGTCACCCCCTGTGCCCCAGAGGATCAGCCAAACCCTCCTGGAGCTCTGGCAGCCTTGGGGCTGTGCCCACTGCCCTGAGGAGCCTGGGCAGTGCCCAACCAGCCTCTGGGGGAAGAACCTTTTGCTGAGATCCAACCTGAGCCTGCCCTGACATAGCTCCAGCCATTCCGTGGGTGTTGTCCCTGGTTCCCCCAGAGCAGAGCTCAGTAATTTTTTTCTGCTCTGAAAATTGTGGAGTGAGGGACAAGAGAAAAAATGCAACTGCCAGCTTGTTCAAAGATGTGCTTTGGTGCTGGAGCAGCCAAGCGAGCTTCTCTTTGGGGGAAAAACCAGTGAGACCTCACAGGACTTGGAACAAGTGTCTCGCTGGCTTTGCCCTCAAAGACCCTCATGTCCATACTGCCAAAGCTCCTTGCTTGGCTCTCTGGGAAGGAGCTTTTTCAGAAAGAGAAATGATCTCATTACTGTAACTCACTTTGTTTGAAGAACTTTCTCTCTGCTCTAATCAGGATGTTTAACCTGTGCAGTCTTGCCCCTTGTAGGCTTTGTAGCATGAACAAGCCAGGACTAGGGATAAGGCAAGGAATGCAGACTAAGGGAGGGATCTCAGCTGATTTTCTTTATTCCCAGGACTGCCAAGAGAGAGAGCCTGGGCACCTGGAGTCGTGCCAACCCATTGCCTCCAAAGCTTGAGCATCTACATCCTTTTGGGGCTCAGGCACCTCCATCCCCTGCAGTGCACCCCCCTGCCCTGCCTGGCTATGGGGGCTTTGTGGGACAAGGAACTTGCCTGCACAGATCCTGCCGGAAAGAAATAAAAGCAAGTACAATGCAGCTCATCCAGAGCTCCCACGTAACGTGTTAGCAGTAATTCCAGATCAAAGCTTTGGGGCTTGCACTGAAGTATTCCGTTTTACAGCTGATAAAAGGAGAAGTATAGGTGTGCTTGGATTTGTGTATGAAAAAAAGAAACTGTAGAAGGCAGTTTTTCTCCATATTATTCCTTATTATTAAGTCTACTTACTAATAAAGGTCCACCTGGGACCTTCTGCTTCTTGCAAAGCCTTGGTAGAGCTGCAAAGCCCACGGTTCAGCTCAGGAGATATTCTCTGTAATTAGAGCTCTAAGCTGAAGCCAGCCAAACTGGCATGCCCAAAATATATTTCCATGGTTCCCGAGGGATTTACACGGGGCACTGTATGGACATCCCCCTGGCATGGGGGGACCTTGCCCTGTGCAGCACTTGGACCCTCCACATATCAGGTTTGGTGGCTATTATTTCATCTTGTGCTCCCTGGGGAACTATCTCAACACGATATTGTAATCTACTCTGAGTTTCTGAGATAATTTTGGGGGGGGGTATATTTTTCTTATTCTTCTGGGAGTTAACATCTCATCCTTATTAAGAAAATAATTTAGCATCTCATTCAGCAGGTTTTATTTATGACTTTTATTCTGAAGCAGAGAAGTGCTGGTGCACTCTTCTAGCTTAAACCCTGGGCTTAGTTTCATTATTATTCAAGGAGTTGCTGCCCTTTGGTGGGTCATAATGATACGAAAGCAGACCCGGTTCCTGCTGGCAGCAGGCACAGCCTGGCCGTGGGCAGTGCTGGCTGCCTGCCTGGCACACGGCGGCTGCATGGACACGGGCAGATGCTCCTTCAGCAGAAGGGATTGCTGCACAAAGCTCTGCTCCCTCTTTTCCTGAGGACTGCAGAATTGGTTTCACAAACAGCTTCCAGAGATTTTGGCCCAACAGTTTCTTTGGTGGGATGCAGTTCTGGGTTCCACAATATCAGAAAGGTCTAGAGCTGTTGGAAAGTGCCCAAAGGAGGGACACAAGGATGGGGAAGGGCCTGGAGGGGTCACACAAGGAGCAGCTGAGGGCACTTGGTGTGTTCAGCTGGAGAGGAGGAGACTGAGGTCAGACCTCACCAGGGTCTGCAGCTCCTCCCGAGGGGCAGCTCCATCTCTGCTCTGCTGATCAGGACCAGAGGAAACACCTGGAGCTGTGCCAGGGAAGGTTTAGGTTGGATATTAGGGAAAGGTTCTTCCCCCAGAGGCTGGTTGGGCACTGCCCAGGCTCCCCAGGGCAGTGGGCACAGCCCCAAGGCTGCCAGAGCTCAAGGAGCATTTGGACAACGGTCTCAGGGACAGGGTGGGATTGTTGGGGCTCTTTTTCTAATATCCAACCTGAACTTTCCCTGGTACAACTTCAGGCCATTCCCTGGCTGCTGTCCCTGGTCCCCCCAGAGCAGAGCTCAGTCCCTGCCCCTCCTCTGCCCCTGCCCAGGCACTTGGAACTGCACTGAGGTCTCCCCTCAGTCTCCTCTGCTCCAGTTGAACACACCAAGTGCCCTCAGTGTCCTCCCACGCCTTCAAATCAAGGCCCTTCACCATCTCCATTACCTCCTTTGGACACTGCCTAATGGCTCAGTCTCTTCCTTCCATTGTGTCCCCCCAAACTGCCCCAATATTGAGCTGAGGCCGCTCCAGGGCAGAGCAGAGTGGGACAATCCCCTCCCTGATGCCCCAGGACAGGGTTGGCTCTCCTGGCTGCCAGGGCACTGCTGACTCAGGGACAATTGGCACCCACCAGGACCCCCAGGGCCCTTTCCCAGCACTGCTTTCCAGCCTCTCATTCCACAGTCTGTCCTTACATCCAGGGTTGCCCCATCCCAGGGGCAGAATCCAGCACTTCCCCTTGTTGAACTTCCCATGATTGGTGATTCCCAGCCCTCTGATATGCCCAGGTCCCTCTGCAAGGCCTCCCTGCCTTCAAAGGACTCAACAGCTCCTCCCAGTTTTGTGTCATCTGCAGACTTGCTCAGTGTGCCTTCCAGTCCTGCATCCAAGTCATTGATGAAGACGTTGAAGAGCACAGGGCCCAAAATGGAGCCCTGTAGAACCCCACTAGTGACAGGTCACTAATTTCCTTGGAAAAAGAAAATTATAAAAACCACAAAATTGCCTCCTTTCTTAACAAGAGAAATGCTTCTTCTATGGAGCTGATCTCTTCTCCCTCTGCCCAGGAGTCCAAGCTCTGCATCAGGTACCCAAGGACTGTGGGATGAGAAGAGAGCAATGGCTCTGAGGAGCTGCTCTGGTCCCCTGTACAAGCTGTGCCCACAGGGAAACAAAACAGAGAGACGGACATCACATTTCCAGGAAAATTTCTGCAACAGTTGGAGTAAAGACTGCAGAATGTGTATTGATTCCAAAATAATATGCTTATGCCTCTGGTGGGGGCCATTCATTCAAAGTCCTTCCGGAGAGTCACTGTGCTCCTGCCAGGCACTATTGGAGTGTGTAAAATAGACCCAAAGTGAAGATGCCTAAGAATGAGGGAGGAAGCCTATGGATGTAAGGACCTTATTATAAGTTAGCAGATGACACAGGCCACAGGTTAGTGTTTACAGAATCACAGAATCAATTAGGATGGAAAAGACCTCTGAGATTGAGTCCAATCTGTGACTGATCCCCACCTTGTCACCCAGTCCAGAGCACTGAGTGCCATGTCCAGTCTTTCCTTAAAGACCTCCAGGGATGGGGACTCCAGCAACTCCCTGGGCAGCCCCTTCCAATATCTAGTCACCACACAGTCTGAGTGATCTCCTTTCTTACTTCAATTGTATTCTCTCTTTGATAAATTGCACAGATTGATAAATCTTCCATATAAATACTTTCATGCTTTGAAGGGGGGTGAAGAAATATAGAGATATCTGTATTCATGTAAATTATTACCACTTTCCCCACCCCCTTGCAGTAATAACTCAAAATAACATCCCAGAATAGCCAAGAATCTGTTTTTGTCGTTTGCTCCAACAAGGGAGGGGTCATTGGGATAAAAAAGTTGGAAATCTCCAGGAGGCTGAGAGTTACAGGATAGCTCATGGCACGGAAACCTGCTCCAAAGATACTCCTGCTCATACACACTGTGCTGTGGCCAGTTGTACATCTGAGCCACTGTATCTACTCAGTGTGATTCTCCACACAGGTCCGGGTTGGCACCAACCCAGGCACAGACCATCCCACAGCATCTTTTCCCTCATTTACATGTGTTTTGTATTAACCCAGACAAAGCATACACACAGATCTGATCTCCAGGCATTACCCCGGTAGTAAACAGTGATTGTAGCCTCAGCACAACCTACTGCTCAGATGTCATGTTCAGTACCCATGGAGCCAGATCCTCTGATGATGGGATGCACTTTCAGATCACAGAAAAACAGAATGTGCTGAGTTGGAAGGGACCCAAAAAGATCATCCAGTCCAACTCCTGGACCTGCACAGGACCATCCCCAAGAGTCACCCCCTGTGCCCCAGAGGATCAGCCAAACCCTCCTGGAGCTCTGGTAGCCTTGGGGCTGTGCCCACTGCCCTGGGGAGCCTGGGCAGTGCCCAACCAGCCTCTGGGGGAAGAACCTTTGCTTGAGATCCAACCTGAGCCTGCCCTGACACAGCTCCAGCCATTCCCTGGCTGCTGTCCCTGGTCCCCCCAGAGCAGAGCTCAGTCCCTGCCCCTCCTCTGCCCCTGCCCAGGCACTTGGAACTGCAGTGAGGTCTCCCCTCAGTCTCCTCTGCTCCAGCTGAACACACCAAGTGCCTTCAGTGTCCTCACACACCTTCAAATCAAGGCCCTTCCCCATCTCTGTTGCCTCCTTTGGACACTCTCCAATGATTTCGAGGTGAGGTTGTCCAATTCTGTGTAAACCTCCTGCCCCTTCACAGCCACCTGTGCTCACCCAAGACAGCGAGACCAGCTTGGGACCCTCAGTGTGTTGTCCTGAAGGACTCTTACGCTGCAGCCATGTGGCATCACCATATCCTGCACCATTTCTTGAAGAGGGTTTGCATAAACCCAGGGAGCAGATTCCAAGATTTAAAGCTTAAAAGAAAGAAGAAAGGGAGTTACATTCCAACTGCAATTAAAAACAAAAAACAAAAAAAAACCCAAAAAAACCCCCCCAAAAACCCCCCCATCTTTCAGGAATGCTGGAGAAATAAAAAGTAAAATAAGAAGGCCTAGAATTGTTGCTAAAAACTTGATGTGACTTCAGCTCCCTCACAGCTTTTCCACTTTCACCGCAGAATGTATTTTGTGGATGCTTTTCTGGGCTGAATGGGAGGAAAGGGTCAATCCCAGGTGTCTGTCCCGCAGTAAAGGGTGAGTACCTGCCACACCAAGTCCTCATGCTGGAAAGCAGTGCAGGAAAGGGCCCTGGGAGTCCTGGTTGGTGATCACTTGGCAGCCAGGAGGGTCAACCCTGTCCTGGGGGCATCAGGGAGGGGATTGTCCCACTCTGCTCTGCCCTGGGGCGGCCTCAGCTCAATATTGGGGCAGTTTGGGGGGGCACAATGGAAGGAAGAGACTGAGCCACTAGACAGTGTCCAAAGGAGGCAATGGAGATGGTGAAGGGCCTTGATTTGAAACCATGGGAAGACACTAAGGGCACTTGGTGTGTTCAGCTGGAGCAGAGGAGACTGAGGGGAGACCTCACTGCAGTTCCAACTGTGTGGGCAGGGGCAGAGGAGGGGCAGGCCTGGATCTCCAGGATCCTCTGCAGAATCACACAGGCACCAAAACCAGAGGACGATGCAGGAAGAGGAAGGTCATAAATACACACATGGTTATGTTTGTCTGCTGTGTATCAGACTCCTGAAAACATTACACACACACTGTGCATGTGGGAAACACAGAGGTGAGGGAAGAGTGTTGGAAGAGCTCAAAGGGGAGACAAACTTTTTTTAAAAAAGAAATAATTGTAAGAACACAAATGTTTGTGGAAGACCACAAACTAGTCACCCAAACAAAGAGGAGGTTGGCTATGCCAATTCCTTTAGACTGCTGTGGAAAGCTTAAGTATAATTCCAATCTACTTCATAAATCTTTCCTTGGTGTAAAGGCAGACTTCACATAAATAAATAATTAAACAACACTGATGAAGGATACTCTGCTAATCTTAGAATTCTCAAGACTGGCATCACCAGAGCTATGCCCTTTACAAGCACAGGAACTGGCTTAGCATCGATGAACTCAGATATTTATGGGGGATATGCAGGAAAAATAACCAACTCCAAATCATTGTAGAGACTAAAATCCTGAACAGAATTTGGAAAAAGTTACCTATACTCTTTCCAACATCTTCAACAAGTTACCTGCATCTTTGAATCTTCCTATACATAGGCTACTCTGGCTTCCATAAAATATCAGGTTAATCTAGTTATTTTGTTTAGAATAGAACTCCTCTGTTCAAAGTTTATAGGATTGGACTAGTTAGAAATGAAAACTTGTTTATCATAAAACATTGTCATGAGTCTGACAGTGTATTTCTGGTAGTTGATGGCTTGACATAGTCCTCTAGGAGTAAAGGTAGTAGGTAGAGACTCCTTTGTCCTTGTTCTGTCCATGTCCTGGTTTTCTTCGTGGTTTTGAGCCCATCACATCAAATTCCCTAAGCTTCTTTCAGACAAGGAAATTCTAGGCAGCATTTTTCTTAAATAAATATTTTTCTTTCTTTGTAGAGTCAATATTCCCTTTTCAGCTTGAGATTTTGTGACTTGCCTGTATCAGCCCTTTTATGAAGCCAAAGCATTTCATCCCCTGAAGGTTTTATCTGAATCCTCAAACAACGTTTGAGCAATGACAGAAAGGAGGCAGGAATTGCAGAGTGCCTCTGTCATTACTAGTCTGGCCGTGACACTCAAAGACCATTAACCAGCCCAGCCTTGTGCCTAGAAATATAATCTAACCACCTGGAATAATTTGGCATCCTTAACTAAGCTTTTCTTCCCAAAAGCATTCAGTGCAGAGCTCGTCCTTATGAAAGGAATGTACCTGACAGAGAGACACTTTCAGCTGCAGAAGGGAAAGGACACGTTAGAGCAACATAATCCAAGCATCACTAAAATATTGCAGTCACAGAGCTCAGCAACTGTTCTCAGCAGCATTTCAGTCTACAAATGGAGGGCAAAAATAATGGGTTTTACCTCTTGTACCCACCCAGACACTTGGACAACTTCTCTTGTTTTGACAAGGGACCACTTAAAGGCAAGAGGGGACAGGAGAGGGATGTGTTGCAATCATCAGATACGAGTGAGACACTTCAATGGCTATTGGCTTCTGAGCCAATAGATCAGTGTTATCCATATGCACAGAGTTTATTTTCCTATGGCCCACACTCTTCTGGCGAGTTGGCTGATGCCAAGGATAGGCTGGGAGAGATGAGGCCAGGGATTCGTTGGCTTAAATGCACAAATGAAAGATGCTTTCAGTCAGCTGCAGCCTGGGTGCCAGGTTTTATTTTTTCAGTGCTCTCACTCTGTAGTGGAGAGGGCTGGCCCTCTCCCTCCCCATGCGTCCTTTGCTCTCGCACAATCTTTGTGGATCTGCAGAAAAGAATTTTCCCATAAATAAACAAAATATTGAGTTACACACGATGTAAGTGACGACAGAAGAGAGCCCCAAGTCATCTTCTTAATTTCTATGCGCAACACAATGTGCCAACTCTCAGATAAAAGATGCATGAAAGAAAATGACATTGCTTCCAAGTCCACATAGTTTTGAACTAAAATCACCAAGTCGTCATTTTCCACGTGCTCATGTGCACATTGGGGCACAGGGTTCAGCCTGCCCACCTCCTCCAGCACACGGGGTGC
Source organism: Corapipo altera (assembly GCF_003945725.1). Taxonomy (NCBI): domain Eukaryota; kingdom Metazoa; phylum Chordata; class Aves; order Passeriformes; family Pipridae; genus Corapipo; species Corapipo altera. The sequence goes on from NW_020884973.1 coordinate 1,015,609, forward strand.
CTTGTAGTGCCTTCCCCTCTGCTACCACACCCCTGTGCTGCTCTGAGGCTTCACCATGCTCACCACTCCACTGATCTCTCAGTTTTAACTCTTGCAGGCCAGCAGGTGACTTTTTTCCAAAGGTCAGAAAACAAAGTGCTAACTTGAGACCTGGTGCAAGGCAACACCCACATCCTGCTGAAATCGCAGCTGCAGCTTTTCTTCCCTTGTTGGAAATCAGGACTTGGCTCCAGAAACTTTAATTGGAGATAAATTGCTGCAAGGTCTTTGTAAAGCCCTTTTGCATAGAGACAGTTTCATCAGATTCTACTGGACAATTTACAATTCAGTTACTTTTTAAAAATAATTTGATAGCAGAAACAATTTGCTGAATAATTTTAAGGCTCACTATAGACATTATTCATGAGAAAACGATTCAAAATATTCAAGACAGAAATATAACACGCCCCTGGTGGATTTGGTTGTCTACACAGGCCTTGCTGCTTTGCTTTGTGCTCTGATGGGGACTCTCACACAATTTAGCTGGAAGGAACCATCCTAAAAGTCACCTTTTCATTTGTGGTGGGAGGGGCTGGGATAACACTTTGTACCCCATTACCCAAATGCCTCGAGCAGAGGGCAATATACGGTAACATGTCACTGCACTGGAATGTCAGCCAAAAGTCCAGAACAAATCCAGGCTGAGAGGGAAAATGAATACCTGGGAAATGAAATAATTTTCCAGAGATCTCAGGCAGCCTTTGGAGAGGCAAAGGACTGAATCTCTGCACCCTCAGGTCCAGTGCAGCATTTAAAAAACATGACCTGCTTTCTGCTTAATTATACCTCCCTGTGTTATATCTCAAATCACAAAGCATTTTGTAAGAGCTTTATTAAGGTTGCTCTGATTAGGAAACTTTCTGAAATATCAGGCACAGTTTTGCTCTCTCTTCTCTTGAAGAGGCCCCACTGCTAAGCCCTCACTGCCTCTCCTGAGCAGGCAGTTGGGAAGGTTGTGCTGCAGTTCTGTTCTGCACATTCCCCCTCCAGTGCAAGTGTGGCTCTACCAGGGAGGGAAAACCACACACACAGGACCAAGATCTCAGAATTACAGACTAGTTTGGATTGGAAAAGACCTTAAAACTCCTCCAGTTCCATCCCCTGCCATGGGCAGGGACACCTTCCACTAGCCCAGGTTGCTCCAAGCCCCGTCCAACCTGGCCTTGGACACTTCCAGGGATCCAGGGGCAGCCACAGCTTCTCTGGGCAACCTGTACCAGGGCCTCACCACCCTCACAGCCAAGAATTTATTCTCAATATCCCATCTACCCCTGCCCTCTGGCAGTTTGAACCTATTCCCTCTTGTCCTGTCACTCCATGCCCTTCTCCAAAGTCCCTCTCCAGCTCTCCTGGAGTCCCTTGAGGCATTAGAACCCAATTTTCCATTTTTTTTATGAAAGGTGTGTTTGTATGTATGTATAAATATATGTGTATTCTGACGTGCTGAATTTTAGCTGTGACCTAATTCAGTTCTACAATATTCAGTTGCAACTGCAGGTGAACTGTTCATGTTTGTGACAACAAAAAGCAAAACTATATTATCCTACAGCAGTATAGAGAGGTCTGGGACAATAGCCCTCAGCCAGAGGTTTGAAGATACAATCTATATTCATACTATTCACTTTTAACTATCCAAAATGTGCAGGCTGCATAGTAATGAATTCATTTTCCTGTAGCTGCATACCTATTAATTTATATTCTTGGAAAAAAAAAACCAAAAAAAACCAAACCCAAGCCATAAGGTGAAATAAAACCCTAACAAAGATTAATAGACAAATACGCATATAGTTGCAAATGAACTCATTCTTCTACTTCAAATATTCTTACAAAAGTGGTCTCAGACTGAAAGATTTTATTCATACTGTTTAATCTTTTATCAGCGCAAAAATATCAAAAAGCAGTGGTTATAGGCAGTCACAAAAGATCTTTCCTGACAGCAGAAATTTTTCGATTGTGTCCATAGTGGAGGGACAAAGAGAAAGATGAAAAAGTGGGGGGAAAAAAAGCTTTTGTGCAGAATATAAACTGGAGGGTTACAGCAAAGTCCGTAAGGAATGGGGCATTTGGTTACATCGAAGCTATAACAGTTGCATATTTATAATTTTTTCATAGAATCACGGAATATCCTGAGCTGGAAGGGATCCACAAGGATCATCCAGTCCAACTCCTGGCCCTGCACAGACACCCCAACAATCCCACCCTGTCCCTGAGAGCGTTGTCCAAACCCTCCTGGAGCTCTGGCAGCCTTGGGGCTGTGCCCACTGCCCTGGGGAGCCTGGTCAGTGCCCAACCAGCTCTGGGGGAAGAACCTTTCCCTGAGATCCAACTTGACCCTGCCCTGACACAGCTCCAGTTGTTTCCTCAGGTCCTGCCTCTCATAAGGAAGCTGCAGACTTACAGCAACACAATGTGCTTAAATGAGTCCTCCGGAGCACTGAATAAAGGTATTTTGTTCCCATTAAAGCCTTCTGCTGCATGTCTCTGTCTCCCCTCACATTGCAAGGAGAGACAAATCTTCTGATCAGACTCCAGTGTCCTAATGAGCCAGCTCAGCCTTGCTGGTCCCAGCTGGCAGCAGCCACCCAATGCTTGCTGATCTCTGTGAGGTCACTGTGGGGGAAATCACAGGGGTCTGATATAAAACATAGCCCCCGAGCTCTGAAATGCTGAGGAAATTGCTGTTAGCAATGTTAGGACCAAGTATCTGTCGTGTTGAGTCTCTGATCTGTAGGTGGCCTGCACAGCCAGTCTGCTCAAGGGCAGGGCCAGTTTTCCCTGCTGAAACAGAGCCACAACTTTGGTGAAGAGTAAGGACCTGCTGTCTGCCCGAGCTACCCACCTTTCCAGAGGGCTTGTGTTTCTCTGAGCTTTTTGTTGGGTAACAGTTATGTGTGTCCCACGTGTGTAGTTGTCTTCCTGATGAGAGCTCCTGGAGAGCGAGGGGGTCACACCAGCCCTTGACAGGAATGCATTTTCTGCATAATCACAGAATCATATAATGGTTTATGTTGGAAGAAACTTTGAAGCTCATCATGGTCCACCTCCCTGCCATGGGCAGGGACACCTCCTACTAGCCCAGGTTGCTCCAAGCCCCATCCAACCCGGCCTTGGACACTTCCAGGGATCCAAGGGCAGCCACAGCTTCTCTGGGCAACCTGTACCAGGGCCTCACCACTCTCACAGGGTACAATTTCTTCCATATATCTCATCTAAATCTCATCTCTTTTAGTTTGAAGCTGTTTCCCTTTTTCCTGTCACTATCTGTAACAGTGGAGAAGCAGCTTAATTTTCTGTAAAACTCCTATTTTATTTGTTTGGAATGTAATTTTACCTTGACAAATGAGATCTCTTCCTTTTCTTACTTAGGCTGCAGTTCCTTTCCCCATGACCTGCAGGAGCATCATCACCTGTTGCCTTTTCCTCCCCAAAATTTCCCCTGGAAAGGCACTTGCACCTTGCTGATGCACTCTCAGTACCCATTTGTTCTTCACAATGCATTAGAAGTTGAATGTACTTCTATTTTTTTTCCTATCCCTATTTCAGTTTTTTATGTCTCCTTTCAATTTTCTTAAAGAGAGGAAAAGGTAATTCTGGCATTGACTTGATTGAAACAGGAAACTGAAGCCTATTGATTTAATAGATGAAGTTAACTCCCTGCCCCTTCTTTTCTAACATGAAAATTGTCACTAATACTTTGCTATATTCTTATAAAATTTAATTTATGAAATATCATTGAAATTTGAAAGAGCTTGCAGTGACTGAAACTCAGCAAGAAGTAGAAGTTTATGGCCCCTAACAAGAACAAACAGGACCAGAAAATCCCTCATGTTCTCCCAGCTAACCATAGAAACAGCCATTTTTTTTCTTTTAAATAATCTCAAGGAAAAGTTAGCGAAACATAAATTAGACCAACTGCCACTGATTTATTTTTCTGAATAAAAAGGACATTCACTAGCAGGTCATTTGTTTTTGTTTTCTTTCAGAGAGTAAATGGAAACATATTCTTACCTCACTTTTCTCACAAGTACAGTAGATTTCCTAGGCTTGTGTCAAGGTTTTATTGCCAGGAAAAAGTGGTTGAATATTCAGCATTTGTAATGAGGGCATCATCAGACACAGAATACAGCTGCCAAGGCTGGGACATTTGTTTTCCGGGCATTGGCTGATTGGGTTCTGATCATTAGTGCCACTTTGCTGGACAGTTAATTCTGAACCTATAATGTTCCTTTTCAGGTAACTTTTGGAGAAGGTGTATTTTTGAATAAGAAAGTGTCAAGACCTGATGAAGAGGCTTAGAAGCCGTGTCAGTGTTGGAGAGAACAGGGAGTTTTACTTGCACACAAGCACAGAATGGAGTCAACTGTACCAGATGGGCCTGTGGGTCTGCTGAGCCTGGGGTCTGCTCTGTGGTAGGATCAGCTCCTTCAAAGGAAATACATGTCAGAAGGTTTTTCTGAGTACTAACAGGAGCACTGAGCATTTATCCCTCTGACAAATTACAAAGTCAGTATGATCAAGTGGATTACAAATAGGACTGGAAACTCCTGAGTTCCTGTTCTGGCTCCGTCCTTGATTTTCTTCTGTGACCTTAAGCAAATAATTTGAACTTCTCTGAGCCAGATTCATTGCTTCTGTAATTCCATTTGATATAGTAAATGAGGAAGTGTATGGCCCCATATATCTTAATTTTCCTATCTGTAAACGTGGGTGAATGCTTTTGGTATGTAATTATTACCCACAGGTTCTGAGATGTTTCAAATCTTTACAGCTCTTTGATGTCAGCAAACTTATTTGTTGATACATGGAGTATCTGTGTGGTAAGAAGTTTTAGAAAAGTTTTAAGCTTTCATCCGAGAGTGGGTGGGAAAACATTGTATGTATATTATATATGTTTAATCTTGTTTTCAGCTTTCTTTTAAGTGTGAGAATTTGCCTATAATTTTTTGCCCAATAGTTACCTATGTTCTGCTGAAAGACTTAATAACTTCTAGAAATTTGTCTGCCTTCTTAAAAAACAACAAAGGGTTGGTTTCAGTACTGAAAAACCCTTAAGAATGATGGCTGGACTGTAATACCCTGGTTATCTGCACTATGATCAACGAGTGGTGACAGTGCTAAGGGTGATGGCCATGACGCACTTGGAATGCACTAAGCACTTCACAGGCTTATTGCAAGCTCATTTTAATTATTCTCAACTCTCTTTTCCAGTTAGGAGGTAGTTGGTGTTTATTTGTAGCTAGAAATCACTTGCTATTATCTATATGCTGTTCGGGACACACGTCCTCAGCTGGGCTTACCTGTACCAGTAGGTCAGCTCTGGGGGGCTGTTGGGTGGTGGGTGCTGTTGGGGTGCACAGAAAAGGCTGCTGGGGCCCTTGAGGGCTGTTTGTCCTCCCATGGTTCTGGGAAAAGGAAACTAGGGGCTGTCAGAGCACGTGCTGGCAGTCGTGCTGACATATGAAACCTGTCTTGGTGGAACCATACAGATCCTATGGAGGCAGTTCCTTTATGGGAACGTATAGCACACACAGTGTATCAAGTAATCAGGACTTACATTCATATCTGTGGCAGACAGGGCCACTGGAAAGCCATTGAGAAATGTCCTTAAGTCCATTGTTCATTAAAATATAACACTTCTGGAAAGATACTGTGCCTAAAAAAGGCCAGTGTGTACAGTGTGAACTCAGCAGCTCTGTGTGGATGTGACTGCTCAGAGCTTATGGCACTAAAACTCCTCTCTAGGGCCTGGAAAAAGTGGCCTGGATGCTATTCTGGTGGTAAGGGCTGGTGCAGTGAGAGGTGGCTTGGTGGGGTGATAGAGGAGGTGGACAGTCTCACAAGGCTTTGATTCTCTCTCAGGGTTCCCAGTGGCAGGAGGAGACTGAGGGGAGACCTCACTGCAGTTCCAACTGCCTGGGCAGGGGCAGAGGAGGGGCAGGGACTGAGCTCTGCTCTGGGGGGACCAGGGACAGCAGCCAGGGAATGGCTGGAGCTGTGTCAGGGCAGGCTCAGGTTGGATCTCAGCAAAAGGTTCTTCCCCCAGAGGCTGGTTGGGCACTGTCCAGGCTCCCCAGGGCAGTGGGCACAGCCCCAAGGCTGCCAGAGCTCCAGGAGGGTTTGGCTGATCCTCTGGGGCACAGGGGGTGACTCTTGGGGATGGGCCTGTGCAGGGCCAGAGGTCAGACTGGATGATCCTTGTGGGTCCCTTCCAACCCAGCGCATTCTGTGAGTCTGTAATTCTGTAATTAATATGTTACATGAGAAGTAATTTTTTTCTCTTTCCCCTCTCCCATTCTGTGAGTCAGGCAGTCTCTCAGTGTGCAGTGGCACAGTGCTCACTGCAATGAGGCTTTGATCTCAATTAAACAACCTAGACAAAGAAATAATAATAATAATCCACCATTATGGTGTTTGACTCTAGTACTGCTGCAGGGTTGGAGACCCGATTATAAGCCAGTCTTACCAGGGTCTTTTTTTGGGTCTTGGAGCACACAGTCACAGTGCTGTGAGCAGCAAAAGCCACAGTACTGCATTTCATGTGCTGAAAATCTGAAGTGGAAAAGAGACCTATTAGGTCATTCATTCTTTTGGCTCTTGACAGAATTATTCCTGGTGTCATGTTCTCACCAGAGCCTGATCCTGTCTAGTTTGGAATAACTCAAGCCCTAGTGCTTCAGCTACCTTTTACTTGGAAAAACCATTTCGGTGTCTAATAGACCTCCTGGGTAGGAAATTCAGACATGGTCAAGCTCAGTAAGTGATTCCTTGAACCCTCTGAAACAGTTCCACCTCTATCTTGGGTGGCTGTGCAACTGAAATCCCTTGAACTTGTTAAACCAAACTTTAGTCACAGTTCTGGCCCAGCTCCTTTAGCATTTGATCTTTTCCTGTGAACCTGCCCCTTCGGCCCAGAGATTCCCACACAGCTGTCAGGAACGATCAGTCAAAAAATTATGGAGTGAAACTGGTCTTCGTTTGCCCTAAGCCCTTTTTAATAGTTGACTGACTGTGTAAGGGGTCCTTAAAAATGAGTGTTTCGTGCTGTTTATTTAATATCAATTTATAAAGGGAGTATTTTCACAAAGTACAGTAAACATCACTTCATTAAAATTACAGCTTAAATCCCCATCTCCTGGTTTCGTTTGTTTATCAACAAATGTGTCTCTTACTTTTTCCTTTTTTTCCTAATATACATATTCCCATTCTTCATTGCTGTAAAGGAAAATTTTAAAGAGAAGAAAAAAATAAATTAGGTCTTGAAAGCTCAGAGGCCATTAGAAGAAATCAGAATAAACATGTTGGGTTTTGCTCTTTTCCCTCTGCTGTATTTCGTCTGTCACAAGCTCTGCAGCCTAGGCTCTCAAGGCTGGCAGCACTCACTGGCTTTGCCAGTGCTACAGCTCGGTCCCAAAAAATTAGTAAGAAGCAAATTACTGGTAAACATGGAAGGAGATGAACCACATGTGTTTGTCTCTAGTCAGAAATTCATCTTCATCTCTTATAAGGCCTTGGGAAGAGCACGAAACTCCCTTCCCAGGTACTTTATGTGTTCCTGCACAGTCAGCCCTGGACATTGCTTATGGAGCCAAGGCACAGAAAATCCTAAAGAAGTCCTGCCATGGAGCCATACTGGGAGGAGGAGTGTCTTGGGCAATCCCAAGCAATCCCAAGCACAAATGCAGGCTGGGTGGAGAGCAGCCCTGGGGAGAAGGACTTGGGGATGCTGGTGGACATGACCCAGCCCAGAACCCCCCGTGCTCTGGGCTGATCCCCCAGCGTGGGCAGCAGGGCAGGGGGGATTCTGCCCCTCTGCCCCTCAGCTGAGACCCCCCTGCAGAGCTGCTCCAGCCCTGGGGAACAGTACAGGGAGCACATGGAGCTGCTGGAGAGAGTCCAGAGGAGGCACCAAGATGATCAGAGGGATGGAGCAGCTCTGCTGGGAGGAACGGATGGGAAACTTGGGATTGTTCAGCCTGCAGAAGGGAAGCTTTGGTGTGACCTAATTGTGACCTTGCAGTGCCTGAAGGAGCCGACAGGAAAGATGGAGAGAGACTATTGAGAAGGGCCTGGAGTGCCAGGACAAGGGGGAACGGCTTCAAACTGCCAGAGGGCAGGGTTAGATGGGATATTGGGAAGAAATTCCTCCCTGGGAGGGTGGTGAGGCCCTGGCACAGGTTGTCCAGAGAAGCTGTGTCTGTGCCTGGAAGTGTCCAAGGCCGGATTGGAGCAACCTGGTCTAGCAGAAGGTGTCTCTGCCCATGGTAAGGTGTTGGAACCAGATATTTTTTAGATCCCTTCCAACCCAAACCATGCTGTGATTCTGTGATGGGTGTCAGCCATTTACAATGTTTTTTCAAGAAGAACTGGGTCTGAAGTTTCTATGATTCAGGAGTTAGTGGTTGCTCATAATAGAAAAACAGCATCATGTTACAGAATACCTCTCAGGTGGCAGGTACGACTGTATCTTAAATATTCAAATGTAATTTTTTTATCTGAAAATGTTAATTTAATCACAATGAAACATTTTCCTTTATGAAAAAAACATAACTTTAACGACTGAAAAAACCCCTTTTCTTCTACATTTTTCAAACAGGAAAAAAATAATTTCTCTATCAGTTACGTTTACCAAGCACATAAGAGGTTTATTAATTGCAAGCAGTCAGTGCAGAACTGGATTAACAGCCCCTGTACTAACAAGAAACTCTGGAGATCCAGGAGTCTGGAGACTCTGGAGACTCCAAGAAACCTCGTGCCTTTACAGGAAGATGGTTTCCCAGCTCCAGTTCCCCTTATCCCAGCTCATTCTGAGCCCTAAGCCTTGATTATGCTTTTAGGGAAGACTAAGATGAAGCAGAACCATAGCTATAGCTCCTAAAAGAAGTGCTGGCTTGGTTGTTACACCACCACCAGGTCAAGAACCAGGAACAGGGTGAGGAGCAAGAGCCAGAATGTGGAGAACCTCTCCTGGATGCACACCCTGCCTGCAGTCATGTCTCCAGGGCTTCTGTCCTTCAGGCTTGGTGACTCTGAAGTTCCTGCACACATTAAGCTTTCCAAGGGAGCATGAACTTTCCCACAGAGTGCAGTCAAGTCTGACAGCAAGTACCCTCTCTTGCAAAGTGGCTTCAAGCCTGTGTGGACATCCTAACAGGGCCAGATGGCTTTAGCTTAATTGAGAAAATTCACACAATGCCATGTGTATTGGATCTGGTTGAGATGGAGTTAGTGCATGTAAAAGAGGTGTCAATATAAAGCAGGCCATATCAACAAAGAAAATTCCTTGAGTTTTAAATCCTTTGTCAAGTACATCCACATTTATCACAGAATCACAGAATATGCTGAGTTGGAAGGGACCCACAAGGATCATCCAGTCCAACCTGCACAGGCCCATCCCCAAGAGTCACCCCCTGTGCCCCAGAGGATCAGCCAAGCCCTCCTGGAGCTCTGGCAGCCTTGGGGTTGTGCCCACTGCCCTGGGGAGCCTGGGCAGTGCCCAACCAGCCTCTGGGGGAAGAACCTTTTGCTGAGATCCGACCTGAGCCTGCCCTGACACAGCTCCAGCCATTCCCTGGCTGCTGTCCCTGGTCCCCCCAGAGCAGAGCTCAGTCCCTGCCCCTCCTCTGCCCCTGCCCAGGCACTTGGAACTGCAGTGAGGTCTCTCCTCAGTCTCCTCTTCTCCAGCTGAACACACCAAGTGCCCTCAGCCAGTAACTGCACTTGGGCATTCATGACATCCAACGTGGCAAGGTTCAGAACAGCAATAGTTATGTCTTGCACTCCACCTGTTCACGTCTTGCCTCAGGTATGGAGAGGAGCTGAACCCTTGCTGTGAATAGCAGCACAGGCTACAGGCTGTCCCACATGGCCTCACAACCCTCCTGACTGCTCGTTCCACACGACATCGAGTGGCAGGACACAGCACAGCACCCGACCCTCAGCCCGGCAGGATTCACACAATATATCGCCATGTGGGTCCGAAGAGCCCTTGCCATGGGATGTCAGCTGGCCACCTGCCCCACTGCTGGCTTATTCCGAGGGAAAGCACTGCAGGGAAATGACAAGGCTGACTTCATTTGTTTTTGTGCATGAGAACAGATGATTTTTGGGAAATGGCGGTTCAGAACTGTTTGGAGTAAACATTAATGAGCCCACCATGGTGAGGGACAGCGTGGGACCTGGGATTCCACATGCAGGACTGTTTATGATCTTATGGCATTTACCTCTCCTTTCTTTCCTCACCTTTGTCTTCAGCCTCTTTGAGAGCAGAAAGCAAAGGAACACCCTGACCCCCAGGCCCCTGACCTTGACACTGAGCTCTCAGCAGTGTTCCCTCTCCAGCTCCCAGGAACGCTGCATTTCTGCTTTGAAGAGGCAGATTTGAAAAACAGAAAATATATTAAATGGAAAACACAACTGGTCAGAAAAACCATTCTATAAATTATGAGCCTGGGCAACAGAGATATTTTTCTTTGGAAATCAGTCACTTGCAGTCTCCAGGCTATACCATGTGTAAGAAACAAAAAAACCAAACAAAGAGAAAAAGTGAAGGATTTCTAAGCTGGCTCAGGAAAGGAATCTTTTTTTTTTTTTTCAAAATTGGGGAAAGGAAACTTGAAATGCAAGGGAAAGACCACCAGCAATCAGGCCCATCTGGGCACTGAAACATGGTGGCAAAAAGGAGCAGCCCTTGATCTCCAGAGGACACAGGGGATCTCCATTCCACTTCCACTCTTTGGTAGAGATTATCAAACTACAACACAGCTACCTCTCCTCCTTAAACTAGACTGGTGTCATGTCATTGCTGTGAAGGAGATCATCATCACAGCTGGCAGCATCACCTCTACTCCAGATTTTCCATGGTCACCTCTTGCAGAGTGTGGTAGAGCCCTCCAAACCAGCACCCCCTGTCCTGTGACTCAGTGTCACTGGACATCCTCACTCAGGCAAACCAGCTGGACTTTCAATAAAAATTAGTTTTGCATTGTGCCAAAACTCACAAGCCCTGTCAACATAGCAAAGCTTGATCTCTTGCATACAATCCTGTATGAATAGTGCTACTCTGGATGGGAGGGAACTCATGGAGAGTCTGCTTGGTGCCTCACTAAGCATGGTCTCATAAATATAACAGGACTGGGGTTTTCAAATGACTTAAAGGCAGTCAGACATTCAATATCCATTACATTTTGGTATTATGAAGATGTGGAGGCTTCTCTGAATCACTTAGTATTTGGCTTCTGGAGACCATCCCATCATCTGAACCAGCTGGAGATGTTCCAGAGCATCTCAGGATACAAGTTACTCCTCAGACTCTTTGCAGGAATTTGCTCATGCCTTTTGAACCGCAGCCACCTGTGCTGCTCGGTGATGACTGAGCTGGCACAGGGATGGAGAGGACTCAGCACAGAAGTGCAGTCTGGCCGTGTGTGGTCTCTGACGGTGACCAAGCAGGTTTGTCTCCAGGGCAGGATGCAGAAGGTGTAGCCTGTTTGCAGCTATAGACACCAGCTTGCAATTGGTGACAACATCTTCCTCCTCTGACATCCTCTCATTTTGGTTTATGCCACTCCACAAAGTCACCAGCATCAAACACTAACAACCCAGCAAGTCAGACACTTCTATAAAAAAGACTCCTTACAGTACCATTCCTGAACACGGTCACAAGTCTTGAGTACGAATTATTTTATCCTACTATGCATTCCTTTGAATATTTTTAATTAATACTCATTCAACAAAGGTAAGAATTGATTTTTTTCCCTGTCTAGTCTTGAAACCAGAACTGAATACATCAAGTGTGTTTCAACACACTGTACATGCCTCTGTAGTTCTCCCAGTGCAACAGTGAGAGCAAAGGCTTTCTGAGGGTTAAGTTAAAAAGGCTTTGTGTTGCTTCACTGCCCTGAAGTCACACAGTAATCCAGCATCCAAATGAAAGACAAAACATGCATCTGTTGGGTTCCACTCTAGAAATTTCTCTCCATGAGCGCAGAACCTTACCCCACTGTAGTGATAACAACCAGAGTTTTTCAGTTCAGAGCAACAGTTCAGCTTTGAAGCAAATCACAGAATCCCAGAATGGGTTAGCTTGGAAGGAACCTGAAAGATCATTTTGTTCCACCCCTGTGCCACGGGCAGGGACACCTTCCACCAGACCAGGTTGTTCCAAACCCCACCCAACCTGTCCCTGAACACATCCAGGGATAGGGAATCCACAGTTTCTCCAGGCAACTTGTTCCCTCCTTCCTGAAGGAAGCCAGACTAATCCCAGCCTAACATTAATCCCCAAATACATTTAGTGGATGTTTAAAGGCCTGAACACCAACTGTTTTTATGGAGTGAGGTACTTCTGTTGCACCAAAGCCACTGTTTCTGCTCCATTTACTGGTTTTGATTCCTTCTGCTGCCAGATCTGATATTTAACCTCTTCTCTGACTGACAGCAGTCATTGTGCAATCAGTTTGGGAGCTCTGCTCAGCATTTGAGAGGAAATATTCCCTCCACAGCTGGAGTCCACTCTGCGGCTCTCAGTCACAATGTCTAACCAGGTTTTTCTCTTGTCCTTCCAAATACTGCTCTGGGATTGCACTTTGGAAGTGCTCAACAGCTTCTCCCAAGTTTTCTGATTAAATCACATCAATTAGGTGCTATAAAACAAAATATTCAGTGAAGGCAGTATTGCAATGGATCTGTGCACAGGGACAACTTCAGTCTCCACCAAAACTGCAGTTCCTGGTGGAGTTATTTCTAAATAATTTCTTGACATTTTTAAAGTGATTTTCAAGATTTTTTTCATCCGACTTTCCTTAACTCACCTCTGTGATTATTATTTTACTGGATAATAAGACAATGAAGAACTGAAGACAGACCTGATCTCTTGGCTTGGTAGTCCTGGCTTTCCCAAGGAGAGCAGTAAGGTTTGTTTCACTGCAAGCACTGGCTGGCAGAGCCTCTTCAAAGGTGCTACACCCTTCTCACATCAGGGCCCTCCAGGAGCTGCACACCTGGAGCAGCTGAAAGAAAAGCTGTTGCTTTCACCCTTGCATTTATCAGCAACAACATCAATACCAACACTTCCTTTCACTGCTGTCTTACAGGGTCTATTTATCAATAGGACATAAGGAAAGCACTTAGGCATTAGATCCTTTTGGTGGGGTTCCCTTCCCCATGACAGCCTTGTTCCTCAGAAATCAATACTGGCATAAAGCTGGAGTAACAGAGTAAAAAAGGACATCCCTTGAGCTGTATTTTGGGGCTGTTAATCCTATGGAACAAGGGGGAATTTTCCGTAAGCTCACTGAAGATGCAGAAAAATAACATATTGCGGAATTCGGCCTTATTTTATTTTTTGCAAATGCATCTTTTCAAATTGCGCATCTGGAATTTCAGTTCTCTTCCAAATGCTCTTGCCAGACAAGCACACCTGGGACTAAGAAGGGGGTTTAGATAAGTGCCTTTCCATATGGCCCACTGATAAATGATTCATTCTGCACAGTTTACTTTGAAAATAAATTCAGTATCGTTAAGATATTAAGATACCAGCTTCGTATTTCACCTCATAATTGCACTTCACATATCACAAAAAGAGCTGGGCTGTTGTTTTCGCTGCTGCTGTTTGCAGATGCAGCCTGCAGAGCCCATGAGGAGCTCTGAGTATTGCATCACAGTTCCCTCCTTCCCATTCCAGTACACATTTTGCTCTTCTTCAGAGGATAATTTTTAGGTGGATTAATACCAAAAAAAAACAAACAACCATTTTCGTCTTGTGAAGTACAAATCCGGTATCCTCAGATGAAGAAATATATAAATACAACTCTTAAGGGTAATGTTTCATTAAATATGCTGATGGGATCAAAGCTCATCTTGGATGAAAACAAGATCAAATGACACAACAGGCTTCCTTGGGAGGCAAAAAGCTCAGTGCTCCTCAACCCACCCTCTTGGCACTCATGGTAACGCCAACAAGGTTGTGCAACTGCTCCTCCGTTTGCTAATCCATGGTCAACACAGAGTCATCACTGTCCTCACAGCTCTTTTGCCCATGAACTTCCAGTGTCACCATTGGCATACCACAGTCCTCTGGAAGGGAGAAACTGGTCAGAAGATTTCCCAGGCAAAATCAGAACATCATCACATTTTACATTTGACCCCTAAATACAAAGGAATAGGTACATCCAGCCCTTAACGGCCCCTGTAGTGGGTGAGGTTCTGATTTGCTTTTTAAGGGAACCAGAAGGGGAACCAGTAGACAAAGAGAGAGACACTGGGGCAGGAACCTACAACTCCATCTCCCAGTTCTAGTCATCCTAGTCCATCTCTCTAATTCCCACAGCAGCCCACCCTGGGGAGAACACACAGTGTCCCACAGTCCAGGAAAGAAAAGGCATCATGGGAGTGTCACATGTAGATAACAACAATCATCACACTGCACCTCTGGACCATACTTGAGTACTACCATGGCAAGCATGGCATGAAACCAGGACTATATATCAGATTTACAAGTGCACTTGGTCTGTAGGTCTCGAGATACCAGCTGGGTCTTCCCACAGGCAGGTGAGGAGCACTAACAGACTGACAACGATGGAAGGACCCTGCTGTAAGTCAGCAGAGCTCAGATGGCATCAGTCAGCTACACTGGCTCTCCTCCTGAGGACCCAGTTGTGCACAGAATGAAAAGCCAGGACAGACACCAGAGGATGCCCTGAGTTGCTGCAGTGCACACAGAAGTTTTCTGCTTGCTCATCGGATTTAGGGGCCAGACGAGTGAAGTTTCTGTACAGGAAAAAGAACCAGCCTCCAAATGCCTCCAGCTCCTAATGGGCAGCAATTCCTCCCAAGGGTTGTTTTGCATTTTTATTTTCTTCGGCCATTAATTCTTTTCAGAACCAGTGAAAATATTTCCTTTGCTCCTATTGGGCTGCAGCACTTTTGCTGAAACACATCTTATGTGAAAATCATACTCAGAGCCTCTGGGCACAACTTGGAACAAAGCAGGGGCCAGCTCAGGCTGCACATCTGGAAAATATTCCTACTGGTGAGACCTGCTGGAGCAGGGAAGGGGCTCCCCAGGGAGCAAGAGGTAACCTACCATCAGCAGGGCTGGGAAGTGGATGAGAGCAGAGCCTGCAGGGAGGCGTGGCAGGAGCAGGAGCTGGTTGATATAGTAGGTGCTGTCCCCAGCTCTGCTGCCCATGGTATATTTCCTTGCCTGGTGCCCAGGGACAGGTACAGTGTCACTGTTAAGAAGGATCATCTGAAGGAAGGTCAGGACACAAAAGGCATCCCATCCTGGGACACAGAAGGGATCACTCAGGGTACCCCTTCATCTGGCATAAAGGAGTGGAATCCCCAGAAATCAGATCTATGCCAGCAGTACCCACAAGTGGTGCCTTTCTGATCATTAAGCAAAAGCGAGAAATAGTTATTTCATGCATATTCCAAGAGTTTATTGTAAAAAAAATGCTAAATATTGTGTTAATTACAAACAAAAGCCCAGGGAAATAAATATATGACAAGTCAAAGTTTGATCTTGGGTGCTCCTTTCAGGGACAGACAAGTGAGAAATACAGATAGAGCAGAAATCTACTTTCAGCTCCAGGTGCAATCTATACAAATTTGGCACATGAGATTTTTTTCTATATAAAAGCAATCCCAGGTGAGTGTTCATAGATGATATATCTAGAAAAAGAAACAAAAAAAGAAAAAAAAAAAAACACACCAAAAAAGCCTTACTCTCTGTTCCAAAAAGCTGTCTTCTTTCTTAATTCTATCCATTTAAATTTATTGCTGCTGAAATTCCCAATGTTTGCCAAAATGTAAAGAAAGTTGCCTACAGATGAGTGTTACCAGCAGAACAGAGAGAAGGGTTCAGAAAGGAGCTGGGAAAAGAATACTGAGAAGGACAGATCCATCATTTTCAGTGATTGCAGCAATTCTGGGGAAGCATCTTTGGAATTACCAGTAGTAAAAAGAAAACCAGCAAAAAACCTAAGAAAATCCCTACCAGAGGAGAATGACTCAGGTGAGAGGTCTGTACAGCTGTTATTTATTGTAAGAGTTGTGTGAAATTGCAAATGTGGAAAACTGTGCAAAGCACTGAAAAAGATGTCTTTGGCCAGAAAAACTTTCCCTGTATTTCAACATGGATCAAGAGGAAATCCAAGAAGGGAAAGGCAGAGATAAAGGGATGACTCAGTTCAAGACACTTTTCTCCCAAGCCCACCATGGTGCCAGACCACAGCAGCATCCACAGCCCCGTCCCTGCTCCTGCTCCCTCTGCTCCTCCTGGGCTCTCTGGGGTGGAACCTGTTTTGATGAACCTAGAAGTTCTGTTGACAACTTCTACTCCTCTTTCCAACTTGACTGGAATCAGCCAAAGGGTTCAGAGGTCAAAGGAAGAAGTGTAAAAGGACTGAAGATACTTTGAAATAGCTAATAATTTTCAAGAACAGAGTGCACTTGCAAGTGCACAGTTTTTATTTACCAAAAATTCCAGTTGAAAGAAAACAAAACAGTTTTAAAAAAATTCTTATAAGATTTGAAGTACTTTAGCCCTATTAACATTAAAAAAATCCCAAATATTTTGTTAGACTAGGAAAATTTGCCAAAGTGAAGTTTTTAGACATATTTAAAGACCAGTATTTTGCAGAAGAGCTGTGTTAGAAACATGCACCATACTGAGAATTCATGTTACATAAAAAGACAAATAACATAGAGAAGACTATTTCACAGAGCTGGATCCCAAATGACCCTATTTATTAAAGGTACACTGAAAGCAGTGAGTACCTCCATAAACTCACTCTATAGCTCATTTTGTGTGGCTTTTCAACCACAGAATTTAGCACGAGCTCTGTAAAATGCTGTTTTCTGGATGCTGTAGTTCCAGGAATAAACGGGCATCCAAGCAGGTGAGGGAACAGCAGCACAGCCAGAGGCCCCAGTTGAGTCCTGTACTCAGACACTGGATGCATTTCTAGGAAAGCCACGCTGACAGGAAATGGGGGGGTCAGAACAGCTCCAGTAGAGAGGTCTTACGCTCCCATACAGATGCATCTGTATTTTTCCATTATATCGACAGCTTTGCCCATATTTAGTGCTCAGGGACTGTTTTTCTCCCTGCTGTTGTGCTGCCAGCACTGTGTGCTCCCGGCCGGAGCTCTGCGGGCCATTGGCACGGCACACTGGATTTTGGAGCTGGACCTTGCTCTGCTTCTGCACTTGGACTCTGCTTTGTGCCTCACGTCATCAATAATGCTGACATGCATGGCTGGCTGGGAGAAGGATGCTGGAGCACACAGCTCTGGACCTACCAGATCCAGTCATGGATCTGACTTCCACACAGCTCAGTGGGAATGGAGGAAGTCCCAAAAGTCCCGAGAGCCCTATTCCTCAAGCACTACAGACCTCAGCACATTGGGCATATCAGGAAAATAAAAAGTATAAAGGGCAAGGAAAATTAAGGCACTAAAAGTGTAAGATCACTGATCACTCTGGTGAGCAGCGACAGCACCCAAGGAATGGCTGGAGCTGTGTCAGGGCAGGCTCAGGTTGGGTCTCAGTAAAAGGTTCTTCCCCCAGAGGCTGGTTGGGCACTGCCCAGGCTCCCCAGGGCAGTGGGCACAGCCCCAAGTCTGCCAGAGCTCCAGGAGGGTTTGGTTGATCCTCTGGGGCACAAGGGGTGACTCTTGGGGATGGGCCTGTGCAGGGCCAGAGGTCGGACTGGATGATCCTTGTGGGTCCCTTCCAACCCAGCATATTGTGGGATTTTGTTGGAGATCGGTTACCCAGGTAATCCCTCCTCCTGTATGCCAGATAAAACAAGAAAGACTGGTTCAAAGAGAGGTTTCCAGGCAGAGTGATGCTGACTGTCCACCTGAGCAGGAACGCCTTGCTGGCAGGACCTGCTGGTCCCCACAGGAGCTAAAGTCTGGGTACCAGATGAGTCAGAGCACCTCTGAGCTCAAGCACCAAAGTCTGTTTCCAGTTCTTATCCAGGGAATTTGAAAGATGTCTTACCTTAGCTGTAAACACCGTTTTTTCTCACACGAAACCTAAGAAATGTGCAGAAATGGATACAACAGTGTCAGGAATGAGTCAAGATACAAGGCTATGGTCCGTAGAGGTCTTCAGATGTGGGAAAAGGTGAAAATCAAGCAAGTATTGAAGCACTAAAATAAAAACTCATTAATAAAAGTGACAGTGAAAGCTCTGAGACAGGTAAAGTTACCTGAGAGCAAAACTCTAATTAGACTCGGGAATAGCCTCCCCCAGGAGAGCAGCACAGTCCCACCCCTGCAATGGGTTTATAACTACACTCATTAATATTCCCTGGAAGATACTTCAGGAAAAGTGTTTTGCTGGCAGGAGTTGGACAAGGTAACCCAACAGGTATGTTCCATTTCTCAATTCTGTGGCTCTTCTCCATTTACCCCTAAGGAGAACTGAGTTTTGTGTCAAAGGACAGCAAATTTAGCATTACCCCGTGACTCCCAGGTGGAACGTCAGATGGATGCTTAGCACAAGTGGCCCCCAGTGAAATCTTTCTTAATGCAAGAATTTTGGAAATCAATTCTGAGCATGACTAGTATTACTGTTTCTAAGGTTTTGATGAAATATCTGTACACAGGCAGTCACTGCTTTCCCTTTGGTCAGACCAACATACCCACCCTCGGGAAGGACCCGCATTCCAACAGGGAGCACAGGAGCAGTAAAGCACATAGGATGAGGGTTCTGAGATTCAAACCTGATCCCAGCTGGTCTCAGATAACCCATAGTTTCCCTTTGCATGGCATCCACCAAACCTCCCAAGCCTGTCTGATGCTCTGACCTAGGTCAGTTCAGTTGGCTTTTACCTCTTGATAAAAACCACACCACAGCTGGGGAATCAGGAACAAGGAATCTGCACCAGGTTAAATCGAGGAAATGCTGAAGCAAACTCCTGAAAGAGCCCTCTAGAGCTTTATACACAAAAGAGATGAAGGCCAGCTTAAAACACACACACACCTGCAGGGCTGGGCCCAGCTCGGGCTCCTCAGCACAGCAGGGCCAGGGAGCTCCTGCAGCGGGGCCAGCGCAGGCTGCGGAGATGCCCAAGGGATGGAGCAGCTCTGGGAGCAGCAAAGGCTGAGGGAGCTGGGGCTGTTCAGCCTCCAGAGCAGAGCCTGAGAGGGGCCCTCCCCAGGGGGTGTCAGGGGCTGCAGGGAGGGGGCAGAGGCTGGAGCAGGCTCTGCTCGGGGGGCCCAGCAATGGCCCAAGAGGAACGGGCAGGAACTGATGCCCAGGAAGTTGCAGCTGGACAGGAGGAAGAACTTCTTTGCTGGGCAGTGATCCAGCCCTGGAGAGAGAGCAGAGAGGGTATGGAGTCTCCTGACTGGAGATCTTGCAGAGCTGTGTGGACACAATCCTGTGCCATGTGCTCTGGGATGGCCCTGCTGGAGCAGGGAGGTGGGACCAGATGAGCCACTCTGGTCCATTCTCTGTTCCTGCTGAGCTGAGGAGCCCGAGCTGGGCCCAGCCCTGCAGATGTGCCTGCCCAGGGCTGGGCAGAGGGGCAGGATCCCCTCCCTGCCCTGCTCCAAGGCTCTTCCTGATGCCTCCAGGATCCCATTGGCCTCCTTGGCCCCCAGGACACACGGCTGGGCAGGGACAGCTGGTTGTCCCCCAGGGCCTTCTCCCAGATCTACTCTCCAGCAGGTTGGCCCCCAGCCTGTACTGGTGCATGGGTTTATTCTTCTCTGGACTCCTGATCTTTTTATAATATGTTGGTCACCCAGAAAGGAAAGTAGGGGGGACTTTGCACAACTGCACACCAAAGATTGCCCACAAGGCTGCCACCATCTGAACAGATAAAGACAGGCAGATCCTCAATCAATTTCTGTCACAGGCAAGACAGATTCAACTTAGGGAACATTATTGTTGGTTAAAATAGAAGCTCTCTTTTTCCCTCCTTCTCCTTTGTCCTTCTTAAATATGTTTTTCCAGAGGTGCCACCAGCATCGCTGCTGGGCTCGGCTGCTCCCTGTAGAGCCAGCTGGAACAGGCACAGCCTGGTCAGTCCAACACAGGGCAGCCCCAACCTCTCCTAACAGAGGACCCCCCCACCCAAACCTGGACACCCCATTCCCCAGTCTATTACACTACTTGTTACCTCAGCAATACCAGGTGAGAACATTTTCCTTTCAACCAAACATCCTTCACACCCTTTTGGAGAAATGATAAACTAACCAATAAAAAGCCCTTCAGCATGTCCTCTGGGGTTATAAGCTACTGAAATATTATTTTTATGACAATAAGATGACTTCAAAACACTTCCATGTACTAAAAAAAGCTATTAAGACTTTTCTTGTCTGAGAAACTTGCAAATGTATTTCTGCTTTCTGCCTTTGGCAGCAACATTCGATAGCCAAGTGTCTTCATAAAACTGAAAGTTTTCCTGACCTTTTCTGCAGCAAAAAGTCACCGACTTCTTCCTGCTGTGTATTTGCATAGGGAGTGCTTTTAAGCCAGCAGCAGTTAAAGGAGAGTTTAGTAGTTATGTCCAGGACTGTATCCTCAACCAAGGGGTTAGTCCTACAGGAGTTCCTTCAACGAAGTGCTTTGGAACCTGAAGATTAAAATTTCGTAAATTTTCCACTTTTTTGTGTTCCTTTTCCTTTTGTAACTAAATTCAAAGCTGTTGTCACCTTCAAATGGAGTTGGTCAGACACTGGTGTGACCAGAAGAGGATTTGGATTATGTCAGACCTGGATAACGAAGTGTCACAATTATCAGCCTTCTGCCACTGACTTCTCTGAACAAAACCTGACTGGATAATGCTTCTCTCACACCTACAGGGACTGAGATGCAAGTTTCGGGCAGATTAGCACTCCCCACTAAGCTCCTTTACCTGAGTGCTCTGCTCCTGGCTTTCTAACTTTTCTACAACCAAACCATGGAGCATTAATTTGTTGCAGCTTTTGTCATCTATAAACAGCCATTTGCAGGTTTTGTTCATTATTAGAGCCTGAGTCATATAGTAGGCCAGTCACTTCTAATCATTTCTATACTAAACACTCAGCTGCCTGAAAGAAAAGCCCAGCCCTGCGTGAAACATTCACTGGTGAACAGGGCCATAAATCACCCTGGCCAAGTTCTCAGAAGCTGCTGGGCAAGGAGAAGTTTTCGAGCTGTAAATGCTCCCCCACCTTTTTTCAGACTCTTGGACTTTTGATAAACATGAGCAGTCAGCACCTTTGCAGACATCATTTTCTTTCCCCACTGACGGAATATTGGATACCCAGAAGGAAACTAGGCCTTCAAGAGGGGTTCCAGGGAGGTCTTCAGGAGTGTGGATGGGATTATTAACACTGCTTCAACTCATTCAAGGATATGCCAACAGGCTCCTCTCACCCACACCTCCCTGTCCCTGGAGTGACATGTGTTGTGACAAGCCCATTTCTGTCTGATGGAAAGAAAAACAAACATTATAGTGGATAATCAAACAAATGTGGGCTCTTCAGTTCTTGAATGGGAACTCTAGCTGATGTCACAAAACATGGGAAGAATGCTCTATAATTAAATCCTTCTCTGGAAATATTTGACTAGGTTTGGTATGTCCTACAGGAACAACACTGAAGTCAGCAGCAGCAGTAAAGGTTACATGAGTATGAGACTGAGGGATTTTCATCAAAATATATACCTGGGAGAAGGTAGAGGTAGGATACTGGGAAGTTAAGCTGAGGAATTTAATGAGGGATTATATACACCCCCAAGCAAACCTGTATTTCCTCCTGGTTACGTCAACCACCCAGGGGGAAGCTGTGTCTGCAAAGAGGAGACAAGTTTACACCTCTACAGCCACTATCACACACATCTTTCCAATGCAGGGTTCAGATCCTGCTTTCATGCTCCTCCCACCACCTAATCTTCTCTAGCCATGACAGTAGCTGAGCTACTTTCAAGAAAACCACACAGTGGTTGAAGTGGTGCTGCAATCAGTGTACAGCTCAGAGAACAGGATCTCTGGTGTGTGACTGCAGCAGGCCTAACAGTGGGAAGGAACCAAGGCTGGGGACCTACAGGTAACAAGATAGACATTCACAGTGTTAGTTAAACCATGGAAAAATGCTGGCGAGAAGAGGAACAAGTCATGAATCCTGATGGGGCATAGATATACAGGAAGCTGAGCTGAAGGAAACTCTCAGACTGTTCCATTCTGGATTCCAGGAAGATCAGAGCAATCCTCCAGAAGCATGGGACCACATACAGCCCCATTTTGAAATCTTCACACCATTAGACCTGCTTCTCATGTGGGTTCCATCTGGACTGTGACATTCCCTTCTCCCCAGTCTACCCTATTACACATTTCCTCTGTTCATCACTAATTTACTTCCTCTCTGGGTGACTGAGAAATGGGTATTCCCCATCCTTTGTCTTTATTCATCCTCCAGAGCATGGATCCCAGCTCACAACAGCCTCAGAGACCTGTTTTCAACATAGAAAGCTCTGCTTGCCCCCAGCAGTTTGCTCCAGGTCCCTCAAACCTGTCAGTCCCAGGGGTCTGGGACAGAGTGGCCCAGCCAGCAGATATCAAACCACACTCCACTACACGTCTGATACACTGGCACATTTGTACTGCCTGTGCATGACCAGGTTTTGGTAGGAGTGTGGCTACAGGGGTGGCTTCTGTGAGCAGCTGCCAGAAGCTTCCCAAATGTCCTGCAGAGCCAGTGCCACCAGCTCCAGGACGGACCTGCCGCCGGCCAAGGCTGAGCTCAGCAGAGATGGCAGTGAGGCCTCAGGGATAAGGTCTTTCAGAAGGAAAAGAAAAAATTACTGCACAGATGTAATTGTGTCCAGAGAAGAGCAGAGTGGGAATATGTGAGAGGAACAGCTCTGCAGAGCCCCAGGGCAGAGCAGAAGGAGAGGCAGAAGATGCTCCAGATGCCAGAATGGAGATTCTCCCGAGATTCTGTGGTGCAGCCCATGGTGGGGCAACTGTGCCCCTGCAGGCCATGGAGGTCACAGGGGTGCAGGGGGTTGCCCAAAGGAGGTTGTGACCCCGTGGGAGGCCCGTGTTGGAGCAGAGTCCTGGAGGGGATCTGCTGACCCGTGGAGAGAGGAGCCCATGCTGGAGCAGGTTTTCCTGTGGCCCTATGGGGGACCCACGCTGGAGCTGGGCCTGAAGGACTGACCCTGTGGAAGAGTGAGCCGTGTTGGAGCAGTTTGTAGAGAACTCTTGCCCATGGAATGGACTAAGATTGGAGAAGTTCATGGAGAACTATCTTCAGTGGGAGGGACCCCACACTGGAGCAGGGGAAGGACTCCAGCTTGTGTCCCTGAGAAGGGGCAGGAACAATCTGGGATGAACTGACCGTGAACCCCATTCCCTTCTCCCTGCACTGCTGCAGGGGGAGGAGGGGAATGAGGGAGGAGTGTGGGGAAGGTGTTTTTAAGACCGATTTTACTTCTCATTATCCTGCTTTGATTTTGTTAGTAATAAATTCAATTAATATCCCCAAGCCGTCTGGTTTGCTTGTGATGGTATTTGATGAGTGATCTCTCCCAGTACTTATCTCAACCCATGAACCTTCGATCTATTTTCTCTCCCATGTCCAGCTGTGGAGGGCAGTGATAGAATGGTTTTGGTAGGTGCAAAACCCCTACTTTTGTATCATCAACCCACTACAACCAAGATTTGTAGCAATAGGATGCTGAAAGTAACGCTCTGAAATCTGGATCGTTTTTTCCAGTCTTAAAGGACACGCAAAATCCACTGGAAGCTGGGAAGGTGACTGAAGGTGTGTGACAATTCCTGAAAACCACTTCCATTTTCCAATGTCTTCCTATTTTCAAAAACATTAAGCATTCACATGGAGCTGAAAAGCTTAAGAATGAATTTTACCTTTGGCAAATCTTTGATTTTACTGAAAAAAAGAAATATAAAAGGAGGGAAGGGCCAACCACAGATGTTGAAAAGAGGTGGTAAAAAGTGTGGTCCTTTAGTAAAATGGAAGAAATACGAGCATGAGCCTCCTAAGTGCTGAGCTCTGTTCTAGGTTACAGCCCCTGTCATCTTGAACAAAAGCAGCTAAGCTGAACTTTCTATGCCTCAATTTGTCACACATTGAGAGAGATGAACATTAATTAAATTTGCAAAATGTGTTGAAGTCTTTTGAGAAAACACACATGAGATGATAAATATAAATTTCAAACCAGGACCTCTGATCTGCAAAGATTCAAAGACAGTGCAGTGTGGATGCCTCCAGCAGAGTAGCAGGAACATGGGGAGCTACAGCTCCAACAGCCATTGAACCCAGCCAAGATCACACATCTCAAAACTCCTTTTTTAAAGAAGTCAAGGCATATATATGATCGCTCACTTCTTGCTGGAGTCATCAGGTGAGAACCCAAAGGAAGTCTTAGAAAGTTGTTTGCATAAGTCCACAGGTTCATTAGACAAGACAATGTCAGACTTGGGCTGTTGAAATGATTTTCTAACTGGATGACAAAGTAGAGGAAACAACAAAAAGAAGATGAAGGAGCTGTTGTGGTGACCAACCCCCAGCCTACTTCCTTCTTGGTTTTGAAATCCAAATCCAATTTGCAAACTAAGTGTCAAATACCATTGTCAAAAGACGTAATTCTTACAGCTGTTAGACTAGAGGCTTGACAAAGAGCAATGCAGTACTGGCAATACGGCTCATTACGTATTTCAAAGGAGAAATTGAAACCACATTTCTAGACCGCAGGGTTGGATTTCCAGAAGGACACTGGGGTACACAATGCCATGGACTGCTCTGCCTCCCCTCCTCTTCCTCTTGAGCCTGCCTTCCCATGCAAGCCTTCAAACAACCCTGAGCTGTTGCAGCACAACCAGAGCACCGGTGTCTGCACAGCAGCGTGAGAGAAAACACCAGCGTCAAGAAAGGGTTAAAGAGGACAATAAAACACAGCAGGTGCAAGCACACGAGAAAGAAATAAAGCAAAATTCTCTCCTTATGGGAGCAATAGAAATGATTGAGAGCGTGGACTCTGTAATCTGCAGAAACTGGGGCGACACTGTTGAGTCAAATTAAATGCACAGAGTGGAAAAATCCAAGCCCAACAATATATCTGTGTCATGTGTCTGCGTGTAATTTACTGCCACAGTTGGAGTCTGCCTTTGAATGATTCAGGGAGGAACTAACGTGTGGGACTTGTTTCCTTACGATGTATGGACATGTGTGCATGTCTGTAACCACACTGAGGAGTGATGAACAGGACAGTAAATTTTTTGCACTCCCCAATCCTGCTGCTCCTGGTTAAGAGCTGTCTCCACCCTGTCACTCCAAGCATTACATTTGCTTATCAAGAGATAGTGAAAAAAATAAGCAGGTCAAAGCCTTGCAAGACAGATTTTGCTCAGGGCAGGAAGAGGAAGAGAGGTAAAGAAGCTCCTAAATGGATGTGCCCTCCCACGGAGCTGCTGAGCTCCTGCACTCCTGCCCTCAGTTGCCAGCAGACAGCAATGCCACTGGACTAGAGCCCAATATTCCCCCCCTGAGCCCTTTCCCCAACCTCCTCATGCAACCTTAGGTGCTGCCACACTAATAATTTTGACAAAGTCAGCTTCTGAAAACACACACAGAGTAACACTGGGACTCAGGGAAATGTGGCACCTGAGATGCAGGAGCAGGAGCACAGAATGTGCTGAGTTGGAAGGGACCCACAAGGATCAGCCAGTCCAACCCTCAGCCCTGCACAGGACCATCCCCAAGAGTCACCCCCTGTGCCCCAGAGGATCAGCCAAACCCTCCTGCAGCTCTGGCAGCCTTGGGGCTGTGCCCACTGCCCTGGGGAGCCTGGGCAGTGCCCAACCAGCCTCTGGGGGAAGAACCTTTTGCTGAGACCCAACCTGAGCCTGCCCTGACACAGCTCCAGCCATTCCCTGTGTGTTGTCCCTGGTCCCCCCAGAGCAGAGCTCAGCATCTGTCCTGTCACACCTGCTGCAGGTGAAGGCAGGGTAAGTGTAACTTCCCTCCTGGCTGCAGAAGCCTGGAACGACTTGAGAAAAGTAAAATGCCTCCCATAAGATGCTCAAAGACCGGGAGTGACCTCAGCACCAGCAGCTCTGCGTAGTCCTGCCTTTGACACAAGTCTCAGCCAAAGCCCCCAGTGCAAATAATCCAAGAAGACAGGTCTCCATTAGTCCCAGCACACTTTTTAGAGGAGTCCTTCTCATTTGCAGTGATTTTCCCTGCCACCCATCGGGCTTCACTTTGCTGTCAGTGTTGGATTTCAGCTCAGAGCTCTGCGCTGCAGCTGCTGGCTGGGTTCAGCTCCATGTGATCAGTTCTAGGAAATTTTCAGGGTGAAACACAAAACTGGGTCATTTTGGTGCATTACCAGTGATGCTCTGGCACAACTCCTTGATGTTCATTAATGCCAGGCAAGTTTCAAGTGCCCCAGAGCTATATTTTTTTTCTAATCAACTGCTGCAAAGCGAGAATCACACTGTCTCCTTTCTGTGTAACTCACACACACAACCCAGATCACAAAACTAAGCTAAAGGGGCTTGATTAGCTTTGCTTCACTGGCATCAAATGTAAATGGCACCAAAGTCATGGAATCACCAGTCTGTGAAGGGAAAGGCTGAGCCACAGAGGTTTGCAACTCATTTTGAAATAGGGTGTCTTTACACAAAATTCCCCCACAGGGTGCACATCTCCCCTGCCCTGGTGCTGCACCCTGTGCCACAGGTAGCATGGTCTCTCCTACTGTGAGAAGGAGGGCAATGTACCCAAAGCAGAGATTTTCAAATTCTTCCAGCTCCAAGTCTTTCCTGCACCTCCCTTTGTCTGTTCAATTATCACAAATTTGGAGAGAGAGCAGCAGGCATGCCTTCCTCCTCCACTAGTAATTATTGGATTTAGTTACCTGCCAGCAGTAATCCATGCACTGGTGAGATGGGAAGTAAATATTCCCTGGCTCCTTTCCAGCACCCAAGTATTATTTCATACTTTAGTAATCATACAGAAGCTAATTAGGTACCTAAATAGCCTGCGATTATTTATTCTATAATTTAATGGCCTGACACTTGTCACGGGACATTTGTTTGATGCTGCTGACTTCAATTCGTGGTCTTTTGACAGCAAACTCTTCTACTGCTGCTGTCAGGGTTGGCACAGCAGAATAAAGTGGGCATTTGAGGGGCTTTGGCCCCTGCAAAGCCCCCCCAGGCCAGAGGCTGCAGCTCCAAACTCCCAGAGTGCCACCCGCACCCCAAGGACTGGGATATGGGACAAGGGACATCTATGCCAAGGAAAGGAAGTTGGAATAAAAACTCCTGAAAGACTTTGACAAAACCCAAATCTAGGGCCCTCCTTTGTATCTGTCTAATAAAACTATCTGGAGGGAAGATTCAAATGCAATGTTTTCTGTATATTTCATAGCAGAAAGAAATCACATTGGAACCAAAGCAGTGCTTGATTTCATTCTTTGTCAGCAATATTAAAAGAATATCAAACTGAACAAAGCAAAACTTCACTGACAAGCTTACAAAGCTCAGAAATGTCTTCTAGAGGTGTCATTTTGTTTAGTAAAATGGAATTTCAAATTACGTATGCACAGAAACCTACCACAGGAGAACTCAGCTGGCTGGCCTGCCTTCATAAACAGTCGTTCAGGAAGGGAAAAATACTATAAAGAGTTATTATTAAAAGTATTTACAGGAATTTGGAAAATCTGAATATATACAAAACCATTACTCCAGACAGGAGCTTCATCTTCTCAGAGACCAGAGTCACTTCTCTCCCCTCTGCCTCCCCAACAGCCCTGTCACCACCCTGGAGCAGCCCAGGGAATGGTGGGATCTCAGGGAGACATCTCTGTGTGCCAGAGCTACGTGTTATCATAAAGAAAAGCCCAGCAGAGTAAAACATTATTTAATACACATCTGATTTATCTGTCTTATATAGAATATAATGTTATGTAAGATACACTGCATGCAGGCTAAATTCCACATTCCCACACTGATAAATCCACCCTGGGGATGACGATGAGCACGTGGAAACAGAAACATTTTATCAGATATAAGAAGAGCTCCAGCATTTGAACAAGAGTCAGCAGTCCCCTGGCAGCCAGGAGGGCCAACCCCGTCCTGGGGCATCAGGGAGGGGATTGTCCCACTCTGCTCTGCCCTGTAGTGACCTCACCTCAATATTGGGGCAGTTTGGGGGGACACAATGGAAGGAAGAGATTGAGCCATTAGAGAGTGTCCAAAGGAGGGACAGGGAGATGGGGAAGGGCCTTGGTTTGAAGCCATGGGAGGACACTGAGGGCACTTGGTGTGTTCAGCTGGAGGAGACTGAGGGGAGACCTCACTGCAGTTCCAACTGCCTGGGCAGGGGCAGAGGAGGGGCAGGGACTGAGCTCTGCTCTGGGGGGACCAGGGACAGCAGCCAGGGAATGGCTGGAGCTGTGTCTGGGCAGGCTCAGGTTGGATCTCAGCAAAAGGTTCTTCCCCCAGAGGCTGGTTGGGCACTGCCCAGGCTCCCCAGGGCAGTGGGCACAGCCCCAAGGCTGCCAGAGCTGCAGGAGGGTTTGGCTGATCCTCTGGGGCACAGGGGGTGACTCTTGGGGATGGTCCTGTGCAGGGCTGAGGGTTGGACTGGCTGATCCTTGTGGGTCCCTTCCAACTCAGCATATTCTGTGATTCTGTGATTCTGTGATTCAGACACTGTGGGACTCTGCAGCTTCAAAAGCCTGTTAGAGGACACCCCTGAAGCCCATGGTGATCAATTAGGATGTAACTAATGACCGTAGTGTGTTATTTGTGCCATGAAAGGAAAACAGTGGGAGGAGGCCATGACCCCATCCCTAATGGAGAGGTGTGGACTGTCCTGAAAGGTGAAGCATGCACAGAGCCAGGGACTGTATCAGCCAAAGGACTGACACCAGGATGAACAGTGTTTGCTTGGACAAGAGTTCTTTGTTGGGCAGCCCATTGAGGGGGTTCAGTTTCCAGCCTAAATCGGTGTCTGGTTACTCTCTCACTTGGAGATAAGGTACCTGAATGTCTTGTGCAAACACGGAGGGGCCAGAGGGAGAACAAAACTTTGTGAAAAAGGGCTCTTGGTTGAACACTGTCAAAAGGAAGAATGTTCTAAGGAAAAATGAAACAATTCCCTCTGAATTCTGTTAGCACTGATGGAAAGTGGCAACGTATAAAAATGAGCTTTACGGCTTGCCAGAGCGTGGCTGGGACTGGAACAGATGGCCAATTCATCTCCACCGAACTTGGCACTTCTAACAAAAGAAACAATATGTGTTTTGCTACCCTAATTTCTCCCCCAGGTATCCAGGCAGGTGACTGGGATGTCTGATGACAAGAATGACTTGACTTGCGCTCCCCAGGAGCACAAGTTACTTGTTTCTCTGGCCTTGCCATTGTTATGCCCAATCCTCTGCAGCACCCAGAGGGGTTTCTCCAGATCCAGAAGACAACAGCAAACCTGGATGACACTCACCCACTCACAGACACAAAAGCCACCACTCACAGGGACTCTTGTCTTCACATGGGGATTCATTTCAGCAGCCCTACCACTGCTCTGCAAACATCTATTTTCTAGTACTGCAGTTGCACACAACACGTCCCAGGGATGCTTTGCTGAATGCAACTGGCTGTAAAAATTCCAAGATTAGATCGAGGGATCCAAAACCGAGCTGGCTACCCCAGTATGTTTTCACATTTAACATAATTTCCCAGACATAACCTTGATTTCAAGATTTATATTTTTCTGCACAGGGGATAAACTGCTCCACTTTCCCACAGAGAGAGTCTGAGGGCTGCACCAGGATAGCTTTCACATGGGAATGAGTGCAATGATCCTTCTCTCACTGATGCAACATGTATGGGGCTCATCTATGTACAGCTGAAGGAGAGAGATCTGGTTGAGTCAAACACAAAATTGTGTTTCTGAATAAAATGCATCTTTCCCCAGCTCTCACACTACAGCTGAATCAAAATCCAGTCTGGTACATACCAAGATCCTTAAAATTTGCAAGTCTTGTGAAACCAAAAGGGAACTGTGGATACCCAATGCCTCTGATACTCTCAAGCATGGCAGTGTGTGTGCATTAGCCACCAGCAGGACTCTATGGCTTGAAAGCTGCGCTTTTAATATCCTCCTGCCGTTGCTTTTCTTTGTAACAACAGTACAGGAAATTAGAGGCAAGTCTAAAAGGTTGCCTACCCCATCAGGAACAGAGAATGGGTGTTCATATGATCGCTGCAAGATTACATCTCTACAACAAGTCCTGCTTTAACTCAAATTTGTCTGACCACACAAACAATACTCTATCACATCTTAATGATGAGGCCAGATCATCAAGTTGAAGTTAAA
Source organism: Corapipo altera (assembly GCF_003945725.1). Taxonomy (NCBI): domain Eukaryota; kingdom Metazoa; phylum Chordata; class Aves; order Passeriformes; family Pipridae; genus Corapipo; species Corapipo altera. Next base: position 1,046,004 of record NW_020884973.1, read on the forward strand.
ATCATTAATGATGATTAGAAATCATTTACTGGAAAACTTCTAGAGAAATGTTATTAATAGCAGATCAAGTTTAAGTGACACTTTAAAGAAACTGATTATTGTTGCATTAGTTATGCATTAGGAGAACCTTTAATGGGTTAACTAAGAATTTTATCCATAAGTTATTCTATTAGGAAATATAACATTATATTCCCCATAGAGCAAAAAGTTGTTTTGTCTTATTAGTAAATATTGACTAAAAAACACTGATTAAATGAGTGTTTCCATCCCGCTGACTCAACCACATCCGTGTTTGTTCCCTTAAGGGAGCATTACACACACTGAACATACGTCCAGAGGAATCAATCATTACACATATGTTTAGGATATTATCTTTTCCAACAGAAAAGTCCAGGCTTACAGTGAGAAACCAAAAGCCAAGACAAGTTGTTAGACTAGATTGTCTCTCAGAAGCCCAACAGAACAGGGCACATCCCAGTCTTACCAAAAAGCATTGCCATATTCACATATTTTAAGGAATTTCTGAAAGGAGTCATCTCATCATTTTTTCTGCTCATCTGATTGTTTTATTTTGTGGCTATCCATAGGGAAATGGAATAGTCTTGCATTTAAAAATACAAAGTTGAATCTGCATGATTTTAGGTAAACAATCTCCAGCCTGGTTTTAAAGACCCACAATGAAGATGCAGAGCAGGGACACTTTAGAACATGTCTCAATGTTTCCCTGCCACCAGTTTCAAGGGAATTTAAACCTATAACCTGTCTCACTTAAGTCTTGCAGCAGTGAGTGGAACAAGGCCTAAATATCTTTAAAATGCTTGAGTTGGACAGATTTTCAACACAGCTCAGCTCAAATTTCCCCTGCTTCAGCAGGATCTATGCACATGAAGTCAGCGCGCCGGGCCGGGGCTCGCACAGCTCTCAGAAGGCTGCCCAGCATTTTTGGGAATCTCGCCTCTTTCTCGTGTTCCCAAGTGAAAGATGAGCTGCTTGAAAAAATCTAGCTTTGCTTTCTGTAAAATAAGGCTCCCAACACACTTCTGGTTCACACAGGCTTGGGAAAGCAAAAAGTGCCCAGAGCTCAGGCCTTCAAATGGCACTAGAGGGAAGAAAACAAGGTCAGTTAGCATCTGCACTTCCCATCCCATCAATGCTCCTGATTTCATTAAGGTACAGTCTTTCCTACCTTTTTCACCTTTTCTTAGACTTTCTTAGACTTCTAAGACTAGGCAATTTCATTCCAAATATTTAAAACTACTGAGGAAGAAAAGCTGCTTCAGACCTTCAAGTGACAGCCTGGGAGGTCATGTTTAGCAACTTTACAGTAAACTATTTCAGACTACAGTGAAAATAGTGGGATCAAAAAGTCCTCTGATCTACTCCTACTTTCAAATACTGTGGGCAATCACAGTTAGATGTACATAGACTGAACTCTTCTAGCCTCAAATTTCTCTGTATGATCCGAATCCTGTTAGTTCCCAGCGGGCTTTTGAGAAAGAAAAATTAAGTACTGAAAATAGTTATTGACTAAGAGTTATATTCTTTGTTCTGAAAAAATTTTATGACCCTTATTTTTGAAGCTTGTCATGTGTGACGGACCAAAACCAAATTTAAGAAGGGAGCACAGGTGGATTTTGACAAAAATGGATGGTCTGAAGGGTAAGCCTACCAGTGCAGACACCAGATGTGTGGCAAAAGAAGAAATACAACAGCTAGAATGTTCAAAAATATAATGCAGCAAAGGATGGGTGCTTCTCCAGGGCTGAAAATCTGTGCAAAGGCTGGAACTGTGTTTAGGGTGTGATACTCTTGCTGTAGGTCAATGTACAGGGAAATCACTCTATCCAGTTCCTGAGCGTCCCTATCACTTGGAGAGAGGGGAAACCTGGTCAGCTCCTAGTCAGCCAAAAACGCTGGGGTGGGCTGCCCTTGGTTGGACTGCAGGTGCCCAACAAGCCATTCTATCACTGCCCTTCCCAGCTGGACAGGGGATGGAGAATAAGATGGAAAACAACTTGTGGGTTGAGATAACGCAGTTCACTAAAGCAAAAGCAAAGAGAAAAAAAAGTTTTATTCTCTACTTCTCATTAACAAGTGATGTCAGGTCACGTCCTGGAAAGCTGGAATTCAACACGTGGAGTGGCTGCTCTGGAAGGCAAACATTGCAAACAATGGATGCCCCCTCCCTTTCTCCTCTTTTCTTAGCTTTTATATCTGAGCTGATGACACACGGTCTGGAATATCCCTTTGGTTAATTTGGGTCAACTGGCCTGGTTGTGTTCCTTGCCAGGATTGTGCTCACCCTTGATGGGAATGCTGAGAGACAGTGCTGATGCTGTGCCAGCTCTGCTCAGCAGTAGCCAAAACACTGGGGGGTGATCGACACCTTTCTAGTTCCCAGTGCAAAACACAGCTCTGTGAGGCTGTGATGGGGAAGTGAACCCCAGCTCAGTCAGACCCAATAAAGGCTCCACCCTCTTATTCCACACCATTTGTGTCATAGTCAGATCCCACATAATTTATAGATCTTCTCACTATTCCATTGTATTTATTTCTCATTACTGAAATGCCTTCTTAGCAACACATACAACTTGAACTACATCCTTAAACCATCTTTAGACCCAACATACAGATTTATACATTTTTATTCACTACCATCCATTGTCCTTTCACGGATAGGTATTATTTTCCCATTTTCATGGGCTTCCTCTGCCACTCCAGATCTGCGACTTGGGCTCCATTCCATCAGGGTGGGTGCTCAGGACATGAGAAGGAGCATAATCCGTCGTTGGGCACTGACACCGGTCCATCCTGGCTCATCGTCACCCTCTCCTTGCTCCTCCCAAAATTCATTCTTCATCGGTTCCTGTCACTCCTGCTACTTTACTTCCTGCAATACACAACTTACACCAGGGATTACATCTCCCCTGCAGGTTGAATCTCCATAAGGCACACACCAGGTCTCCCCATCCTTCCTCATCACCCACCAAGTACACCCTGGTCCCTGAGCAAAGACAGTCCCTCAGGTGGGTTTGCCTTTTCCCAAGGGAGCTGCTTCAGACCTGGATCTCTGCACCTGTTGCCTGAGTAGACAGTAAGCAATGCTCTGGTAGATGGAATGAAGGGGGGCATGTAGCTTGTCCATCATGGAGAGCACCAGGTTGGGTTAGAACAGTGTCTCCTTCGCTCAACATGTGTCTTGTGAAGCTACCAGTCCAAGTCTCAAAGGCCATAAAACCTGTGTTTTGTTAGAATGATTATTCTGTCATGGCCCAGGTGTTGTGGTTATAGGTGTTACATGGGGTAATAAATAAAATGAAATTAGACAGTGTCATGCAATTAAATGGGCAATCCATGCTGGCAGCTGTCCTGCTCAGACTGTACCCAGCCTCGTCAGGTAAAGCACACATTATTTCACTGCTGAAAATACAACCCATGTGCCTGTGTGCTGTTTTCTCTTGATGAGACCTAGACAGAGACCTCAGCTCTCACCCCAGCTTCACACTCCTGGTCCAGCCCCAAACCTTCTTTTCAAGTTGGATTCCTCCCTCCCTCACATTAGAACAAGTCAGGACCAGGCTGACAGAGCAAGGCTGTTCCAAACTCCCATCAGTACAAGGAGCATAATCCTTGGCGCCAAGAGTGTCACAGAACTGCTCTGGGAGACATCACAAGAGCTGCAGGAGCCATCTAGCCCTTTGCCTGCAGGTCAGTTGAGGGCTGCTCATCCACAACATGGAATTTGACAACTCTAGGCACTTCAGAGTAGGGGTGTTAAAAAATTGCAGTTTGTGTGCTCTTGGTTTTGCTGCTATCAGTCAATTTTTGTTGGACAAGGGCTGGGTCTGTCTCCCCTTACAAATGATGGCTCTGCTTACCATCTGCAGCCATCCCTCCTGCCCACCCCAGCACTACCCCAATGAAAAAAGGATGCAAACCCAAGTGTTTATGGCCTCACCTATGATGTGGATGAGCCTTGTGTGAGCCCCTGTTACCACTCTGGCAAAACAGAGACTCCTATATACCAGTCAGCCTATCAAATTCCTTTTTTTTTCTTACAGGAATTTTGGGGAGGTTTTCTCACCATTTCAAAGTTCAGGAACCTTCAGGTCAACATTTTTTGTCACTACAAATAGATACATTCTGTTCACAGTGAAATAAGCAATTTTTAGACCTGGAGTCTTTTTGTTTGGTTGGGGTTTTTTGTGTTTTTCCCAATCAAATGAGAAAACATGCAACTAAAAATTCCACCAAATCTGGAAAATTCCTTTTTGAAAAGTGACACTTAAAATATAAGCATTTTCCAATGAAACTTATTAATAACACTCCTTTTCAGAGTGCCTGAGTAATGTTCAGTGGTCTCTCAACCATGTATCACCAGGGTATCTTGCCATTCCCCAGATATGTTGTAGCTGTGGTGGTAGACCCTGTTCAGCTGTTTGTGAACAAGAAAATTGTATATACCACTACACAGGCAGCAGAGCAGCTTTCCAGGTCCCACTGCTGCCAAGACAAGGAGATAGGAGCCACAGCCCTGTCAGACGTGGGACAGCAGTCGCCCCACAGAGCCAGGCTTAGCTCACTGCTGCCTAAACGTGCTCAGCACTGGCCTAGGGCATGATTACAGGAACCCTGGAACATGACAGAAGTGACTTGTACAATCCCCTGTAAAATATGTCCCAGCTGGAGCATGACATCATGGCCATTGATCAGCCTGGGGGAACCTGCAGTCCTGGTCCCGACTGCCCTTTATACTGACCAGGAAAAGGAAACGAGTTTTGCTCTGAGCTGTGACCAGGGACAGCACCCAGGGAATGGCCTGAAGGTTTAGGTTGGATCTCAGCAAAAGATTCTTCCCCCAGAGGCTGGTTGGGCACTGCCCAGGCTCCCCAGGGCAGTGGGCACAGCCCCAAGGCTGCCAGAGCTCCAGGAGGGTTTGGCTGATCCTCTGGGGCACAGGGGGTGACTCCTGGGGATGGGTCTGTGCAGGGCCAGGGGTTGGACTGGCTGATCCTTGTGGGTCCTTTCCAATTCAGCATATTCTGGTATTCTGTGCCACAGGGAGACATCTGCCAAGGATTTCTTCTTGTTCTAGGACACTGTCAGGCCTCTCTAGAACTTTTCTAAAAAGAAAAACTAATATTGTTACTTCTTTCCAAGGATACTGGAATACTTTAGCCACAGGTTTGTGAAGTCTCAGGAGCAGATCCTGAGTTAGTTAATAGCTGCTATACTTCTACAGGTAGGCAGACTGAGACACAGAATGGTTGAAGTGTGACACTTGAAATTGTCACCAACTTAGAAACTGCCTTTATGTATATGTATAGTCTTGAAATAAATATGCTGAGTGGTGAGGTTTCCTTTCCCATTTATCCAACTTATAAGGAGTTTAAGCAATGAGAGAAATAAAGTCATATAATCAAATATTAAAGGTAGCAAATACCTATAGGAAAGTAAATTATAAAAGTTTCTCTCCTACACATACACAGCAGGAAAAATGCCCTTTGACTAATTGCAGTTAAGCTTTGTAGCTTGGAATTTTTCAAATTCAGATGGCAAATCATAAAGTAAATGAAATACACACAAAAATGTAGTTTAAAAAGCAAATTTTAAATCCTGGAGATTTCCTGAGCTAAAGTAGGATTAGAAAATACTGTAATATGTTTGGAAGTAAATTTAAAACTTAGACTATCTTGTCATAATTTTTAAGTCTTTTGATACGTAAGAATATTAAAAAGGGGATCTAGAATTTTGCCCACATCAGAATCCGCCCTGCTACACAGATGACCCCCAGGGTCTCAAGCAGCTTCTCCTCTCTTTCTCCTGTGCAATTCCTCAGCCCCTGGCAGGAGTTTGGATGTGCCTACAAGGGCAGTTGTGCCTGCAGAAGGTGGGAAGATGCTGCGATGACCCTCCCTAAAGGGGTCATCACAGACACCCCCCCATCCCATCGGCCCCAGGACACCAACCTGCATTGGGGGTTACTCTGTTACAGCTGTTTGGAGTGTGACAGGAAACAGTGTTTGCTCTACAAACCCCCCACTCAGCTCCATGTTCTAACCTCAGTGGGGATGATGGGGGTCACACAACAGACCTGAGATTCCCAAATCCCCCTTTCCTCTTTTTTGGGCTCTGGCACTTGCTCACTTACAACTCACTTCAGCCATGCAGGAGCTGAGCTTCTCAGCCTTCCAGTAACAATAAAAAGTACAATCCAGCTTTTCTGCAAGGTCCTCACCTCCTGATCTGCCTTAGTTGGATGGCAGTTGGAATAGGATTTAGGAGTAAGAGCATAGATTCTGCACTAAGCAAGTTTGTTGTTACAGGTAAAGCAGTATAATGTTTCTCAGAACTCAAGGGAAAGGTAAGAAATTTATATAAAGTAAAATTTTGAAACATTTAAGTTCAAGTAGGAATGAACACCAATAGAGAGCATCCAAAGGAGGGACACAGAGATGGGGAAGAGCCTTGATTTGAAGCCACGGGAGGACACTGAGGGTACTTGGTGTGTTCAGCTGGAGGAGACTGAGGGGAGACCTCAGTGCAGTTCCAACTGCCTGGGCAGGGGCAGAGGAGGGGCAGGGACTGAGCTCTGCTCTGGGGGGACCAGGGACAGCAGCCAGGGAATGGCTGGAGCTGTGTCAGGGCAGGCTCAGGTTGGATCTCAGCAAAAGGTTCTTCCCCCAGAGGCTGGTTGGGCACTGCCCAGGCTCCCCAGGGCAGTGGGCACAGCCCCAAGGCTGCCAGAGCTGCAGGAGGGTTTGGCTGATCCTCTGGGGCACAGGGGGTGACTCTTGGGGATGGGCCTGTGCAGATCTAGGAGCTGGACTTGATGATCCTTGCAGGTCCTTTCCAACCCAGCAGCCAGTTGTGAATCTGTGAAAGCTGGGTTGTACAAACCTGTCCCAGCTCCCAGGCTGAGCTAAAGGCCTTTTCCAAACTTGTCCCCCCAGCACAGCACACACAGTCTCACGCTGCATTCCAGTCAATCAGCAGAAAATCCCATACTGCCTCCTAGATGTTATCCCTCACGTGCTGGATTAGTCCCAAGCTCCGTGCTCTCCAGTAGGCACTGACAGACGGCAGGAGATGATGTAGAGGTGCAATCGTATCAGAGTAGTGAGAGAACAAATCTGTACAGCATAATGAGTCTTCTATTGCATATATCAGAGCCTTGAAACTTTTTCTAGTTAAATATATAGTCTAAAAATTTCCAGCATATATCATATCATCGAAACAACAGGCTCCCATTGTTCACATGGCATAAATCTATCACAGTCTCATAACTGCACACGATTTCCACCAGCTCCAGCCTTATATATTGTCGCATGAGTGGCGAAGGGTTTGGACATGGAAATCGACTTACAGTGTAAGAACAAATTTGGCATTGTTCTGTACCTGAAAGTCACACATTTCCATGATGACCAGTGAACTCTTACACAGATTGCTGGCAAGGGTAAATAATGCTGAATAATCAAATGTGTTCTGCCTGGGGCTCTGCTCGAGTGAACTGCAGCTCAGGGCTATTGTGGCACCACAGCCCCAACAGAGCCCCATCTGCTCCTTCAGCACAACCCAACAGCAGCAGCAGAGCAGCATGATGGCCCAAAGTCACAGAGTCACAGAATCTCAGAATGTGCTGAGTTGGGAGGGACCCAAAAGGATCATCCAGTCCAACCCCTGGCCCTGCACAGGACCATCCCCAAGAGTCACTCCCTGTGCCCCAGAGGATCAGCCAAACCCTCCTGCAGCTCTGGCAGCCTTGGGGCTGTGCCCACTGCCCTGGGGAGCCTGGGCAGTGCCCAACCAGCCTCTGGGGGAAGAATCTTTTGCTGAGATCCAACCTGAGCCTGCCCTGACACAGCTCCAGCCATTCCCTGGCTGCTGTCCCTGGTCCCCCCAGAGCAGAGCTCAGTCCCTGCCCCTCCTCTGCCCCTGCCCAGGCACTTGGAACTGCAGTGAGGTCTCCCCTCAGTCTCCTCTTCTCCAGCTCAACACACCAAGTGCCCTCAGTGTCCTCACACGCCTTCAAATCAAGGCCCCTCACCATCTTCACCCCCTGTGAAGCAGGACAATCTTGGGGGTGCTCCAGCCCCACTGACCTCACCACAGCACTGTGCCACTCCATGGTACACCAGACCCCTGTCTGTCCCACACAGAGCCCGATGCCCTCAAACCCCAAAATGTATTTATTGTTTTCTCTCTCAGCTCTGCTAGTGAGAGCAGGGCACTCCTTCAGGAGAATCAAGGATCATTTACAACTTATGGTTCTGTGTCAGGATGAGCAGCAAGCACAGGTGGGCACTCAGTGGTTGTCAGGTGGGAGATATTTGTTTGTCAGGAAAACGCCCACATTCCGTCTTTGCTTGTTGAAGCTCCACAGCTGGCAGAGGACAGCTGTTGATCTGGGACCAAGCAGAGTTTGGTATTAGGGCCTCCAAAGGCAGTGTCCCACTGCTGGGCAGTGGTCCCAGTTAGGCATCCTCCTGCTCTGCCTTGTGTTCTCTTGGGGCTGAAGATCTCTGTGTTTACCACCAAACAGATGAAGAGATGCACAGCCCTGCTCTGCAAAGCGGACACACTTGTGCATCACAACAGGCTGGAGGTGGTTGATGCTAGATGGAAGTGTTTCTATCCTAAAACAAGACTCAGCCTTCTTCCCTGTCACACAGATTTGTTTCCATTCCCATACCTTTCCCCGGTCACTCTTCTCTGCAGCTGTGTTCTCATTCCTTCTTTTTAGGAAGAAATTGCTCCCTGTGAGAGTGAGGAGGCCCTGGCACAGGTTGCCCAGAGAAGCTGTGGCTGCCCCTGGATCCCTGGGAGTGTCCAAGGCCAGGTTGGATGGGGCTTGGAGCAACCTGGGCTAGTGGAAGGTGTCCCTGCCCACGGTAGGGGGGGTTAGAACTGTATGATCTTTATGTTCCCTTCCAACCCAAAGCATTCTGTGATTCTATGAGAATGATGACAGCATGACTATCCATTACCTCCTCCAGAAGAAGACACGTATAATTTTCTCAGGGGTCCTTGTGGCAGGTCTCAGAAATTCGTGAGAGAGATTGTAGCAGATGTAAATCTGCTGGGAACATTTTAAAAAGCCACCCCTTCATGAGAGGTGCTGCTGCAGAAGCACCCACCCAGCTCAGGTGCTGCTGGGTGGCCTCTTGGGTCAGGTACTGATCCCCTTGCCTGGAGTGCCCCCAGGAGCAGGGCTGGCACATCACACGCAGAGGTGGCCAGAGGTCACGTTAAGGGCAGGATGCTCTCATATTCCCCCTGAGGATGTAACAGATGGAGTGCTATGGAGATGCTCTCTAGGGCACTCCTGAAGCAAACAATTGACAAATTTGGCCTCAAAGGCATGTCCATGGGCGAGGTGAGTGCAGCCACAAAGCCTGATTCATAAAAGGGAGAGAAAATACACTGTCAAAATATCACCTTTCAGTTCTATCTGGAGGGGGATTAAAGCCTTTCTGCTCTTACCACTGAACCATGTCCTTGCATCTGAGTGCCCATGTGCAAGGAGATGCCCACAATGCACAGAGTCTAATTCGAAAGGACGGTAGGAAATGACTCACTCACTCACTTGCTGCTGGAGGGCTGCATAAAATACTGGCTGTGGTCTCACATCGTACCACACAGGCAGGAGAATTCTATCAGCACACAGAGGCTATAGAATTACATTTTCTCATCAAACCCCAGACATACACCATAGATTACAGGCACTCTACTGGCAACATGCAGCCTTGCAGCACTAGTCCAGGGGAGATTGGCTTGCAGCACTCACTATTTGTGTTCTGCTGTCACTCTGCTGTACTTTACGAAATTTGGGAACAAGAGGTCATAAACTACAGCCTAACCAGAGTAGGAGCCAGAGTATAACCATTGTCTTCCTGGCCCACGGTTTGTGATAAGGAGCAAACTGTAAATATATTCCCCAATGGGAGGAGTGCCTGTGTTGGTGCTCATCACAGGCAGGGCAGCACCACTGAGTCACTGGCTTCTACACCTTGTCATTCTTAGCACTAGGATTTCTGTCTGGAAGCTGAAATTCTATTAGTGTGGGAAAAGTATTATTTAGACCCAAACAGACAGTGTGTTACGGGTCTCACTGTGGGGACAGTCTGCTGGAGATCAGGGTTATAACGGTGCCATCTTCAGAGTTTGGGGTCTTCCACGCAAGAAATTGCATTACAATGCCTGAGTAGTCCAAGGGAGCAGCTGGTGCCTTAGTTACAGGTGACTGTGAATTTTCTTTTTAAACCAGGAAATCCCAGAACTCTAAAACTAAAACTGACCAGGACAAAATCTTTTACCTTTAGAAACCTTTACATGGTTAAATCACTTTGTTCTCTTTCAACTATTTCAAGCTTAAAAGCCTATTAACAAACTTTTTTTTTTGCTTAGTGTAATCAGTAAATATTTTGCACAGTTTATAATTGCCAATGGTGTAGTTTAACTCATCTGAATAGAGTTTGCTTAATGAACGACTTTTAGATCTCACTTTCTGTAGATTTAGATCTCAGTGAGGGCACTCTGTGAGTGAAAAAAAATGAAATTTTTAATGGGAAAGGAAGCAAATTTCTTGGATACCACAAATAGAAGAAGTTTCTACATCAGAGTCCTAAAGAAACGTACAACCAGAGATCGCCACTGACCAAGAGGATTCTGGTCTACATGAGCGAGATAAACAGGGCAGAGGAAGCAGTACTCAAAACTGGAAGACAGAAATAAACTAGAAATCCAATCTAGTTCATTCCCTGCATTAAAACACCTCAAGCTTGGCACAGTAAACCTGCACTGCTACATATTTTCTGTTGTATTTGAATTTTTCAAATGGGACATCTTCTTTGCCCTGGCAGGAGTCACCACTTCTTTCCTGTGAGGGTGGGGAGGCCCTGGTACAGGTTGCCCAGAGAAGTTGTGGATGCCCCTGGATCCCTGGAAGTGTCCAAGGCCAGGTTGGTCAGGGCTTGGAGCAACCTGGGCTAGTGGAAGATGTCCCTGCCCATGGCAGGGAATAGGAACTGGATGATATTTCAGGTCCCTTCCAACCCAAACCATTCTGTGATTTTATGCTCCAGCAGGAATCTGGCACCACACTAGAAATTCTGTCACAGTGATGTTAAAATCTGCGTTTTTAAAGTGGTTTGCAACAAATTTTGTGGGTTATGGGAATGCTACCCATTTTACAGTTCTTTGATGTGTGTAACAAGGATGGTAACACAATTTTAACACACAAAAGGGCATCAAGATTAAATTGACTGTATTTGAAAGTACATCCAGATCCTCAGGAGAATGTACTAGAGATAAGTGGGGCTAAATGTTAGTGTCCAGCAACTGTCATATGATAAGGTCATTATATCATTAGCTAATGAAATACAGGCCTAATATATCTTCTGCTGGATATGGAACAGGCAGGATGTCAGTGTATTTTATTAGCTTAATGACAATTTGAAAATCAACATATAAGAGGTGATGACCAGACCAAGAAATGCTTTTTAAATTAACCCAAGAGGGATAATTTGTGAATTTAACTTCCCAGCTCCAGACACCAACATAACCAACCAGTGCTGGGACATTTTCACGGGCTTTGTCACCCTTCCTTTTGTTAGTAACAGCCACACACACATGTTCAAAGGTTTAATACAGCTCAGTATCTCATTATATTAAACGTACAGTAGGCATTACATTGCACAAATTTTCCACTCTCCTGGGTCCCTGAAGCACTGATTAGACTATTCCTTCAGAAAGCATCCAGGAAAACCAGGAAAAGGCCTTTAATAGAGGTTTTGATCAGTGTTTCCAGAACAGACCCTAATTGCTGTGTCCTTATTTGAATGAGAGAAGGAACTTTGTAGAAATTCAAATCTTTAATGCTGAAAGGAAATAACACTCTTAGTTATGACTCGTTAGACAAAAACAAGTCTCATTTATGTTCTTGTTTCCTTTCTATCCTGTTGATGGTTGTTTCTCACTGATGTCACCTGTTCCTCTGTGTGTCTGTTCTTCACACTCATACACGGGGACCCCAACGTTACCCAGGAAAATAATGTCACTCATTATTTCCTTCTGCTGTGGGTTAAACCTCTCTAATGCTCTCTCAGGCCTTCCCTGAGGTTTTGAGGTAGTTCCTAGGTATAACTGAAGGAAAGAAAAATTGCTAAATATTTCTGTCTTCACATTTCTTTCTTTCTTCTCTTATTTCTGCTTATCTATTGTTTCTAATACGCCTCGACCTCCCTGTGTTCGTTCTGTCCTGGGAACTAGAGACATACATATTTTCCTTTAGAATGTTGAAATCAAAGGTTGTTTTCCATCATGTTCTCCCCCTGGAGCAATGTGGATATCAAAGAGCAGTGTTTGTATGCATGCTGCAAAGCAAACACTGTAGACCTCCAGTAAAATTCTGACATTAATAGATTATATTATTGGCTGCAAGACTTTTTGTTGTGTATGTATTCTACAGTACCTTAATTCCCACAGAGTCTATGTCCCCTAGGACTAAGAGTGTCTCTTGAGATATGAATTTTCTTCTCCATTGGTTACTCAGTAGTGTTACACAATCCCAGAAAGTAACTCAGAGACTGAGGTATTTCAGGGAGACAGAAGAAATTCAGGTGTGAGTATCTGACCCAATAATTGCATGTCAACAAAACACTCACTGAATCAACAAATCACTCACCTGGATTGGTGAAGTCATTGTCATTTAGATTAATTGACAGCTAGACCAACACAGATTGACCACAGCTACCAAATCCTGGTGTACAAGCCTAAGACCCCTGTTGAAGCCAGTCTACACTTTTAGCCGTAATTCCTAGAATTCAAGAGATGAAGCCTCTACTGTGAGAAAGGGGAGAACAACCTGTTTAACCTGCCTAGATCCCTTCATGGACAAATGCCTCACAAATTTCACATTGGCCACAAAAGCTTCAGCCGGAAGCACAACTTCCAGAAAGCAACATCCAACAGCATCACAGACAAATCTGCTGGAAACCGGGATCTCGCTGCTCCAGCTCTACCACAGGCTGGAACTGCATCACTCACCACCACACAGGGTCCTCCCTGTGTCTGGACGAGCCCCATCCAGGCTCTCCATCATCTACAGACACAGGCAGAACTCCATCAGGGTAAGTAATGAGATGCAAATGTATTCCTTCAGAGGTTGATCCAAAGCCCAGTCAAGTCAATTATTATTAACGTAATTAGTACTGTATAAGCAGTTCAAGGCATAATGCAAGTCAGGTCTCCATCAAGCCAGGCTGCAGATATATGCAGAGCAGAATTAAAGGGTTTACAAGCTAACTGAGTGTGACAGACAAAAGGGAAGAGAGGCAAGAGATGTGAGGTGATAGAAAAAGAGCAGATAATCTGCCACAGAAACCCAATCTTAATCCTGTGCTTTGTCTGGCAAACCATGCAACCTTCAGTGGGAATTTCCAATAACTGTTACATCAAAAACATGCTCATTAAACAGTATTTTGAACCTTCATTTGTAAAGCATTTTCTCTCTCCTCGCATTTTTATTCATTTCACCTTGCCTTCAGCAAGCATAAGCACACTGTTTATTTCTATAGGAGTGCCTACATATTGAGGGTCATTCAAGCCAAGTCAATGGCATGACCCTATGGTTGCAAGCATGAATGAAAAGCTGAACAAAACCCACCATGAGCTTAGCTTTATTCTGTATCAGTAATTAAAAATGCCTGAGTCACACTGTGCAGCCTCCTCCAAGGTAACCGCTTTGCTCGAGTGTCACGGCCAGATGCCAACCCACGAGCCCCTCGCTGCGGGCTGGCACCTGCCCAAACTCTCTTTTTTTTTCCTTCTTTTTTTCTTTTTTTTTTTTTTTTTCCAGTCCAGAAGGGAGAGTTTCCATGTGCGGAGGGAGGGGCTGAGGAGGGAGCGGTGAGGGAGGGAAGGTGGCTCGCGGTGATGCGGGGGAGCTCCCGCTCCTCCTCGCTTTGCACAACACCCTCTCCCCAAGCTCCCGGCGCTGCTGGTGCAGTCAGAGCACCCTCTGCTGCTCTCCTCCCTCCTGCCAACAAGCCCCTGGCATCTGTCAAACCCTTCCAAACGTGTGCGATGGGATTCTCCTGGTACCCTCCCAGCTTCCACCCTGCAAACCAGGGTCTGCAAGCAAATGACCTGAGCTTTTTGCGTCGTGAGGGGGCACAGGATGAGAATCATACACACCTCCATCACTGTTTCTGCAAACCTGCTAGTTACTAAGCCAAGGGATTATAAAAAAAACAGCAGGAAACTCTTCTTGTTCTCTAACTCCAGTGTCTGGGTGTAACTGGGAATAGAAGCTGCCCCAAAGCTCTCGGCGATGGCACGGGCTCTATCTGGAAATTGTTGTAAGTGCCATTGCTATTAGACCATATGAATGCAATTATAATATTCCAATAGAAATCAGTCGAGTATGTGGTAAACCAAGGGAACATACAAGGGAATGTGTGTAAGACAATCTCCCTATCGTGCATGTACAAGGGCACCAGGATTTCTTCCAGAATCCAGCCATTCCCCACACCTCCCTGGTGCTCCTGGAGGAGGAGAGCAAAGGCTGGCTGAAGTTGCACTGGTGGGGTTGGAGGGCTACGAGGTCACCCCTGAAATGGCGAGCCAGCCAGCCACACTGGGGCAGACAAGGAAAAACAGCAGTGGGAAGAACTTTTGTAGCTGTAAAAGGCAAGTCAACATGTAAATCCTAGTTAAAATATCTTTATTAGTGGCATTTTAATCACTTGCAAAATCTGGACCAGGATCAAACCAAACATAAGGCAGCAGCTGCTGTAAACAGCCGTTGTTGAAATGGAAAAATGATTAGTGCTGAGGGAAGGATGTCAGGCATAATGAGCCTGACTTGAATGCTGCTGGAGCTGAGCACCGGGCACGGCTGGGCATGGCTGGGCACGGCTGGGCACCTCAGCATCACACATCCTGCTCTACAGAACCTCTCCTGGCACACAGCTCCCATGTCCTACCCAGGCAACCATCGCTGGCCATAGTTTCACCACTAAGGTGTTTTTCAGACTCTACTTGGAGAAGGGAACAATTACACCGAGGCAGGAGCCTCTGTCTTTCCATCACACACTGGGCTGTAACACTGACAATCATTTAAACTTCTGCAGAACTAGGGAAGAGTAATTATCCACCAAAACCTGAACTGAAACCAGATATGTATTAGCTGTATTCTGGCTCACGTTGAGTTACACCATCTTTCCCTACGCTGTGGGACAGGCCCTGGGAGTCCTGGTCAGTGATCAGTTGGCCCTGAGTCAGCAGTGCCCTGGCAGCCAGGAGGGACATCCCTGTCCTGGGACATCAGGGAGGGGATTGTCCCACTCTGCTCTGCCCTGGAGCGGCCTCGCCTCAACATTGGGGCAGTTTGGGGGGACACAATGGAAGAAGAGTCTAAAGCTGTTGGAGAGTGCCCAAAGGAGGGGCATGAGGATGGTGAAGGGCCTGGAGGGGCCACATGAGGAGCAGCTGAGGGCCCTTGGTGTGTTCAGCTGGAGAGGAGGAGACTGAGGTCAGACCTCACCAGGGTCTGCAGCTCCTCCTGAGGGGCAGCTCCATCTCTGCTCTGTGTGAGCAGGGACAGCAGCCAGGGAATGGCTGGAGCTGTGTCAGGGCAGGCTCAGGTTGGATCTCAGCAAAAGGTTCTTCCCCCAGAAGAACCTGCCCAGAACATCATTGGGGTGTCCTGTGCAGGGCCAGGAGTTGGACTCCATGGGTCTGATGGGTCCCTTCCAACTCAGATTCTATGATTCTACAACATTTCATCTGCTGCAGCTGTAGGAATCCAAGAGGTTTTTTTGTATTTAGTGAGAATAAGGTCTACAAAACAAGTTTTATTTGAATTGACCCAAACTAAAGAAATATATTTTAAAATATCAAGAAACAAAATGTAAAAAATGTATTACACTGACAGCAAAAGACAAATCTCAAAACTGGAAGATGTTTTGTACATCTATTTCAATTAATGCAACTAAATTAATAAACACAGGAAAACTGAGCTTCAAAACTGTGCAGGCAAAGTGCTCTGAATACCACAGGTTTTCCCACCTCCGCAGCACAGAAAACAGGTGACAAACATTGAGCAAGTTCATAAATGTTCCAGTGTCATAAAAGCATTTAATTCAAAGAAGTAATTGAAAGTGAGATGGATTAGAAGGCACATACAGTGGCTTTGTCTCTTCCAGGTCTCTCCCTGCCTTTCACTACAGATCTGGACCTTTGGAGAACCAGGTCCTACGTTGGTCTGTGTATCACCTCCAGGCAGCTCAACCAGCTGCTGCCCTTGGCCTTAGCATTTCTAAAGGGATCAGAAATGCACTTACTTAATTTTGTTACTAGTGCAAGTCGAAAAGGTTTAACTGGCTTCAAATGACCCAACTGAGCACCATGGACTAGGGCAGTTCTTCCTTCTGTGGACTTCCAGTAGGCTGAGCTTCAACAGTAACTGATGATACTATTTTCATTCCCTCATCCAAAGTACTTTCTATGGTGTACATGGGTTAATTTGGCCAGCAAGCCATGAGAGGTGATTCTGTCCCTCTACTCCACTCTCATGAGACCCCCCTGCAGAGCTGCCTCCAGCCCTGGGGAACAGCACAAGAGGGACATGGAGCTGCTGGAGAGAGTCCAGAGGAGGCATCAAGATGATCAGAGGGATGGAGTAGCTCTGCTGGGAGGAAAGGCTGGGAGAGTTGGGATTGTTCAGCCTGGAGAAGAGAAGCTTTGGGGTGACCTGATTGTGGCCTTCCAGTGCCTGAAAGATAGAGAGAGCCAGGACAAGGGGAATGGCTTCAAACTGCATGAGGGCAGAGTTAGATGGGATATTTGGAAGAAACTGTTCCCTGTGAGAGTGGGGAGGCCCTGGCACAGGTTGCCCAGAGAAGCTGTGGCTGCCCCTGGATCCCTGGAAGTGTCCAAGGCCAGGTTGGACGGAGCTTGGAGCAACCTGGGCTAGTGGAAGGTGCCCCTGCCCATGGCAGGGGGGTGGAACAAGATGATCTTTAAGGTCCCTCCTAACCTAATTGAGACATGATTCCATGTCTCTGTTTAAACAACCACCATTTAAATAGTTTAAATCAACTGGAAATTGGTTTGACAAGAGCAAGAACATTCCGATTCAGGTTCTTGCACCAGAACAATTCACATGAGCCAGGAGGGCACCTGGCTGAACCATGATGATTCTGATCAGCATTAGCTCAAACTGTGGCCCTCCAGCACCAGGAAAGGTCTTGATCACAAGAACAGTCCAAGTAAGTCAGTGTAAAGGTCCTTGTAGGTTCCTATTGGGATTCAGAGATGCAAATGGAGAGTGGAAGCACTGAGTGAACAGAGCTGAAATTGCCCTCAGACAGATTCCATCAGGACCACATGACCATACTGACCGCAGAGGAAAGGAAATTACTGGCCCCATGTATGGAACATGTGAGCCTCTGGGCTGCATCTCTCATCCAAACAACTTGAAACTTCTTACTGCCATTCACTGCCATTCACTAAGGGTGAAATTCCATCAGAATCCAACTCAAAGTACACATTGTAGGCTGTCCTCAGAAACAGGTATAAAAACTACTTGAAAATTAAACTATTTGTTCCCCATGACTTGTTTTTGCTCTTCATAAGGCAGAAGAGGTTAGAGCTACAACTCTCACTGTGACACCATAGTCCCTCTTGCTACACAAAGAGCCTCTCTTCCTTCCTCATTGACAGGATGCCACAAGAAATTCCAAATTTGAAGGCAGCTCAAATCATGTTGAGTACCCATCCACATGTCATTGATCATTCCTGTGTGTCATGAGGAGCATAAGCCAGTTCCTTAAATCTCCTGCATTTCAAATGCTGGATGTCAAAACACAACTGTAGCGTGAGAGGTGGCTTCATCTTCACCAACTCTTCATCCTGTCCAGGAGAATTTTAAAAAAGCATTGTTTAGTATTTTTCATTTCCATAAGGGGGAGCTTGTGCACAGAAGATTACTGTTGGTGACTCTCCAGCCCCAGAGATTTCACACAACTCCAGCTCACCAAGACCTACTTGTGTGTTATTTGTGCTGTGGGAGCAGGTCCCACGCCCCGTGTGCTCCCAGCGCCCACCTCAGACACCCAGAGCTGTGCTCCCAGGAGAGTGAGCAGGGAAAACAGCTCGGCACTAACCAGAGGTATTTGACCTGTGCTCAAGTGTGAGTTCTGTTTATATAATCATATTAGTGGAAGGTTAACATTTTTCTTTAGCTAATGTATAATTCATACCACCAACAATGCAAATTACTCTCTGCGGTTTGGAGGTTGACTCTGCCTAGTAAATATTAACATTTGTGGGATGAAAAATAATTGGGAGGGTTACGTGGCAAGATCTGTGTCAGAGTTATGTGGTAACAGGCTATCGACTGTTAATAGTTGGGCTTGGAATTAAAGACCTTGCTGTGATCAGACTTTACAAAACCCCACCCTTGTTTGAAGGGCAAGCAATAGTTCCTACCTGTTCTGGTAGCAGTTGAGTAAGTAAATTGCTGGTAAAAAATTCAAACATTTCCCACTGGGGAGGTGGCAAAAAAGTCATATGCAAATTATCAGGTGTTATACATAGCGAATCAGGTGTTAAACATACTGAATTTCCTGCACAACATATAAAAACTTTAGTTGAATAAGAAGTTAGGAATGAAAATCTAACACTGCAGGTGTTACTTTTGAGCTCTACTTCCAGCTCTTTTGGAAAATAACCTGGTCTTCATGGTTAAACCTGCCCCCTATTTGAGAAAAGAGCAATGGCCACCATTCAGCACTGTGTGCAGCAGCTGCTGAAATTCTCTCACCTTCATGACCTCCCAGGATTTCTGAGGTAAACCCAAACTCCCACACTCCGCTTAAGGCCTCCTGTTCAAATACTTTGAGCCAGCTCTGCGATAGCCATGAGCAGTACTCCTTTTTAAAATGTTCACTTCTGATTTTCTTTACTCAATCTTTAATGTCTGTTGTGTCACTGTTATAAACAAGATAGGTTATTAAGACAAAATTCCCCAGTTCCTGCCTGTGTACCTGTAATTCATAAAGGTGACTTCTGAAAACACCTGCTGCCACTGCAAGTGTTGTAAAAATGCCTGGTTTGGATGTCTCACGAGCATCACTTTGTCACAGGTATCCCTTCTCAGCAAAGATGCGCTCAATGACAGAGCAGGGAGCAGAAAACCTCATCCTCAGTTCCAGCTTCGTTCCTGAACAAAAACAGTTGTGAATCTCTGTTGGAGAAGGACAATATGCCAATGAGTGGCCTGCAAGACAGCTGGAGAGGGACTTTGGACAAGGGGCATGGAGTGACAGGAATGGATTCAAACTGACAGAGGGTAGGTTCAGATTAGGTATTAGGAGGAAATTCTTCCCTGTGAGGGTGTTCAGTGCCAGGTTGGAGGGGGCTTGGAGCAACCTGGTCTAGTGGGAGGTGTCCCTGCCCATGGCAGAGGCACGGAACAAGATGATCTTTGAGGCCCCATCCAGCACAAACTGTTCTGGGATTCTATGATGGGTGTCAGCAGTTTACAATGTTGTTTTCAAGAAGAACTGGCTCTGAAGTTTGGTGCTTTCAGTGTAACATAAAAACATATTTAGATTTTATCTGCTCCCATATCTCATTTGTGTAACAAGATTCAAATGCTCAGGCATTAAATGCACACATATCCTATTTTTGTTGGGATAAGAATGAAAGATTTTGTCGTCTCTATACAGTGGAGATTAGAACCCTCTTACAATAAAGCCTAAATGTGCACAAAGAATCCACACTGGGTTATGGGTTATGGGCTGCCTTTGATAGTGAGGCAACAGTACCACATATCTGGAGACACAAAAACTGTATAGATAATGAACACAGGTCCAAAATGTCACCTGTAGCCATCCTGTCCAGCAGAATAAAGGACAACTACTTCAGCAGGGTAACTGCCCTGTGGGGCCATCCCTTATCTCCTGATCTGATTTCTTGCATGATGGGGAATGGTCCACAACATTCACTCATGCTCCTCAGAGAAATGATGGGAGATAGTCTGCTTTATTGACCAATTTTGAATATTACTCAGCACAGATCAAGAGGTGCTTCACACCTTTCTTCCACACCCTGAAAATGCGCTGAGTGTTGAATGAGCTCCTGCAACTGTGAGGGGAGGAATTCCATGGGAACACATGGCTGAGGGTGGTGGAGGAAAACTGATCCCATCAGGAGCCCAGAAAAGGTTGTACAGAAATCCCAAGCAAAGAGCCCATTTTAAAGAAGCTCAGCACATCAGAAAATCAGGTCACTTATTTAGGTGTACAATTCCAATATAACTTATCAGAATTGTATTTTTATATAAGAATAACAATTGTATTATATATATAATTACATTATATAGTATTTAATATTTATATAACAATATAATTAATATTATTGTATATTGTATTAATATATTATATAATACATAATTCTAATCTAAAATCATAATTATATTTACTTTATAAATTTATAATATAAATTTACATATAAATTTATATTTATAAGTAAATATACTTGTTTAGGCACATATTCCTAATAACCAATTCAGGTGTATAATTTACCAGGTCAGTCTTTCTATGAGATCCAGAACAAATTAAGCAAATCTGGGGTCTGACCTCCTCAAACTGCAATAATGGGTTTTTTTCTGTCTCTCATAAACAACCTGGGGCAAGAACACTCTCTCTCTATTTGTAGTTTAGGACACAATTCAACAGGGACCCAACTACAGATGGGGCCATTACGAAAATAATCACATGAGAGTGCATAGACAGTCAACTCCAGTGGCACAAGACAGAAGCCAAAGAGCTCTTTATATTAATTATTAAAATAACTATAGAAAAGAGTGAATTTCCATCTCCTAAAATCTTTCAGTTGAGTCTTACTAAAGTATGTGTTCCATTCCTGCAAGACTTAGAGGTTTAATACAGGAATCAAAGAGAATCAGTCTGGTACCTCTTGGCTTTAAACATCTCTGGATCTTGAGGGAGGAAATGAGTTGCCAAGAAATAAAGTCCCTTTTTTAATTCAAAGTAAAACACACCTACATCTACAGTCTGGGGAGACAGCAACCGAGGAGATACGATATCACATCCCAGACTTGTTTCCTCTGGTACAAGGCAAGGGCAGATCAGTCCAAAGAAAACTCCTCAGCAGATTGAAGCAGACAAAAAAAAGTACATTTACTTGTTAATGTCTAATAGTCTCAGATGTCTATGGTACAAAGGAAAGTATTTGAACAGCTTAAAAGTTTTATGGCTAGAATAACATTCAATAAAAAATACATTTTTGCAGAACTGGCTGAGGAACCACAAGCAGGCAGGAATTCCGGGAAAGCCCCCATTCCTCCAGGGAGGAGCCAGTGGGGAGCAGGGAGAGGGGTCCCTGTGCTGCCCTGGTACACTGGGAAACAGGGAAGGGATTTGGGCTTTTTTTTTTCCCTAGAATGGTGTGTCTTTGATCAGGCATCAGTCTCAGAGATGTAGCTTTCTGTCAGGAAAATCCCAAATCCAAAAGCTGGGTGCTATCTTTGCAATCTCCCCAAAAATCTAACATTTTCCATGTGCCACCAAACCTCCCCCCATCCATAAGCTTGTTCACAAAAAAGTCATGAACTTTTGGAGCAACAACTGACTCTTGGACAGAGAGGTTCTGGGCCAAGCTTCAAATACACTCACCCCATGATTTATGGATTTGCATCAAAACCAGAGCAGGAGATTTACTGTTTCTTGTGATTTAGGGAGCTGAAACCAGGTGAGATTCCGTGTTTTTTAATGAGTTTGACCTAGAATTTTAAAATCCCTTTGATTCCCAATTCAAAGTGAAAGTCAGAGAAATGAGCCCACATGAACCAGACCCAAGAATGCATCTCCTCAAAGCCTGGGAAGTGAAAGAAGAGCTTTGCAACAGCTTTTGTTTCTTCCCTTACTGCAGGCTTCTAAAGCTTCTGACTGCTCAAATGCAAAATGTCCTCACCTCACCATTCACAAATGGCCTTAAAAAAAATAAAAGGTCTAGTTATACATTACATCAACATTATGAAAATGCATTGTCTGGCACAAGCATATTATAGCATTTCCAGGACTTATGTTCTCTCTCTCTGCTTGCATCAGTTGATGCCAGGGTGAATTAAAGGGGTATTTAAGTGGAGAGAAGTGGGAAGTACAAAAAAACTAACAGAACAAGGACATATGTATAATATTTTCTGGAGGTAGATGGGTTACAGCCACAAAGACAACAGTCCCCAGCAGATTTGCACAGAATAAGAGTCAGTGTCCTCATATTTGGAGGAAAATATTGGAAAATATTCCAGGAAAATTGCTAATCAGCCAGGCAATCCCAGTTACAGCAATTTCTGAAGTGCTGCACACAGACATGTTCCCCTGATCCTCCAGCCCAAAGAACTTAGGAGTTTTATAGAGGTTTTTTTTCAAGTCTTGATTTAAATCAATGAATCACAGAATGGGTTGTGTTGGAAGGGACCTTAAAGATGATCTTTCCCCAATCCCCTGCCATGGGCAGGGACACCTTCCACTAGTTCAGGTTGCTCCAAGCCCCATCCAACCTTGGACACTTCCAGGGATCTAGGGGCAGCCACAGTTTCTCTGGGCAACCTGTGCCAGGGTCTCCCCACCCTCACAGGGATGCATTTCTTATGTGTATCCAATTTACCCCTGCCCTCCATCACTGTGAAGCCATTGCCCCTTGTTCTGTCCCTCCAGACCCTTGCCCAAAGTCCCTCTCCAGCTCTCTTGCAGCCCCTTTAGGCCCTGGAAAGGGCTCTAAGTTCTCCTTGGAGCCTTCGCTTCTCCAGACCAAACAACCCCAGAACTCCCAGTCTGTCTCCATAGAAAATAAATACACACAGACTTGGTTTTTCTCTCATCCTGTCGATATAAAGAACTGCTGGTCAGCAAGGCATGCAGCAGCCATGATCCTGGGAATATATTCTCCAGCTCTTTGGACATGAGAACTAGACCAGAATTACAGGTAAAGTATTTTGAACCTGACAGTCCACTAGCACGTTTTGTGAGCACAGTCCTCACAAACACAGATCTTTCATCTTTCTGGTCAGAGTAAAGTCTGCAGTCTTAAGAACCACTATTTCATTTCCAAAACAGATGTTAGTAAACAAATTGTCTTCGATGTGTTAGAACAAGTGTCATGTCTTCGCTCTGTAAGTAAAATTATGTACGACTTCCCACAGATGGAGTACTCTGCTACCTGCACAAAACATTATTGTGATCTCTAACCCTGGTGGGGAGACCATGCAGCAAACAATACTGGGGAAAAATAACAGAGGAATGGGCAAACGTATATGGGAAGATATATTGTTACTCTCAGACATTGTTCCAGCTGTGTTCCTTTCAATGTGCTCAGCACGGAGCCTGTTTTACTATCCACATCCCTGCTGCACTCTCTTGCCTTTAATTCAGTTTTACCCTCTTGTACCTCCTTCTATCTTTGCTCTCGTAGTTTTAAGGTTTCCCCATTAGCAGACACTGCAATAGGCAAAGAAGAAAAGAGACTGTGGTGTAGGAGGAGGACACCCTCTCACGAAAAGAGATTATCTTGAACTCTTCTCTTATTCACAGAATCGTAGAATCTGTAAGGTTGAAAAAGACCTCCAAGATCATCAAGTCCAACCTGTGACCACCTCCACCTTGTCCCCAGCCCAGAGCACTCAGTGCCACGGCCAGGCCTTCCTTGGACACCTCCAGGGGTGGGGACTCCAACACCTCCCTGGGCAGCCCCTGCCAGTGCCTGACCACCCTTTCCAGGCAGAAATTCCTCCTGATGTCCAACCTGACCCTCCTCTGGCACAGCTGGAGGCCATTCCCTCTCCTCCTGTCCCTTGTTCCCTGGCAGCAGAGCCCGACCCCCCCCGGCTCCCCCCTCCTGTCAGGGGGTTGCAGAGCCAGAAGGTCCCCCCTGAGCCTCCTTTTCTCCAGGCTGAGCCCCCCCAGCTCCCTCAGCTGCTCCTGCTGCTCCAGCCCCTTCCCCAGCTCCATTCCCTTCCCTGCACACACTCCAGCCCCTCCATGTTTCTCTTCCATGAGGGCCCAGAACTGGACACAGCACTCGAGGTCTGGCCTCAACAATGCTGTGGCTGCCCTTGGATCCCTGGAAGTGTCCAAGGCCAGGTTGGACAGGGCTTGGAGCAACCCGGGCTAGTGGAAGGTGCCCCTGCCCATGGTAGGGGTGTGGAATGAGATGAGCTTTAAGACCTCTTCAACCCAAACGATTCTGTGATTCTCTGAAAGATGTCATTAACTGGAGAAAGGATAAAGCCATTGCTGAGCCACTGTTGCACCTTCTAAGCCCAGACAGGTTTGTATACTGATGAATAATGAATATGATTTTTGATTCATTTGGGCTTTTGAAAAATGCATTTAACTTTTAGGGGCTACATATACGAGCAGTGCTGCAGTTCCTGAGATCTCCTGTTGCACTTTCTGGTTTTTGTGACTGACTTGTTTGCCGTCTGCAATGAGACAAAAATCTCCTTGTGGTTGTGATCAGCATCAATAAACTGGAATGATTCACTCTCAGTGATACAACAGAAAAAAGGCAAGGAAAAGATGTGGACATCAATCCTAAAAAGTGGTGACTGCCTTGAGCATTATTTGGTGATACCGAGCTGAGCTCTCCATAACCGAAGCCTACAGCAGTCATTTTAGAAAATCACAGGATATTCTGAGTTGGAAGGGACCCACAAGGATCATCAGTGTGACTCCTAAAGGAATGGTCACTGCAGGGATCAAACCATGACCTTGGTGTAGGGAGCACCATGCTCTAACCAGCTGAGCCAGTGAATGTGGCAGGAAGGTGAGAAGACCACAATGCAAATTACCAAGAAACTTCTGCTCTGGACAAAAGAAGACACCAAACCATGAAAAAATGAAAGCTTAAAAGCCCTACTTCGGCTGAGTAAATCCAGATTTACAGCCCTGTCCAAGAGATGGTACAGCAAGGCTTCTTGGAAGCCTTCTGAGAAACTTCTCTGGAGTGTGGCAGTGCCAGTTTACACAATGGAAAGCATACATGGGATGTTTCAAGAAATCACTTCACTTGGAAAAAAAAGTATGAGCAATGTTTTTTTCTGAGAACTACTTTTCCAAATAGAAAGTTCATTTTATTACTCAGAACAATTCCTCCCTTCAGCTGTATACTCGACAATTTACATTTCAAGTAGTCTTAAAATTCTACTAAGTCAAAATCAAGACAAGTGTTCCGAGGCAATCATTCTTTCTGAGATATTTTTTCTTTGGAAAGTGAGTGACCCAACAGAATTTGGAAGATTTTATTGAAAGCGACAGAACATCAGGCTCAAAGAAGGAAGCCTCTGCCTTGATGTTAAGGAATATAAAACTACTGACTCCCATTACGTTTTGTTGCATTTATTTGGGCATAGAATTGGGTCTTTTGAAAGCAAAGTCAGCGAGCTTCAGGCAGCAGTCATGACAGGGAGACACCACGTGAAAATTGCTTTTATTCATGTTCCCCAGACATCAATTCTAAACTAAAGGCTATAGGTGCTGACAAGCTTCAGCACTACAGATTAAACCAAGACAGGAAAAGTAATTAAGGGTGAAAAATAAACAAAGGAATATTTTAGCTATCTTGGGGATGAAAGGCTCTTTACCCTGGCATTGTTAGTCTTCTCACACAAACTTTTAGCTTTGCTTGGGAGAATACAAGATTCTCTATGGCATGTCAAGTCATGATCCATCATAAAAAATCTATTTTTGAAATCTCTCTATCACACTATTAAAGGAAAAAGTTGTGTTGACAAAAGTGCCCACTGTGTTCGACGTAGCCTTTCCTTGCTCGTTGTTTAAGAAACATGAAGGAGGTTGGGACTAAGGAATTTATAAATGTTAAGCAAACCCCATCCCTTTAATCTGAAATCTGCCTCGCTTTGCCCTTAGGTTGACATTTATTGTTTAAAAACATTGAGAAAACGTACTGAGGAACTGCCCATTCCCATCAGTCTAACTATGAAATGTTTAAAGTGCACATATTTCATCTAGTGCCAGGTCCAGGATCGCAGCCAGGGCTTGTTTGACAACCAGATGACTAACACAAAGGGGTTCCCCTTATGAAAACCTTCAGATATGTGAGTTGGCACAGGCCAGGGGATCACAACATTCCCTGCTGGGAGCCCGTGCACAGGCATGTGTGGGGCACATGGGCAGTCACACGGAGAGCCCAGTGCCCTGCTGAGCCAAGAGCCATCGAGCGGCACAATTTGGGGGTCATTTTCTATCACTCTGGAATTCATACAGCTGCTTGAGGGCTTTAAATGGAAACAATTTTAAGAGAGAAAAGTAAAACAGAGACCACGTTTCCTGGAGGTGAAGTAATGCTGATGTGCAGGTTAGCGGTTGGATATTGGGAAAAGGTTCTTCCCCCAGAGGCTGGTTGGGCACTGACCAGGCTCCCCAGGGCAGTGGGCACAGCCCCAAGGCTGCCAGAGCTCCAGGAGGGTTTGGCTGATCCTCTGGGGCACAGGGGGGGACTCTTGGGGATGGGCCTGTGCAGGGCCAGGGGTTGGACTCAATGATCCTTGTGGGTCCCTTCCAACTCATTATATTCTGGGATTGACTGTGATTTGTAACACACACACTTCCGTTCTTCAAGCTTTCCCTGTAAACCTCTGGACATGAAGCATTAATAAAGGAGGAGATGGTGGTATTTTTCCAGGGTCTTTCTTTTTTGAGTATTTCTTCTAATCCTAAACTTCATCTTCAACTGACAAAATAATTTGTTCTGATTTATTTTAAACAGCAGTATTATTACACTGTCAGGGACCGACAGACAAACTATGATCTAGGGATCCCACTACCATCCTGAAGGTTGAACTCGAACAGTCTCTAGACCAGCCCCTGCGAGTGACATTCCTCCCAGCTGGGTCCTACCACCAGGCCCCAGGCATGATGACCATTCTCTATGCACCCAGAACATATTCCAGTATTTTTTGGGCCTCAAACATGTGCTGGCTGCCCTATCTTGGAAAAGAGCTGGACTTTATAAATTGCACAGCTGAGGCTTTTGTGTTTACGGAGGAATCTTCTGGGTTTACCTGAAGGTACAATATCAAGTATTTTCTTTGGTGCATCAAGCATCTTAAATTTAAAACATCTAGTGACTATGATGTGCACCTATTTCTACTAACATGAGGCTTATATTTTAAATTTTGAAGTTTAAATAAACCTACAAATTCAGAACAGTTGCTAAAAATGCTGATACTGATCAATATCAGAGTCTACATGAGTGATAGATGATTGTGAATGTTTTAATTTGATGTGCTTAGCAATTTTTCAAAAACTGTTATTTTCAACTGAATTCAGATTTTTGACATTTAAAAATGAAAAATAGGGATTTTTTATGGGGAGGTTTTTGAGTGCATTGGGGAACAAAAGGTCGAGATGTGAATTGGAGCAGCTCCTCAGCTGCGGGTGACATGTCTTGACCACCTCACTGAGGCAACACAACAACACACCCGAGGGCTGCCAGGCCTTGTCTTCCCTTGAAGTCATTGTGCAATGACCACATAAATTAATGGTGGTGTTTTGCTCTAATTCAGTAAATATTTTGCATGGAGAGAAGGTAACATGAGCGCAAGGAATTTCTTGGCATGGGCCACTGTCCCACCAGTCATCTCCCTGTCATTGCACCACATCACTTCCAAAATCCTCACAGCTATGCACATATGGCTCCCCAAGGTTATATTTAAGAGGAATCTTCTTTTGCAGATCTTATGAGGTCCAGCTGTTCCTAAGGCAGTAATCGTAGCTTTGATTCCCCGCTTTCACCACCACCTGCAGATGAGGTGGGGCACTTGTACACAGTGATGGGTGTAATTCAGGGCCTCAGAAATGACATAACCTTAACAAAGCCAAGCATCCATCTTCTTTCTGGGTTCCTGGCACTAGGGTGTTGCTAAGACGTTTACAGTCTGAAAAAAGAAACAATACAAAACTGATTCAAAGCTTACCAAAACTTCCTCATTAAAGTAATTCAGACTTTGGATCAAAGGGTGTGTCACCAGTTTGGCTACAGCCTGACCCATCAGAAGTTCAATTAGAATTGCTCAAGGAGAATCCCTGGCCATTCCACCTTATTCTTAACACCAGCAAACAAGCAGAGCAAGACAATGCTTTTAATTACTATATTCAGGAAGTGAATTAATCATGAACAATTAGGAATGGATCTGAAACCATCTGATTACTGTCCAGGATATGACTGGAAGCAAGAACCTTCCCAATAAGGTACTTCAAAAGACCAAGTCTGGAGTAAGCTGGATGCATTCCTTTGTGCAGAATTCATCCACAACGTGGATGTGTTCCCAGGATGAACACCTGGGTCAGTACAAGGAACTGTGTTGACTCAAAGGTCTGGGGGGCTTCTGATGACCTCCTCTTCTGAGTACTCTCCAACCAAGCCCTCCATTTTCAAGCAGAGCCTACTCAGGTGATCATCACAGGACAATCCAGGTTGAAAGGGATCTCAGGAGGTCCTCTACCCCTACCTCCTGCCCAAAGCCAGTCAGCTGTGAGACCAGACCAGGTTGCTCAGGGCTTCAACCAGTCTGGTCTTGAAATGTCTCCCAAGAGTGGAGTCTCGACAGCCTCTCTGGGGCCCTTGTTCACTGCCATGTGGTGAACTTGGCATAAAGCCAAGGCTGTTTCACTGTGCCTACTCTGTGGCCCTCATAGAACACCTCTGGACATCTGCCAGCTGCCAGTGGGGAAGGCAGATTTCCAAGTGCCTGCCTTACTGTCAGCAGTCTCCATCCGTGCAGAGTCACTGCATCCCATTGTGACGGAGGGTCATGTTTGGAGTTGACAGGGGAGTGTCCTTCTGCCTACGCACGGAAACCACACTTTTCTTCTTCTGCTTCAGAGTCCCTCCAATACAGCTCACATTTCACTGCACAACTAGTAGGACACACATCAACACTGTGATAATAGCTGACAGCAGCTGGTCATTTCTGCAGCTGAGATTGCAAATGACCTTCAGATAGCTTTGCACTCCTACAACTTTCTGAAGTACCATAGGGACTGGAGTCTGATAAAGCCACTTCCAAGGACAACAGCAAACTCAGAGAACACATAATCAAGATTTAAATTATTTATGTACTTAGTTGAAGAAACTGGCAGGCTGTTTCATATGTCTACAAATCAAAGGAGCAAACTCAGTGTTCAATATCCTTCCACCGCCCCTCCTTTTATTCAGCATAGGGTAACACATTTCTTCTCTTTCATCATCATTCAGAACATGATCCAAAACTGAATGCAACTGGGGCTGCTGCATCTGCTTCAATGATTTCAGCACTGAATCAAATTAACATGCAAAAATAGAATTAATCTATTTTTACTAGCCAAAATGCTGTGGATGAAGTAATCTCTGCTTACAAGAGCAGGGGTTTCACTTCCCCTCCTGAACACAGAACTGTAAAAAGGATATAAATGTGTGTTGATTCCTTGGGCAGAGAACAGAAAATAATTTCATTTCAGAGATGTATTAGAAACTCTGTAAATTAAATGGGCAGTGCTCACCTAGGGCCACACTCATTGCCATCCGTGGTGTTCAGGATGTACTGTTATTAATCACTGCTGATTGCACAGATATTCCCACCTCAGGTTCCCTTCTGCCAGGGGCGACCCTCGAATAGTGGGACCTGCTCCTGGTTTGTAGAGGATTGGGATACAAATGTTCTTGTTAACACTGCAGAGCTAGTGGTTACATCAGCATGGTTTAGGTTTGCAGAGCGTGGGAAATGCTGAACATGGAAAAAGTTGGGTTATCAGTCCCATGCCAAGACAAAGGTCCCTGAACATTCCTGTCCGAGGCTCAGCATCCAACCCTGGAAGAACAATTGCTAAACTGGGACCTATATTTCTTACAGACATTAACACACTGAACGACAGTCTCGCCTTCACGCTGTGAACCTGCACATGTCCTAAGAAAATAGGCTGGAATAACACCAGTAGCATATTGCCTGATTAAC
The DNA here is from genome assembly GCF_003945725.1 of Corapipo altera. Classification (NCBI taxonomy): domain Eukaryota; kingdom Metazoa; phylum Chordata; class Aves; order Passeriformes; family Pipridae; genus Corapipo; species Corapipo altera. Next base: position 1,076,050 of record NW_020884973.1, read on the forward strand.
TCATCATGGCAAGAAAATTTTACAATTTGGCATTGCAATTCAGGTTTGACCCTGTCATGTGGCACAGCTGGTTAGACAACATAATTAAGAGGTGTTGTGCCAAAGGAGTTGACTAAACAGCCCGGGTACATCACTGAAATACTGTGCTGTTATCAGACCTGTGGGCAGGACAGGATACCTTTGCCCTATATTGTGTCAATCCTTCATATTGCCAAGCTGGCTGCCAAATAAACGGCTGCCAAGTGGATTGACCTTGTCAATTTTAAGCCATCAATTATCATCATTACATTATTGAAAACAGCAATGTGCCTGGAATTACACCAGTAGGAAGATTTTCTCTGATGATACAATTTTTTCCCATATGGAAATAAGCACATTAGTTCATAGCACCTTTACACTGATTTAAAGTCTGTGTTACACAGCTCATGCTGTTGCAATGATAATATTCTCATAGCTGGGAAGGCCTGGAAGGGAGTTAAACACTAAATAAAGTGGTTTTCTTTATTTTATAGTATAACAAATATAATGCTGCTTCCAAATTCAAATAATATCCTTACAGCAGCTGAGTCCAAACCTGCTCACTGAGATCAGTGTACATTGATCATAGGACCAAAAAATGGCTTGTTTTTATATAACATTCATCATCCAAAGGATTGGAGAGCACTACTGTGTTCAGATACGAGTGTTTGAACTGAGGGATGGCCAGACATGGTTCTTCATGCCAGGTGAGCAGTCGCTGTCTGTGCTTTAAGAGGTGATAGCCTTTCTACAAATCTGACATAGTATCTGCACCTCACTATTACTTTAGGCATTAATCATTAAGGCAAGAAAATTGCTCAACTCTGGCTTACATGCCTTTCTCATTTTCCCTGAAAAACTGTCTGTCTTAGGACTGATTTTAGGTCCAAGCACAGACATGAAATAGGGATAACTGCAGTTTTGCTTATATTTCTTTTATTAAGGTCTTAAAACTTACACACTGTGCCTATGATTTTTTGCTCCCAGTATTCTATTTTACAGCACTTAAGGACTAAGTCTTACAGATGTGTCTGCAAGGGAATTGGCATCAAGATGTGAAATGCCTGTGCAGTGCTGCAGAGTACAGTTCATACTCACAGGAGGTTTCCACTAACTTGTTTGGACAAACTGAGTAAATGTCAGTGGGAATTCTGACCCTGTGCATTACATTAATCTTCATAACTACTCATGCAGATGTGTACATGTTTCTAGGATGGAGATGGATTTTTTTCAAGTTAACTTTTGCAGTGCATTGCTATTTGGAACAAGAAACAGGGGCTTCTGGCATCCAGAGCTGCTTGTGCTCCTTGGCTCTGATAAGGACAGAGACAGCTCATCACAGCAAACAGCCACCTCTGCCTCCAAGGAGGAGGGGCAGGAGAGGACCCCAGCCCATGGCAAGAACACGTCACCAACAGGATTTGCAGGATTCAGACCAATCCCTGCACTATCTGAAGCTCTTCTCCACAGCTACACAGACTTTATAAGAACCACCAGAACTAGAGATTTGTGTCTATCCATCTGCCCTGCTTCCCATGTACCTCCCTCTTTATCCTACCCCTATATCATAAACACACCCAACTTTACATGTGCTTTATGAGGTGATCTGATAAACAGAAACCTCTTTGTGGGGTGGGTGTATAGCAGGTGAGGAAGGTGTTACATGGTTTAGAGCAGTTTCTGTAGGGTGCATCAGTCCAGGGGAGGTTCACAGAAGCAGCACCAGCTTGTGTGTGTGAATAGGAGTCTTGGCAGGTTCATTTATTCATAGTGTTCAATGGCTCTGCATTTGTGACTGTACTGCAACTGTTACCATGGAATCATTGCATGACTGGGGACCGAAGAGAACTTAAAGACCATCTCATTCCACTCCCTGCCATGGGCAGGGACACCTTCCACAGCCCAGGTTGCTCCAAGCCCCATCCAACCTGGCCTTGGACACTTCCAGGGTTGGGGCAGTCACAGCTTCTCTGGGCAACCTGTGCCAGGGCCTCCCCCCCTCACAGGGAACAATTTCTTCCACATATCCAACCTAAATTTTCCCTCTTTCTCTTCGAAAGTCTTTTGGTTTCTCCTCAACCATGGTACACCCCTGGGCACACCTATCAGCAGGTGACAAGGTGATCTCCACCCCCATGGGCCTTGCAGGGAGGGAGAGGTGACCACACACACAAACCTCTGCAGCTCCAAGACATCCACCTGCTGCAAACATTGCAGTGAAAACAGAACTTGTGCTCAGATCCCAAGCGAGAGAGACACTGATGTGGCAATAACTCACACTCTCAGGTATATTTGATCTTCCCCGTACTAATAATCAGCAAGAGCTACAGGATGTCTTAATGCATAACCCAGCCCAGCCCAGCCCAGCCCAACCCTAAGGAGGGCAGGACACCCAAACTACATCACCTAGGAGTAATCCCAAAAGGTTCCAAGGCATCTTTTTGGACAGATAATTTCTCATCCTTTCTTTTCAGGTTAGAAATTCACTTCTGACCTTTGGGAGTGGAAAGTCATCTCTCTTCCCTGCTCACTTCACTGACAAAGCTTCTTTGGCCATACCATCCTTGTCCTACTGCTGCCCACCCACCTGATGGAAGGGTGGCTTCCCTGGGTACTGTTCACACATGGGTCTCCAATTTATTTTATTTCTTTTACTTTATTTCATTTACTCATTTATTCATTTCATTTTTTTTATTTCCATTTATATTTCCACAGTGCTTGCAATCATCTACAGTGAATATAAAACATTAGAAGGGCTGGATCACCCTTTCCAGACACACTCAAGAAAATGAAAGGAGAACCCACATTAATAACTTAAAATTCTATGCTTGCAACCCAACAATGGACAGATACAAGCTACGTATTTTCACAGAATCACAGAGTATATTGAGTTGGAAGGGACCCACAAGGATCATCCAGTCCGATCCCTGGCCCTGCACAGGACCATCCTGTGTCCCAGAGGATCAACCCAACCCTCCCTGAGCTCTGGCAGCCTTGGGGCTGTGCCCACTGCCCTGGGGAGCCTGGGCAGTGTCCAAACAGCCTCTGGGGGAAGAACCTTTCCGCTGAAATCCAACCTGAGCCTGCCCTGACACAGCTCCAGCCATTCCCTGGGGTCCTGTCACAGCCAAGAGTGTATCTCTGCACAGATTCGGGGGTTGAAATGGATCTTGCAAGTCCTTAGCATTGAATGATATCACCTGTAACACTGTAGGAGAAGCTTTAAAAGCAGATTTGTACAGAAAACAATAAATCATGTGCTGGAATGGCCGGCAGCCAACGTTACTCAAATACCATCTCCAGTGTGGCTATTGCAGCTGAATGGGGCATTCCCCAGAGGTGTGTTTGTGTTTGGGAAGAGATGCTGCTGCAGCGACACCCTAATCACAGCCAGGCCCCCAGCCAGGGCCTGGCACCCGGCCCGGGAAGAGCTGAGCCCTCCGGGGCCAGCAGGGCTGAGCTGGAGCTTTGCCACGCTGCTCCAGAGGGGAGGGATAAATAGCACTGAACTGGAATTACTCCTTCTCCAAGAGCTCATCGGGTGCATGAGGTAGGAACTGAACTATGCATAACTTGGAAGCCTTGTGCTTTAGCTCTACTTGTATTTTGCTGAGTGCCTCCAGGTACATGAGCAGAGGTCAACTGTGCCTCCAGCAGCTCCTGCCAAGGAGGCTGGAGGAAGGTGCTCTGTGATTTTATACAAAGAAAAGCTCTGTGTGTCTTCAAAACAGCCCCTCTTTGGGAATCCCTTACACTGTAAATACGTACTTTCATGCACACCAAAATTTAAATTTTGCTTTGAATTTTCTTAAATGTGCCATAGGAAATCAAACTTCTCATGTCTGTGATTTGGGGAGAACAAATAGACACAGTTGCTTGGCTAGCAGTAAACCCTTCTTCTTTTCCAAACCCAGTCATCCCCAGAAGACCATTATTCCTATGGCAGCAGCAGCACTCAGTCATTATTACAACACTATTTGGGTTAATTACTTTACTTCCTTTTACAAACTGTCTGCATTCTGTTCTGCTGGTCTTCCAAATAGGCGAGTCCTACCAATACATTTATTTTCTGACTTGGTATTTGTATCTAGAGAAACTTCTGCATATGGAATAACCCTCCCCACTCAGAAATGTTAATCCCATAGATCCTCAAGCATCTTTTAGTGATTTTTCCACTTCTTCCATGGCCTAAGCTGCCCTCCCTGTGCAGTTATAAATTTTCATTGCCAGAACACCACTTAACCAAAAACCCCAAGTCATCTGCAGGGCCCTGTGTTTCCCAGATTTCCCAGGGACGGACTTGGCTGTGTGAAGGTCAGATGTGTTCCCCAAGGTTTATTCCACAGAGTTCTTCATGTGCTAAAGTCAGGCTTCACTGCACAGACATTTATGCATTAATTGATCTGACTGAGGTCAGACCACAGTGCAGAAACCCCTTGTGCTGAAGCCTGGCTGAGTTGCTTTGCCTTAGGGAAGCTGCCAGGCTGAACATTACTACAGGAACTTGACAATAGCTTTGAAATCTCCTTTTGAGGTCAAAAAACTCCTGACACTAACGGCAGGTCAGCCTAGAGAAGTATTTCTAATTTGTTCAACAGCTACAGCAAAAAAAACCTCTCTGGTTCCACTGAAAATGATCTTGGTTATTAAAACCCCAAAATGCCTTAAAATGCTCAAATCACTTCACTAAAAATTTTCCCACAATAGAAAAAATAATTTCCTTTTCAGCTGTACTTTTACCTGTGTATTAGCTTCCTTTGTGCTAGGAAACCCAAAATCTACAGTGCTACAGTACCTACTATTTTTCTCAACAAAAAGATCGTTAAAAGCACATCATGAGAACACTGTGCTGAACATGCAACTGAGAATCTCTTTGTGACCACAGCTCTCCATTTCTTTTCTATGTCATTGTTCTCTGCTGTGAGTATAGCCCAGCTACAAGTTTAGCAATAACCTACTCCACTAGCCATGGAAAATGACTCTTTGGAATCATGGAATCATAGAATCAGTGGGGTTGGAAAAGACCTCCAAGATCATCGAGTCCAACCCTTGATCCAACCCCGCCACGGTTCCCAGCCCATGGCACTGATACCACATCCAGTCTGTCCTTCAACACCTTCAGAGGTAGAGAATCCACCCCCTCCCTGGACAGCCCATTCCAACGTCTGATCGCTCTCTCTGTAAAGAATTTCTTCCTAATATCCAACCTAAACCTCCCCTGGCACAGCTGAAGACCCAGCCCTCTTGTCCTACTGCTGGTTCCTGGGAGAAGAGCCCGACCCCCAGCTGGCTACAACCTCCTGGCAGGGAGTTGTAGAGGAGGATAAAAAAAAGACATTCTGGCAGCTTTTGGGTAGAAAATTATTTTTCCACAGGGCAGAAAATGAAAAGAACAAAAAAAAAAAACAAACAAAAAAACCCCCCAAAAACAACAACAACAAAAAACCAAAACCAAACAAACAAAAAAACAAAAAACAAACAAACAAGCAAAAACAAAACCCAGGGCTTTGGGCAGGAGCATTGATCTTCTGGAAAGCAGAAAGGCTCTGCAGAGGTATCTGGACAGGTTGGATCCATGG
>NW_020884973.1:1082046-1099908 GCF_003945725.1 Corapipo altera
GGGCTCAGCCTGGAGAAAAGGAGGCTCAGGGGGGACCTTCTGGCTCTACAACTCCCTGACAGGAGGGGGGAGCTGGGGGGGGTCGGGCTCTGCTCCCAGGGAACAAGGGACAGGAGGAGAGGGAACGGCCTCAGGCTGTGCCAGGGGAGGGTCAGGTTGGACATCAGGAGGAATTTCTACCTGGAAAGGGTGGTCAGGCACTGGCAGGGGCTGCCCAGGGAGGTGTTGGAGTCCCCACCCTGGGAGGTGTCCCAGGAAGGCCTGGCCATGGCACTGAGTGCTCTGGGCTGGGGGACAAGGTGGGCATTGGGCACAGAGTGGACTTGATGATCTTGGAGGTCTTTTCCAACGTTAATGATTCTGTGACCCTGTAAGTTGATCACTTCATTTCTGTCTCTCTTTACAGGGGTTGAGCAGCAAGCACGTGGTAGGGTGCGCATATGAGCACTACCTCTTACCAGCCTCCTCCTGGACCCCCAAAATTCCCCTTCCCACCTCCCCAGCTGCTGGATGAGGCCATCACAGAACACCAACTGACCTGCCAAGTGCATGGGAGTTGGGTTGGGAATCATCCATACTCACAGAACCTGCACAGGACAGGACAGGAGGGGTGAGCTCAGAGAAGGCATCTGCTGGGCAAAGGGCCACTGCTCTGCAGATATGCAAGAATGCAAAATAACTGTGGAGCTGGTGTAGAAATCATAGAATCATGGAATGTTTTGGGTTGGAAGGCACCTTAAAGACCATCTCATTCACCCCCTGCCACGGGCAGGGACACCTTCCACTAGCCCAGGTTGCTCTAAACCCCATCCAACCTGGCCTTGGACACTTCCAGGGATCCAGGGGCAGCCACGGCTTTTCTGGGCAACCTGTGCCAGGGCCTCACCAGCCTCACAGTCAAGAATTTCTTCCAAATATCCCATCTAACCCTGCCTTCTGGAAGTTTGAAGCCATTCCCACTTGTCCTGTCACTACAGTTCCTAATGAAGAGCCCCTCACTATCTTCCTTGTAGCCCCTTCAATACTGGAAAGGCTCTCCACACAGTCTAATGAAGTCTCTACACAGTCTTCTTTTCTCCAGGCTGAATAGTCCCAACTTTCTCAGCCCGAAATAAAGCTTTCAATAAAGAAAGCATGAAAAAATAATCTTACAGGACGACAACATTAAGGTTGTAAAGCAGAGAAATGTTACACTGGCGTGGGGAATTTATAACTCTGCAAGAAAACACAGGATTTCCCTTGCCATGGGCTGGTGTGAGTACTGTAGGAATGCCAGTTAGTGATCTAGAAGGACGTGGTATAGAAAATCCCATTGCTGAGGACATGCAAATTCATCTACAATGGAACCTGCAAGTTCCAGCTTGGGAAAAGGTCCTCAGGAATCTAAAGAAAAAAAAAACAAACCAGAAGAAGCAGGATCCTCTCCACTGCCCAGGCTGGCCTGGCAAGGCTCCAGTGTGGTGATGGTTAAACGTCCTGGCAGCAAGGAGAGTTGGGGTAGCCACAACCTCACACAGATACCCAGGGAAGGGGCTGGGAAAGTGCAGGCATCAGTGTTTTCCTGCTTCTCTGTCAAGCACTGGAAGAAGATGCATCAGCAAAATCATCACCGTATAGAAACATAGAATAACGGACTCATTAAGGTTGGAAAAGGCCTTCAAGATCTTCAAATCCACCCTGTGCCCGATCCTCACCCTGTCCCCCAGCCCAGGGCACTGAGTGCCATGTCCAGTCACTCCTTGAACACCTCCAGGGATGGGGACTCCACCATCTCCCTGGGCAGCTCCTTCCAGTGCTTGACAACAATGATTGTTTTCAGAGAAAGCCCTATGCATCCACAACATGCATTGCTGTTATTTGTACCAGTATGGAAAATGTCACAGTTTAAATGAAAAACCTGTTAAACTGCCTTGAACACCAGTGTCTCAACTACAAATATTTTTATGTGTATATATATATATAAAAAAATTTATATATAATATTTATATATTTGCTGACATATATATATTTATATATATAGTCATCCTCTGCCTTTCTGTCTCATTGACTTCTGGGCTTCACTGTTCTTCTCATTTCACACCAGGAGTTTTCAAGAGCTCTTCTAGAACCCTTTCCCAAGGGGTGGCAGGAGTCTGTATCCATCTTTTCCCAAAAATACCACCCACTTAACACAAGATGGCACCGCTGACCATCTAAGGGGCTGAACACAAGGCCAGGTACACTGGACAGGTTTGAAATCTGTTTATTCTACTCATTTTGTGACTCCTGCAAAACCTCCTCTCGGTGCTTCTCCTCCCCATTCCCCACTGTTCTTTGCCACAGACACAATCTGTTTCCTTGCTTCATGTTCCAATAGACACTTGGTCAAAACAAGCTAAAATCTTCCCCAAACCTAATTAATCCTGGCAGTACCCTGGTTAATAAAAGTGAAAAAAAGGAGTCAGGATAGATTAAAGAATTACTCAGCTTAGTACTGCATCTCTACTTATTTTTAAGTACAAGCAGCTTACAAGCTTACAAACTTTGCCTCAGTGGGAGGTGAACAATGCTCCACAAACCATCATGTGAATTGAAATTCAAATCTCTGTGAAGCCTGTGAGTGACAGGCTTGTGGGTTGGACACTCAGCATCCACCACCCCAATGGCAACCAGCCCTTCCTGATCCCTCACATCAAACTCCTCTGATGGGACTGTATTTCAGTCACTACCAATCTTGACCCAATTACTAAAGGGGGAACAAAAATAGGTTGACTTGATATTAGCATTTCTCTAGAGTCCCCGGGAAGCAGAAGGACTGGGGGAAGGGTGAATTCCTTCCCTATACAACTGAGAATTACATCCTTTCTCCGGAATGTTTAAGCTAATGTGGAGAATTTAACAGATATTAATGTTCTTGCTGTGGAGTCATACACACCAGTCTACAGCTTGAGATGAATTACTTGTGAATCTTGTTCTATTTCCATAGCTCTCTCTTGAATCAAGGCAAGTTTTTGGCACTTTATGCTTTTTTTTAAAGTAGATTTCCCAGATTATTGTCCTTCTGTGAAGTCCATGGCATTCCTTTAGCTGTTTTATACCTAGACAGGAGTGAAATCTCTAGACCCCTCTCAAAGTTACATTCTCATGGATCCTCATTTCTTGAGGATACAAAAGCAAACCTTGCCCTGTATGTATTCATCAGGATCACATTTTCCAGTACCTTCTCCTCCCCTTAATGCTTCAAAGTACTTTGGCAAAGAATCCAAACCCACAGGCCAGACTTCTGTGGTTCTCACAAAATACAACTGACCAACCAACCAGCTTTAATAGTTTCAGTCTCACCATCAGCTACAGAATAACGCCTTGGGTTTCAGTAGAGGTAATTCAGACATTGTCCAGCTTTATCACCTCAGTGTTACTGAAAAAAACATCCAGAAATCATCATTCAGGGCTGTTATTGAGTATTTATAGAAAGGTTCCTCCTACAGTCGTGACCAGAGTCAGAGAATCATCACAGAAGCACAGAATGGTTTGGGTTGGAAGGGACCTTAAAGATCATCTCATTCCACCCCCTGCCATGGGCAGGGACACCTCCCACTAGCCCAGGTTGCTCCAAGCCCTGTCCAACCTGGCCTTGGACACTTCCAGGGATCCAGGGGCAGCCACAGCTTCTCTGGGCAACCTGGGCCAGGGCCTCATCACTCTCAAATTAGGAAGAATTTCCTCCTAACAGCCAATTTAAATCTTACCTCAGGAAAAAGGATTATGTACACAGTAATCTGCTTATATCTCTTGTATTTTTTATGTATTTATCTCCTGTATATTTGATGTATAAGCAGAGCATTGTGTACATACAAACAACCATGAGAAGTCTTGGGTACTACCATGGAGGCTCAGCAGTTCCTCAAAGTTCACACTGATAATTCAACTTTCACACAGAACACAATTTCTTTACACAGATGAAAATCCATTCAAAATCATACAAATAGTTGTGCAACACAAAATCAATAGTCCATTTTGCTAATGAACTTTTCCTGGTAGTATCAGTGCTCCCTGTTTTATAGGATGTTTTATACCTCAGTAGCCCTGCCCACTGAGGTATCTTGGGCATCTTTCACACTACAGGCCCTTGGATTCCAGCATATCTGAAGCACCACAGAAATCCTCCTGTCCTGATGCCTGAACTCCAGAGCTGAAGTGTTTCCAGTACAGGCACACAGGGACTGAGTAGAAAGCCCTTGGGCAGTGCCCAGCCTGTCCCTGTCTCTGAACATGCCCTCGGAGTTGTTGTGCATTGTGCTCTTCGTGGTAAATCCCAGCCCCAGAAAAGTCACTGGAGGATCATTATGGATTTTTTGGACATGGGCAAAGTTACCTTAAATCAGAGCTACAACCAAGCTTGCCTTGCTCTAGCCAGCCTTTGTCAAAAGGAAAACAAAATCCTGCCTTTGCTTTTCCAGCCTTGCCTCCTCTTCCATGGATACAAGATGCCACAGCTCCCTAGGGAATGTACAGCTCTTCTGTCACTGTGACAACACAGAATATGCAGGGGCTCTGAGTACAACCTCCTCAAACCTCAGTGCACGGACAGAGCATTAATCAGTGTGCTAGTTTTAATTGTTTGATCTTTGTTTCCTTAAGAGAAAAAATCATCCTGTTAGATAAAATTCTCATTTTCACCAATAAAATTCCCCTCATTAAAAAGATCATTTTTAAGGTCCCTTCCAACCCAAACCATTCTGTGATGATTCTGCAATGATGTTTTTTAACAGATGAATTGCTTTACCAGATGATATATTGCCTTTACCTGTTTTCTGTGTTTCCATGTATTTACACACTTCACCTTCCTCACTCGGCCATCTCAGACTTGGTCTTCTTGTATTTTTAGATACAGGCTGAGAGTTATTCAGTATCAATTGATTTATTTAATTTTCTATTACATGTATCAGAGTTTTGATATTTTGGCTGCCTCCCAGCAAGGAAGCCTGAAATCCTCATTTTCAGTATCTCTCACATACTGGTACTAAAGAATATCAAGCATCTACTGTTGTGGGAGAACATGCTCTGAGTATAAAGGTTCATGGTTAAAATACCAGCAAAGCACCTCTGAAGAAGTGCATTTGGCCTCAAAATCAGGCTGAATCTCTTTTGTAATGAGTACTTTTGGGATGCTTTCACCAGGACAGGGACCCAAAGCAAGTCCAAAGAATTTTCCTATTAAAAGAAATTTAGATGTAACTCCAAAGTGCAAATTTATCCAGAATTCATTCTCTTTGATTCCATTTGGTTCAGCTTTTCTACTTGCAGCAATAACTCCTCGTTCACAGGTTCCAGTAGGAATGACCTGTTCCTTGGCAGGGGAAGCTGTTATGTTTCCATCACAATACATAAGCTCCACTTCAAGAGGGTGAGCAGGCAATGGGCCAAAAGCAGAATACCTCTGCTTTGCAGTCATTTCTGAGCCAAGATATTATTTTTACTTTTCAAAAGCATGAGTGGTCAGAAAGCACTGCTTGGAAATTGAAACCATCCTCCATGCACCTCTGCTTCTCTCAAATGAAGCTTGCAAAGCATTGTGGATTACATGACTCATGCAGCGTGGGGACTACCTTTTCCCCATCAATAGTGCTCTCAGTTTATATTTCTCATTTGCACCTCAGTGCTTTTCCTGTCTTTATCACAGAACTGAAGAGCCAAGCCTGTGGATTCCTGCAAAGAGCCCTAATCCATGTGGGTGAGGAGCTCACTGGACAGTGCATCTTCATCACTCCTGGACATCTGGTCGTGATCCATCTTCCCTCCTGAAGGGTCCTGTGCAATCCTGCTGGAAACTTGTGAGCAGCACTTGGAGTTTGTTAAACAGCTCCAGTACATCTTCCCTCGCAGCACCCCGTGCCACACTTTGATTTGCCTGACAGTTATACAGCCACCCAGGGCTCGCTTTAATCTCAGTAGCAGCCTAAAGTATTTTTCAAGCTGGAGCGTTTCTGTTTTATGACTGTCCAAATGCTGCAATGTTCTGCTGGTATTAGTGTAAAAATCCAGGGGAAAAAAGCTTAAGCTGAATTAATTCCATGCAGATTGTGATTCTCCATGGGTCAACTCAATTCTTAGTGCTGACTCAATCAAATTTGGCCCCCTCTGCCTGCAGACAGTGGGTTACAGCCCCAATTTCAAGTCCTGGGGGCTGATCTCTCAGGTATTATATGAGGAGGTATTTTGCCTGGGGGGCACCACATCTCACTCTGCTTTTGAAACTCTCCAAATTTAAACTACTGGAAGTACCTCGTGCTCATGCCAGTTGAACCAGTCCTGTCATCCATGGTCAGCTGGGACCCCACAGTGACTGGGGTTGGTTGGAAATTAAAGTTTGGTAAATCCCACACCACTTTGCAGTATATTTCATATCCACAAACAATAATGCCATGACCTACCTCCCTTAGCATGCCAACCTAGACACTGAAGCTGAATGGAAATGAAGTAAAACCAGTCTGGAGATAAGACCTGTGCATGAGAGGAACTGGGATCCCTCCCCAGATGCTTTGGGCTCTGGCACTCTCTCCTCTGCTCTCACTCTCACAGCCACTGACACATCTCTTAGACCACGAACCTTATAATTCAATTCACAATAGAGCGTTTCTTTTTCTTTCTGCGGAGTGCCTTGTGTAACCCTCATGCCCTACATCACAGACTCACAGAATATGCTGAGCTGGAAGGACCCACAAGGATCAAGTCCAACTCCTGGCCCTGCACAGGACACTCCAACAACTCACCCTGTCCCTGAGAGCATTGTCCAAACACTTCTTGAGCTGTCAGGTTTGGGGCCATGACCACTGCCCTGGGGAGCCTGTTCAGTGCCCAGCCACCCTCTGGGAGAAGAACTGGTGTGCTTTCACTGCACAGTTTATTGCTTCTACTCCTTCTGTCCTCAGCTGTCCCTTACAGGCGCTGCCACCCAGTGTCACCAAGCTGCTCCAGACAGTTGAGGGAAGACACCAGTAGGTGAGAGCCTACAGTTATTTACCTGTCACACAGTGCACAGCACACTACAACAAATGACTCAAGGCTCCACTTGAAACAGATCAGGATTAAGAGTAAAAATATACATTCACAGGCCCATGGATTTTGTTTCAAGCTATGAAGCTAAAAGTCTCAATGTATATAAAACATGTTTTGCATGCAAAGGACTTGTAGTTTGGCGAGGGAAAAGAAAAGGTGACTGAAGTCCTAAAGAAGCCTTGATTTTGTACCAGGTAAATGCTGAGGTCGTTCAACATTTTTCTAACTTCCTGCATAAAATCTCACTGATTTAAATTCCTGGCATACCTCAGTCCCCTGAATTTTAAAAGGTTATCTTCTATTTGGAAGTAGGTTTCAAACATCTAAGCAGCCCAACTACCTGTAAAAGAACGAATTAAGACACAGTGTGTTGTCCCACCCTCAAGAGGAAGGAATGGGGCTTTACACACAGGTACCTGCACTGGAGTATTTATGATATAACAAGAGAAAACAGTTATGACCAAACTGATTGATACAGGTACAAAGAAAGGGATGAAACATAATTCCAACTACATGGATATTCCAGCAGCTGCCTCAGAAATGGCAGAGGGCTGAACACTCTTCCCCACTGTATGAACAGCAATGAGAATCCCAGACAGGGTCAGACTGGAAGGGCCCACAGTGGCTCATCTGGTCCCACCTCACTGCTCCAGCAGGGCCATCCCAGAGCACATGGCACAGGATTGTGTCCACACAGCTCTGCAAGATCTCCAGTCAGGAGACTCCACACCCTCTCTGCTCTCTCTCCAGGGCTGGGTCACTGCCCAGCAAAGAAGTTCTTCCTCCTGTCCAGCTGCAACTTCCTGGGCATCAGTTCCTGCCCGTTCCTCTTGGGCCATTGCTGGGCCCCCCGAGCAGAGCCTGCTCCAGCCTCTGCCCCCTCCCTGCAGCCCCTGACACCCCCTGGGGAGGGCCCCTCTCAGGCTCTGCTCTGGAGGCTGAACAGCCCCAGCTCCCTCAGCCTTTGCTGCTCCCAGAGCTGCTCCATCCCTTGGGCATCTCCGCAGCCTGCGCTGGCCCCGCTGCAGGAGCTCCCTGGCCCTGCTGTGCTGAGGAGCCCGAGCTGGGCCCAGCCCTGCAGATGTGCCTGCCCAGGGCTGGGCAGAGGGGCAGGATCCCCTCCCTGCCCTGCTCCAAGGCTCTTCCTGATGCCCCCAGGATCCCATTGGCCTCCTTGGCCCCCAGGACACACGGCTGGGCAGGGACAGCTGGTTGGCCCCCAGGACCCCCAGGGCCTTCTCCCAGATCTGCTCTCCAGTAGGTCCCCCCCAGCCTGTGCTGGTGCTGGGTTTGTTCCTCCCCAGGTGCAGGACCCTGCATTTGCCTTTGTTGAATTTCAGCGAATTCCTCTCTGCCCATTTCTCCAACATCTTGAGGTCCTTCTGAAGGGGTTCACAGCTCTCTGGGGATTGACCACTCCTCCCAGCTTTTTTAATCATCAGTGCAGATGACCCAGGACATGAGAAAAAAACAGGAGGAACCATAAAAGGGTAAGAGGAAACAGGTAAGAAAAAACTATATTCTCTCCTGATTATTACACCTTTATTAAAAAGGCACTCTGGTACAGAAGTCCCAGATTGAAATCTATACTCACTACTACTTTCACTTCATGCCAGCTTTCTGTTGTTCCAAGGTGCCATATATAAAACTGGGAATAAACAAGCTTGGGAGTGGGAAAATTCCCATCAATCCATCATTAGCCCTCAGAGATAGTCAGTTCTCCAATGACAACACGCTCTACCATCCTATGCAGCACATGAAGGGAACCAGAAAGCCTGTTAGCATTCAGTCAACATTTGTGTGAGTAGTTTTGTATCTGATAAGGGGCTTTTTGATTGTTCTTTTTGACTGTTTTTCGGATTAAACTTAATTTTTTTAAGTAAACATCTCACTGTGATACAACAGCTATGGTAGGACCTGATAATACATGAAGGCTTTGGCAGGAGAGATGAATATTTCAAAGGGGGAAAGCTGGGAATTCTTACCAGCACTGCCATTCATTTGGTGTCAAACACTAGGCTTTGCTCCATTTAAAACTGATCTGTATTTTTTGCTTTGAAAACCAGTAACAAAGCTTACGGGTGGGCAGAACATTAATAACTGAAATGGCTCCATGTGTGAATAAGAACTTGTTTTCTGAGGGATGCTCAGCAAAGGAGGATAGTCTTTATATGTAGTAAGACTGTAAGTCAGTGATCTCCATAAACGTGCTTTCTCATATTCCCAGTCTCAAAAATTGTTATACAGAATTACAAAGATGCTCTTCTTGGTCAGAGTTCACTAACAGATCTGTTGAAACAGAGATCTGCTTGCAAGACACCAAAACACAATTTGTTTTGCTCTAAATTGCCATCAAATCTGGGAAGGTGCAGCCATTGTTCATACAAGAGGGAGTTCCTCCCTCTCATGGCCCACTGTTTCTGATGCAGAGCCTTTGGACTGACACTGCAGAGTCCCCTAGCTGCCCGGGAAGTGCCCTTTGGAATAACACTGGGGAGCAGCAGCTCCCATTTGCCATCTCAGATGGGCTGTTGCCATCGCTGCCTCCTCCCCACCCCGACCCTCCACACTACATGCAGCACATGAAATGTATGTTGATATGCATGATGTAAGTTTATTCTTCATGTGGACACACCTGTGACTATATTTTGTACATTTAAGACTCTTTTAACAGAAACAGAATTGTGTTATATAGCCAGACAGCAAGATCAGCAGAGGACAAGTCCCAGTGACTGCTCTGGGCACTGCTCCCACTGGGTTATGCAGCTGTACTCAGTCAGAAATACCCTCCACTAAAATCAAACACCAGCCACTAAAATCACAGCAGTTACCCTGGTGGAAACCCAAAGAGAGGATGAAAGTCAATACCATTTTTCCCTCACCACATCAGCTTTGACATGGCTTTTCAAACAGCATTTTCACCAGCTTTCACAGGAGCACAAACTGCTGGAGCTGATGCAAAAACCTGGCTCACCACGATGGAAGTACCAGTACCTTCCTGTAGTAGGCAGATGCTCTGCTGTGGTGTACAGCAGCTGTGGTCAGAGACATGGTGCCAACAGACAGCTCTCAAAGGCTACATGATCAAGAGACCACTAATACACAGATTATACAGCATGAAAAACACATTGCCTTTGTGTAATGCTGTGTCAGACCTTACAGCTGCAGACACTGCCCCCAAAAAACAGATACATACTGAATATTGTGGGAGTTTTGATCACTGCAATATATAAGAAGGATATTAAGTCATTAGAAAGCATCCAAAGGAGGGCAAATGAGAGCACAAAAAAAGCCAGATAAGAAGAAAAAGGAATAGCATAGCTTGGGAGAAAGTATAAAGGTGTCACTGCAGGAGTATTGCAGAGGATGAGGTTACAGAGCAAGGTGGCAATCCAGGCTGGGCAGGGAAAAGCATCTCAGGGGACCTCATGACTAGGGAAGGAACTGGGATGGCAAAGTTGGTTCAGCCTTTGGAAGAGGAGACTGAGGGGAGACCTCAGTGCAGTTCCAACTGCCTGGGCAGGGGCAGAGGAGGGGCAGGGACTGAGCTCTGCTCTGGGGGGGCCAGGGACAGCAGCCAGGGAATGGCTGGAGCTGTGTCAGGGCAGGCTCTCAGGATGTTGGATCTCAGGAAAAGGTTCTTCCCCCAGAGGCTGGTTGGGCACTGCCCAGGCTCCCCAGGGCAGTGGGCACAGCCCCAAGGCTGCCAGAGCTCCAGGAGGGTTTGGCTGATCCTCTGGGGCACAGGGGGTGACCCTTGGGGATGGTCCTGTGCAGGGCCAGGGTTTGGACTGGATGATCTTTGTGGGTCCCTTCCAGCTCAGTACATTCTGTGATTCTGTCCTGCCCACGCAGAGTGAGGAGCTGAGAGGCAGAGGACATCCATTATCACTGTGTGCACACATTTAAGCACCTGCAGGAACAGGCGTATAAACTACCAACATTTACATTTTCATAGTACTGTTGATCTCCTTGACTATACTGGCTCACAGTGAGATTTCCTCTCAAGCAGGTGGAATCCTTATTCCCTGCCATGGAGATGTGAGAGCAAGGTTTGCATTCACTCCTCCTAAACCGAAAGGCAAGAAAGACGTTCTTGACAGCAGCCCATACAACAAACCTTGGATGCTCACAGCAGCTGGCAGCTGCTTTCAGAGACATGTAATGGGCCTCACATGCTGCTGCTAGTGAAATAATCTGAGGTCAAACCAATATTTGTATAGAACAACTGTGTTTATCACTGTACGTCAAGATAACACACACAAATATTTATCTTCCCTGAAACCATTTTAAACAGAGTATTACTACCAATTGGAGTTTTGCCGAAACATTTAACAGTCACTTCCTGAAGTATCCTACAACTTCCAGTACAGTTTGCCTGTGTTTAGCTCTGAATGAATCCTGGGAGCCGTCCTCGCTCCCCCCGCAGCCGCACAGCCCCAGTTCCCGTCTGTCTCAGGACAGGCTTTCGGCACATCTTGGATTGTTATTACCAAGGGTGCCAAGTCCACAGACCTGCTTTAAATTTTGGTTCCTTGCTGCAGCTTACAAAGGTTTCCACTGGAATGTCCCTCGGACTCCCAGGCTTTGATGATGTTTCAACAGCACAATGAAAGGCAGGTCCTCACCACAACACAAGGCAAAGTACTGGGTTTGAATACACAGAATTCTTTGGCCCCACAGAACGTGTGTCACTTGGATGGTTTTTTTTCCACAGATTCAGATCTCTCTTGGAGTGGGTTGCTGTTGAAGATCAGTAATGGCAACTGGTCTCATGCATGGGATCACTACGTGAATAGAGCTAAAAATTACTGACTTAGTTACAGAACTGAGGTATAAACTTCACAAATGAAAAGCTGTAAACCCCTGAGTGGGTACTACAACTGTTTGCCACAATTACTCATCCACACCACAGAACATACTCACATTTTCCAAAACCACTTAACTTCTTTTGTCAAGTGGGTGTTAGGTACTTGTAATGAATCTCCCACAAACACCCCTCCAACAGCACTGGCAGTTCTGTGTGTTAACCCTTCAGTCTCAAGAAGTCTTCAGTAATATTTGTCTCTGAGAAATCTACACATCATCAATGAATTTTCCCTGTGCTGAAACTGATTGTTAGTTTGTTGTATATCAGCATTAGTGCACAGCTATATGTGTATTCACAAATGTTGTAGGCACCAAGGGTAATGCACTGAGACCCCGGCAGAGGTAACCTGGCAGCAAGGCAAGCCAAATTAGATACTGAAATGAGTTTACAGCTTTCTAAACTATATCTGTTGCCATCTCCTTCCCAAATCCAGGCGGGTGGTAACCTTACAGCATGAACTCATCTCCTCAACACCATTCTCCTCCCCTCAAATTCAGGAGTTGAATATTTAAAGCTAGGATTGGAAAGGCTGTTAAAGGATGGGACAAAGGAAAATATTGACTGCAATTGCCTCTGTAGTATTCCAGCTGTCAGATACCAGCAGCCAACCATCCTTAAGGTAAGAAAAAAAATACAGGCTCTCCCTGCTGGTGTGCAAAGAGATGTCAGCAAGTACCAGGCTGCTGCATCTCCTTTGCAGCATCACCCAGGTGAGAGGGAATCATCCCCAGTGCAAATCAGTGGAAGACAGACATCTGCACAGAACATAATCCCAATAAATTCAGAGATGAGAAGGCTCCTGGGGACAGCTAAAGCAGTTGGTACCCAGCAGCCAACCTCTGGTCTTTACTCAGTGCAAGGTTGCAGTGACTGTTCTTCTAGATGGTTCTGCTTGTCCTCCTGACTGAAGCAAATATATCCATGATTTAGCTTGTTTTTCTTTTTTGAATTACAAAATCCTTTTAAAAGCCAATTTAATACTGTCATTCTTGCTTGTGGGAGACTATCAAAGATATGTGGGGAATTCAGGGCTTTAAAACAGATGTAATAGATCACAGAATCACAGAAACATAGACTATGCCAAGTTGTTGCCCAAAACTGCCCCAATATTGAGGAGAGGCCACCCCAGGGCAGAGAAGAACGGGACAATCCCCTCCCTGATGCCCCAGGACAGGGTTGGCCCTCCTGGCTACCAGGGCACTGCTGACTCAGGGCCAACTGGCCACTGACTGGGACCCCCAGGGCCCTTTCCCGACATTGCTTTCCAGCCTCTCATTCCCAGTCTGTCCGTACATCTGGGGTTGCCCCATCCTGAGGGCAGAATCCAACATTTCCCCTTGCTGAACTTCCTGTGGTTGGTGATTCCCAGCCCTCTGATTTGCTTTCAAGGCCCTACAATAAAGTGCAGATTTTTTCAGCTATACCAGTCCACCCTAAAATACCATCCCTTCATAAAACATCAGCAGACACTGAAAAAAGCTAAAAAGCTAAACCGAGTCCCTGGGTATGAGCACCCAGTTACAGCAGTTCCTGCTGGAGGGTCCACAGGAGGCAGCAGGAAGGCAGCAAACAGCCCTGAGGCACAGGATTTCCTTCAGCATTTCCTGGAAGCTGAGTAAGTTCGACAAGCACCAAGTTCTTGGTCTACTTGGGGAGACCCCAAGTGAACAGTCAGAGTTCAGTACAAGCCTGGATCAGGCCAAAAATGTCTTATTACACCCAGTGATGGTTCAGCACCAAGGCAGGAGTTAGTGGTGGACACTAAACTACAGTGACACAGCAATACACAGAACTGCAACCAGAACGATCAGTGGCTGTGAGAGAAGGGGGTTGGACTATTTACCAATGTCAAACTACATAAATATCTATGTACATTTGATTGCTCAACCTGCTGTGCATGGGCTCATGTATTAAACACCAGCTTACACATTCCACAAAGGGGTTTGGACTTTTTTTCCTTCTTTCTAGGCTGTCAGAAAGGATTTGGATGAGGTCAGTCTCTGAACACAGAACATTAAGTCTTAGCTCAAGGAAAGACACAAAAGCTACATCTTCTACTGTACAGTATGTTGCCATATTGTGCAGATCAGTTTGATGTGTTTTATTACTAAAAATTACCAGCTCCAGCCGGGGTGACCAGCTGAACGAGCTTTCTGACATAGTCATTAGTCACAGTTCAGTGGACATCATGATGCAGGAGGATTTGGAGTCCTGTAAAGCCACGGACAGTTATCAAACAGTTGAAAAACCATAGACTAAGCACAAGCGGCACCGTGGTTGCCAAGGGGGGAAGAAACCTCATGAAATCTGGAATATGTTTCTACTTACTGTCCATCCTAGTAAAATAAAATGATCTCTCATTTGAGCATATGGTTCTGCTTAGACAAGAAACTGTATATATTGGTCTAAATCCAGAATAGCCTTTCTGACATATTAGTCAGTATTAGAAAATCACTACAACCTGCGTGCTCTGTAGCAATTCCTAATGCTAAGTGCAACAAACCTACAGTGATCCTCCTCCTCCCTCTCTCCTCCCCACCTTTCTGTCCTGGACCCATTTTTTCTTCTTTTCTCAGCTTTATACCTTTTCTATAGGGCCAGCTGCAAATGTCTTTTTTCTTTCTTTTCTCCATGCTGCTTCTGTCCTCACACACACCCCTTCACAGAGAGATTACGACTTTTCCACATGAGAAGAATTTCAGCAGTATCCCAGAGTTCCCAGTTTATATGGAAACCTACTGATTGCACAGAGGTTCAGCTTTCAAATGGCAAATACCTCATGGATAATCTGCATAAGTATGTTTTAAGGCCTTTATGTATTTTAACAAATTGCTTAGCTTTCATTTGAACATAGTCAGAGGGACAGAGGAACCTCCAAAGCTTTTGGGGTGCTCAGGTAACAACGGAGATGGAGTCCTGGATTCATGGTGCTCCCCTCTCATTCCCAGGAGAGGGCAACTTTGGCTGGAGAACAGGTCAGGCTTGTGTCCATGCAGCTCCCCAGATAGGATTAAGAGCATGTGGCACAGTACAGCACCATCCTCATTATCCTGGAACTTCCCAGGAAGTGTCAGGCCACTGAAAAAGAAGTAGATTTATCTGGGAAGGAAGAAGGCTTTGCAGATCTTGGACACTGAATGAGACCTCTCTGAAGAGGAGCTGGATGACATTTCTCTGACTTTATTTGCCAGTTGAGAACGTATGTTAGACGTGATCCAATATTTCCACAGGAACATACTGATTTTCAGAAAATGGCATTGCAAAAGAAATATTTAACTGAAACATTTCAGTGAGATCAAAACATTTGAATGGGGAAAGCTCACTTTGTAAGAATGGATAAGGATGGGAAAGGAGACTTTGCCAGAAAACCACGCAGCCAACTGGGCCTGGGTTGGATCCAGATATGTCAAAGATAGATTCATTACTGCTAAGCTCTTCTTGAGCTTACAGAGCTGTGCAGCCATGGGGAAGAAGGAGCAGTTCCAAGGCACCTGAGCTGAATATGAAACAAGACCTCAGTCCCTGGGGTCCCCAAAGTGTGTCTGTGCTGCACAACCACTGGAGTGAGCTTGGAGAGAACTGGAAACCCAGTTGCACAAAACACAGCCCAGAGCTTTATGTCAACAAGCACAGGATGAAAATCTAACCCAATGCAAGGTGAAGTTGTAGTTGCAGCCTCCTTGGACAGAAAATATCAGTGGCAGGCATCTGCAGCAGTATGACCCATGACACCCTTGTCAGGTTCCTGCCTCTATTGAGAGTGAAAAGCTTTCCCATGAAAAGCAGCTTCTTAGTTGAGTAAGAGAACATTTCCACACACTGAGAAACAAGTAAATGCAACTGTGTAAAGAAAACGCAAAAGTAAATGTTTGGACTTTTTTTTTAAACAGAGTTCTTGGAGTGACAGGCAAAATCCCTCCGACTGCTCATAAGGAAATGATTCCTTTGAGACCTTGTTCATCTCTGTGGACTAAAAAGTTCTTTCCTGAGTTTCATCCTGGCTGTTAGCTTGTATTTAATCTGCCACTAACAATTCAAGCCAGGCTGTCTGAGGAAATGTGCAATACCATCTAAAAGTTCCCACCATTTCAGAACACAGAAGAGGGAAAGGGTGGTCTCTTTTGACAGAGGCAGTACCATCATGCCATGGGGTCTGCACCCTTCCTGCACTCCAGAAAGCTCAGTCTGTGCCAACAGAATGGATTCTTTCTGTATATAAAGGATTTCTGTAGACCTCAGCCAAGATAAGGACTTGTGCCAGGGATGAGGGAGGCTCAAGTACTTGTGTAGCTAGTACAGCTAGAACAGTTTCAGTTAACAGTAGCTTCATAACCTCTTGAATAGGAAAAAAGAGTACTTTATAAAGTATATACCTTCATTGAGCTGGGGCTGAAACCCAAACCTCACAGGGAGCACCATCAATTGCAGCAAGATACCAACTGGGATTAGTGACTGCATCACCCCCTGGCCAGCGCAGGCTGGGGGTGACACGCTGGAACTGCTCTGTAGAGAAGGACCTGGGGGCCCTGGTGGAAAACCAGCCTGGGCTCAACAGCCCATGACATAACAAGGAGCTCCTTCCTCTCTGGAAGAGCAAGACTTCCTTTTTAGTACTCACAAGGGAAGATATTCAGAGTAGTTCAGTACTACCCCTATGATCCCAGCTCTTCCTCCACACACTAAAACATATTTCTCAAAAGGAGCTTTGCACATCAGTTGTCTCACCCACATCTGCAAAACACCCCCACCATATATATAGACAAATACATATAGAGATGTATACATATATAATCTTTGATATTTTTTTTAAGTCATAAGGAAGAAATCTTATTTCACAACTTAAACTCCCACCTAAACCTTCTTCCCACAAAGCTCTATAAGACAGGAATGACAAAGTATTAAAAGTGAAAGTCACTTTCCTCCACTACTCACACTTCTGTGTATGCTTTGCAATGCCAAGCACCAGTTCTGCCATACATGTACAATCTGCACTGAGCAAAACCAGGTTAAATGGAAATCTGCATATTATCTCTTTTTTTTTAACTTTTAATTATTGGGGTTTTTCAATCAATCATGCTTCTAAGAAGTAAAAAGTCTCACATATGGTATGGATAAATTCAGTTTCAGGAGAGCCTCACCGGGTCTCTGTCCCAGTGACAGAGTATTTGGAGGCTGTGTCTAATTCAGGAAGCAAATAAGCTCATCTCACCCAAGGGGAGGTGTGGAGGCCTTTCAGATGTCAGACAGTTTCAACACACAAGGTAAGAATTGCATTTGCAAGCTAAAATCATGGTTTGACACAAAATCTTTCTGAGGAAACAAAATAATGCCAGTGGAGGAAGAGAGCTCAGTCCCTGCCCCTCCCCTGCCCCTGCCCAGGCAGTTGGAGCTGCACTGAGGTCTCCCCTCAGTCTCCTCTGCTCCAGCTGAACACACCAAGTGCCCTCAGTGTCCTCCCATGGCTTCAAACCAAGGCCCTTCCCCATCTTCATTTCCCTCCTTTGGACACTCTCTAATGGCTCAATCTCTTCCTTCCATTGTGTCCCCCCAAACTGCCCCAATGTAGCAGGTGAGGCTGCTCCAGGGCAGAGCAGAGTGGGACAATCCCCTCCCTGGCCCGGCTGACAATGTGGTTCCTTGGCCGGAGATCTTTCCTCTCCCCACTCTCACCGAAGTACCACGGGCTGCCCGTGCCACGGGTGAAACCCTCCCACTGCTCTGAGCCCGAGCACTCACCCCAAAGCCCGTCACCCACACACAAGCCCTGTGCAGACACAAATCTCTCACTCAGGCCCCTGGCACTTCAAACCTTTCCCCGACACCTGCTTCGATTGCCGCGGGCTGTGCCCTGGCCGCGGGCCAGGCGTGAGCTCAGCCCGTGCAGCTGGACCCGGCACATCACAAATCCCGGCCACGCCAGCCCGCGGCTCCCTTCGCTCGGCTGCTGGGGATCC
>NW_020884973.1:1099918-1117920 GCF_003945725.1 Corapipo altera
GGGCTCTGCACTGGGGATCCCGGGAGAACAGCGGGGCCTGGGCTCTGCACAGCCCTGCCAAAGGGCAGGGGGACAGCGGGGCTCCCACAGCACACAGGTACATCCTGAGCCGGAGCATCCTCCTCCTGCCACAGGAGGGAGGGTCAGAAGAGGGCACGGGCCAAAGCACTACTTCTCTCTGACAGCAGAACTTACCCTTCAGAAACATCTCCTGGAGATATCCCTGCTTGGCAGAGTAGCAACAAATCAAGTCTTCCTGTGACAACAGCCAGACCTTGAATAGGGACACTGAGAGTGGTCAGTAAGATGGGGGGAAAAAACCCGTGGAGACAGTTTCTCATTTCATGATAAAAACCAACTAAAATTGAACGTCCACAGCAGATACTGTGGATATGAAAGCTCTTGCACCAACCAGCATCAATATTGTGGCAAAGCGGCCTTGAATTACACATAACTGGCTAAAACAAACACAAAGATAAAATTGGGCTTAATTGCTACCTATTGCTCCATTTTTACAAAGCTATTGGGCTGAATGTGCTCTAATAGAAACAGAAGGTATGGAAAAAAAAACCCAAACCTGATTTATTTTAAGGCAAAGTCTGATGAATTTGCTGTTGTGTGCTTGCCTCCACCAGCAAGGGACTGGACATGAGGAATTTGTTAGACATCAGCATAAACATAGCAGAGAAAGTTACACAAAAAGAGAAAATTTACTGCAGTTAGAAAAAAACCTACAGTATCCCAGTCCCCCCCTCAAAAACCCAACACCTAAATAAAAGAAAAATAACCCCAAAAATACCCCAAACCTTGGTCAATGTCCTCAGAACCTCCCTTTCCCTGGTACATCTATGCACAGACCACAGACAGATCCCTCTATTCCAGCTGTACAATAAATAAATCAGTCTAGAGATTCTGTGATACCAGTTAGCATAAACAGTAAAAAGAGAGTAAGAGAAAAGCAGACCTGCCTGGTAGCAGGTAAACTACAACGCCAGAAAAAAACCTTGTCTGTAATGTCCCCCCCATGTCTTGCTCCCCACATGAGACCCAGAATTCCATCATACCCCAACGAAAACCTCGAGTGCACCTGCACTGTATGGAGCCTCTGAGCTGCCATTGCTTCTGCAACTTCAGTTTATTTTGTCTTTCTGCTTCCTAGGAAAACCCCACCGTAAAGATGAAGACAATGTGCAAACTATGGGCGGAGTAAATATGGAGCCAAATTAGTACAGATCCTTTCAGTATGAGACAATAACCACATGTGAGACCATAATGCCTGGGAATTTTATTTATATTCCAAAATGTTAGAAAGTGAATTTTTATCATATTTTATAATTTCCTGTTACATAACAAGACACTGAAGCTGTGTGGGAAGCTCTGGGATGCCACCCCAATCAGCAGACACCTCACTCCTTCTCCCTTGGCTTTAGACAAAGAAAGAGGAAGATAAATACCACAGAATAATAGGTTATCTCTTCTTATTTGACTTAAAAGCAAGAAGATCCTGAATTACTGAAAATCACTGGGCCTGATCTTACAAATCAGGGTCACACCCTCATCTCCAGCAACCAGAAGGAATGAAAGCAGCAGAGGAGTTGATTCAAAGACCTGGAAATAAAATAGTGATGTATTAAGAACATCAAGACAAATCCAGTGTAGTTCCAGTCTAATTCAGACACCAGTGAAAGCCCTTGCCAGTCAAAGTGTCATCAGCCACCTGAATACAATCAAATCCCTGTTTACTGTGTTAATTGTTAATATCAAACAGGGTGCCTGGCATTTCAAAACAAGTCACTAGTTGCTCTTGTTTGAAGTAAAAAGAAAAAAAACCTAAAAACCACAAGAAAAATCCCTTAGAACGAAAATTACATTCAAAATTTCTAAGTCATTTTTTATTTAGCAAAATGCTACTGTCTGCATTCACACAGCTCCCAAAATGGGATCTGCCACCCAGCTGCCTACTTATCAGGAATGTCTCCCTGAAATTACCTGACAGGAATGAAAGAAGTCAAGATTCTCTCTGCTCTCCCAAGTCATAGAAAAAGAGGTAAAAATGCAATTAAAAAAAAACCAGCTGAAATTATTCCAATTTCATTTACAAGAATCTGACACTTATATGTCATAAATACACATTATGTCAACTCATTTTATTTTTATTACAATTATATATATATAACTTTATTTTATTATAATCCTTAATTCCATAGTATTTTCAGCCTCTTTCCCAGCCTCTTTTTCAAATAAGTCTACTGTAGTTGAGTTTCCCTTATCTGTTCTGGTTCCTGATTAAACAGTATTTACGTCGTTTCCCATCCTCACAAGCTGGACAAAGGTTGGAACATCTCACCTACACCTTGGTCAATTCTTTACCTTGAGATTCTTTCCTTCTGTGTTTAACAAGGTGTCCTCTGAGTTAAACAGCAGCAGCTGGGCTGAGGCTGCATCCCTGAGTCCCCAGGGCAAGTTTCCCTCAAGCTACACATGATTTACTGCAGGTGGGATTTGTTTGCTGTTTTTCCAAGCTCACCTCTTTAGCAGATGAGAAAGTCTGGTTGCACTGGCTATAATATCAGGGTATCAGGAGTCTGGGGTGCTGGTTTTGGTACAGTAACCCTTCCCTGCTTCAATGTAGTGGTTTAATGTATTTTTTATTTTACTGGTTTTGAAGCTGTCCCGTGGTTCCTTTGGATAGCAATAATAAAGTGAATTCTGGGCAAACCTCTACCCTCACTACAGGCTTTCAGCGGTAATGGTTAATTTCTGTGGGGTGGGATGTGAGAATTAAATTATTCCTACAGCAGTTTAAAGCCTAATTATAAAAAATATTGTTATCTTGTACCCTCTGGAGTAACGTCACCAAGAGCAACCACCCTCTCTCCTCTCCCCTGTCTCACTGTACCTGCTGATGGCCCGGTTGGTGTTCCATGGATAAATGGCCTCACTACTGCCCCACCACCCAAACCAAACCAGCTGTAACTGGGCATGGCAGCACCACAGAACAGCCAAAGGAAAACCAGCCACAAAGCCAAGGAAACCTGGAACCCTCCAGCCAGCAGCACCCTGTGTCTGGGATGCAGCATGTCCCAGGTGGGCAAAGAAGGAACAGAGAGGTCACGTTCAGACAGCTCAGAGCAAATCACAGAATCACACAGTTCTATGATTTTGGAAGAGTCTCTGAAGCAGAAATTCCATGCCAGTGATACTCTTCATGTGTATTTGGACATTCATAGAAAGTACTAATTCCACTAAATTCCCACCGATTTTTATGCCACAAGCTTTTTGATATGACAACCAGGATGCAGCAAAAGGCAACTGTCCCAGAGGTAGCTGGGCTCCAGTTAGATGAGAATGGGAATGAGATGGCACTTAACCGATTTTAATGATAATTCACTCCTTTGTCTCTCTTTTACAGACCTTTAGAGTAGCTCACAGGTTCAATCCCCTGTAGGGGTCATTCACCTCCGAGTTGGACCTTTCTGGGTCCCTTCCAACTCAGAATATTCTGTGATCCAGTAACTCTACAGGTTCTAATGACTTTGTTTACTCTTCCCTTACAACACCCTCCCTCTGCTCCACACACTGACAATGGGTCCTCTCCATACCCTGAACTGCCCAGTGAAATGGAAACTGGAGCAACTGTTCCTAACTTACTGTTTTGATGCTTTTTTATCGAGAAAAATTTGCATACATCAAATTATTTTTTCCAGCTGTTACTCTGAGTAGATCTATTACCTTTATTTATTTATTTATTTATTTATTTATTTATTTATTTATTTATTATATTTATACATGTTTATCAGCAGTTCTTGAGGCTCCTAATAGAAAGAAACAAATATTATTCTTCCTTATTTCTGCTAACACCGGGTCACTCTTTTGGACTCCTCTACATCAGTGACACTTTTGTCCTATTCATGATTTTTCCATCTGAAAGTCACTTTCATAGTTTCATACACAAGCCCAGTGCTGGAGCAGTTGGTCTGAAAATGCCGTAGGAGACATCTGTGATGTGGCTGTTCACTGTCTTTCCCTGAGATTTTTGACCAGGGCAACACTTCCACCCCCCAGGCTGCAAAGCCTGGTTTAGTGGCAAAAATTGAACTGAAAAAATGTTCATATGTAAAAGATGCAACAAATTGGACTTCAGCACTAACATCTGCCCCAAAACTGCTTTACAGGATTTCACACTTGGAGGTCTCTGCATCAGCAATTCCTCTCTTCCCTGAATGTGGGCCAAGAGGGAATCCATGCCATGGAATGTGTATCTGCCTGCTCTTCATCCAGCTTTTTTAATAGGTTTTTCTATGGCAGAAAATCAACTGTTTGCCAAGAGCCAAGAATATAATATCTATTCAATTCCCTCGATGTGCTAAATGAGTCATTAATTACACTGACGACAGCAATTACATTTGTTCAGCACGAGCGACTTGTTAACGAAGAGCTCAATCGCCTCCAGTAGCTTTGCTCCCTGAACTGTCTCGTACATCAGCCACCCCAGCACAGTGTCCCATATGTTGAGAGGATGGTTTACTCCCATTTTAGGCTTCTAAAAAAAGGTTTAAGGGGGAGAAAGAAAACTGCCTGTTCCATTTCAACATATCTTTTATTTTTTGTTTAAAGGGTTATTGAAACAGAGGGTGTGTTCTTGGTTCATTTTGTATTTCCATTCTGTGCTCACCGAGTTTTCCATGTCACTGGGATCGGTGCTTGGGGTCCTTGTCTCCCTGCAGTCCCAGCACAGCCATGCACAGAATTCCTGCTGCATCCTCCTCTTTACATTTATAACTGACCTGCTCTGTAAGGAAACTCCTGCAAGCTTTTCACAGCAAACACACCAACCAGGCTCTTACAGCTCAATGAACACATCATGTCCTTCTGCTTTGCCCAGGTTGTGTAATCAGCCCTCAGCTTTCTGTGGCCCTATCTTAAAAAACTGACCTAGAAGAATTTTCTTTGTGAGAAGACTTATAATTTAAGCACAAAAGATTTTAAACAGTTTTCCAACACTTAGGAAGCCCTCACAGTTCTTGAAACAGGGTCAAGCTCGTGGAACAGTGTATCCTCAACAAATAAATTACAATGGGAGTTGTTTATGGAGTGAAGCAGTTTTAGTGAAGGGCATCAAATTCTGTGACTGAGGTTCAGAAGCTCTCCCAAAGCTACATGTGCAAGTGGCAGTGGAAAGAACAATGCAAATCTGGGATCCTCGCTCCAAGACCACGCCTCCAGCCATAGGAGCACTGTCAGTACTGAGGCATTTGCTTTTCTTCACATGTTGTTTTCTCTTCTTACAAAGTACAGCGTTTTTCAGAAGTTTCTTCTCCCCACCCCCAGTTGCAGGGTGTCTCCACCTTTCATAAAAAGGCCAGAAAAGGTGCACCAACAAATTGCACGGGACTTATTTTGAACAAGCCTGTGTAGTCTCACAATTAAATTCACGTATTTGCTTGGTCTGAAGGAGGCACTGGTGTTCTCTTTCTTATCCCAGGCAAATTCCTGAAATACCTAGAAGAATAAGGGACTGAGAACTCAGACAGCTAAAGCTGGGATAAAGATTTTGTCATAAAATCTTGAAGATGTCCCTAAGGAGAGAAGAAAAGACTTTACATGTTCCAAGATGTTCAATATCCTGGTCAGCACAAAGAGCGAGGAGACAGAACACGTGTAGTTCAGTGGTGAAGAATCTGTTTCTCAGCCACAGAAAACCCAGCCAGGACACACCAGTCCTTAATTAAATCATCTGCCTCCCAATTATTTCTAACCAAAGGATTAAAAAAAAAAAAAATCAATGGAACCACTCACAAAAATTATGTTTGAATCAACTATGGTCCAAACAAAGGAACTGACTGACACAGAAAGACCTGGCCAAACCCACAGCTTAAAAGCTGTCCTGAGTTTTATTGAGGGTTCACTGCTGTCCTGAGCCACAAGGTCTCTGCCCACCCATCTTTAAAACAAACACTCCCACAAGGTCCAGCACAGACTCTTTCATCAGAACAGGTTGTGTTTGCTGAGCCAGACCCTGCTTGCAAATACCACATGGCCTGGGGTTTCTCAACAGTGAATTATAAAACCCCACAATGCAGTCTCTACACAGTAAAATGCAAAGGGAGATTGCAGAGTATTTCACTGTATCTGTCTGGGAATGGTACATTAACATCTAAAAGACTGTGGTATCATTTCTGTGGGAAACAGGATTAGCCTCTGGGACTGCTCCTGCTCTTCAAACCCAGGATCTGCTGAACGTGTCAGATTCTGCTCTGCTGAACAGAGTAAGGGAGTAAGGAATCAGAGCAAGGGATGGGGAATTTATTCCAGGTTTGCCACCCTGTTCCAAAAGGTGCTAAAGCAGCCAGGATCTGTTTCCATCATCGTTTAGCTGGCTGTAATGAAATGTGCCTGGACATAACTGCTCCTGTGATTTAAAGCAGGTTTGAGCTATCAGAACCATTCTTCTGCTTCCTCCTAGACTAAAAGCCACAGTGACAGTATTTAATGGTGCTGGTTTAAGGCCTGGAAGCCAAAGAATATAATTTTGAGTAAAATGAAGGTTGTCAGTTCTCGCTACTGTCTAACTGCAAGAAACAGGACCAAGTGCCAAATGCCAGCACATGCACCATAACCCAGACAGATGGTGACCATCACTCCTTATTTTAAACTCAGTTTTAAAGGGTGTTTTCTCTGCCATTTATCGACATCTTTTCCATCTGAGGATACCAACCAGGCACTTCTCTGAGTACTTAATGTGCTGCTGAGAACATGGGCTTGGCCAAAGCTCCAGCTAAAAGACAAAATTTGTGGATGAAGATGAATAAATATTGGCAGGTCTGTTTTATCCTTTCTGTTTCAGAAAAGAATGAGATTTCTCAAGATGTCCTCTGTTTTTAGAGTACAGAAGTTCTATCATTGAAACTCTGCACTGCTGAGCATCTCCCACTGTTTATTTGTACGGTATTTACTGTAAACAAGTCACATTCTTGGTTCTGAAACAATTAAAAAATACATAGCAGAAGTAGCAGAGACTATCAAAGTATCATTTAGTGGTAGGGAAAAGTGCAATGAACTAATATGATGATATTCTAGTTAACTTCTATCTACGTTTATTGAAAAAAATGCTATTAAAGACATACTTTCTATCAGTTGATTTAACAACTTCCTCCTTCTGGAACCTCACCTAAGATGTCTGTTCTATTTTCTTCATCTTTATAATGCCACAGAAACTTAGCCAAAGCACCTTTTAATCCCAGCCAGATCTGTGTTTTGTAGATCTGTGTAGCTGCAGAGTTAAGACAGAATCACAGAATCACAGAATCACAGAACATGCTGAGTTGGAAGGGGCCCACAAGGATCGTCGAGTCCAACTCTTAGCCCTTCACAGGACCATCCCCAAGAATCACACCATGGGCCCGAGATGAAGTGTAGCATCCCACGACAACTGCTTCAAGTTATTAACTGCTCTGCTAAGTTAGTGATTCCATATTCTAATTAAGAAGAAGGAAGCTGTGAGTTGAGATGTGAAGATGGTTCATTTTATCACCTCTGTCCTTCAAGTGTTCCATAAAATTACCACACCACTTAATGCATCTTATAAACCTACTTTTCTTGACTGTGCCTCCAGTTACACCTGACCTACAGCATTGCCCTGTGATGGGGGCTTTGTTACAGTACCTCCCATGTGCCAGCGCTGGCAGACATATTCAGCCCCACCAAACCCACTGACACAGCTCGAAACCCAAAGGTCAGAAATTGGCAATCCAGTTCCAAATTTTATGAGGAAAATTAGAACAAATTATTGTCAAAATGAAATGGTCTTTTCTTGGATTGTAAAGCTGAGTGATGCTGTTGCCACACCTGAAGGACGGCGCCATCCAGAGGGATTTGAATGGGAGGGCCCAGGGGAATCTCATGAGGTTTAACAAGACCAAGGGCTGGTGCTGCACCTGGATCAGGGCAACCTCGAGGATCAATCCAGGCTGGGGATGAGCAGATGGAGCAGCCTTGGGAGAAGGACTTGGGGGGCTGGTGGGGGACAGGCTGGACATGACCCAGCCCAGAACCCCCTGTGCTCTGGGCTGATCCCCCAGCGTGGGCAGCAGGGCAGGGGGGATTCTGCCCCTCTGCCCCTCAGCTGAGACCCCCCTGCAGAGCTGCTCCAGCCCTGGGGAACAGCACAGGGAGCGCATGGAGCTGCTGGAGAGAGTCCAGAGGAGGCACCAAGAGGATCAGAGGGATGGAGCAGCTCTGCTGTGGGGAAAGGCTGGAGAGTTGGGATTGTTCAGCCTGGAGAAGAGAAGGCTCTGGGGTGACCTAATTGTGGCCTTCCAGTGCCTGAGGGAGCCGACAGGAAAGATGGAGAGAGACGCAGGTGTAGCACCAGAACTTGTCCTTGTTAAACCTCATGAGATTCCCATGGGTCCCTTCTCGAGCTCGTCCGGGTCCCACGGGGTGGTGTATGTGTGTGTGCTGGATTACACTGTACAGAGATCCTGTCATAACAGTGTGTTATATAATGTACACAATTACAGCTGTACCAACCTCCTACAGGATGTATTTTATACGTAGGACTTTTTATAACCTATATTCATATCGTATAGATATAAAACTATATGCACTAAACCCAAAGCACAACATACATTGCTATAAAGTTATAGCACAAAATATATAATCATACACTTACACTTGTAGAAGTTACGTAAATATTATGATAAAATAATTGCTATTAATTACTAGTACTAGCAATAGGTATCATAGGTAATGGAATACAGGAGCTTTACAATTCCTTGTAGGAGCTGCATCATGTGGTGGTACACCATTAATTGGAACTGAATCCCTAGGGAGCATTTGAGGGTTTTTTTCTTGAACAAAGTATCACAAGAGCAGTCCCTCTGCTTCACTTCATGTCCATATTTACAAGAATATTTTTTAGCTTAATGGCCTGAACTACCTACTCTCTATTTTGCTCTTCAGATCCTTCATTGTGTAGCAGCTTTGTCCTTAGAAACCCCTCCAACAACCCCAGAGTCTACTGCTCCCTGCACACTTTAGAGCTCTATTTTCACTCACAATTAACTTTAACAACTTATCACTCATCCACACTGGGCTTAAAGTTTTATGTTTGGTTTTATGTAAAGTTATATTCACTCCCCCCGAGCCAACTCCAGCACCTCTTTAAAGTTTAGCCAATTTTCCTTCATAGGCCGTTTTCTAATAAATGGTGAAGTCTACTTCACTTAATATGTTCCGCATTTTATCTGATTGGAAGCTTTTGAAGTTTAATTCACCTGTTTTTGCATCAAACCTCCTACAATAGCTGAAAGGTGAAACAGCAACCTCCCTCTACCTTGAATAGGTTACACAGCGTCTTTCTAATGCAGGAAATCTAAACATTGTCTTCCATATCTTTACCCATTGTTTGCAAGATCACAGACCTGCCACACTAAATAAAGGAAATAAGCATAAAATACTGAGAAGTTCTATATAAATGCAGTGCAAACCAAGTAAAGATAGCAACCTCATTAAGTCACCATTCTGTATTCTTACAATCTAGCTCTAGGCAAATCATGTCCCATTAAAAAAAAAACCCAGCATTGCAACATAATATTTAAATGCCCCAGAAATCTCCATTTAAACAATGAATTACCCAGACAGGAATGCAGCACCCAGATTTAAATTCTGTTGTTTTATTTCCATCAATATATTTTCTACAAGGTTTAGGCAAAATTTGCTGAGCAGCAGTCCTGTCCTGGACCACAGCTCCTGGAATGCCCTTTGCTCCCTCCTCTGCTACAGGCAGAAGTCACAGGCTCACAGAACCACTGAGGCTGGAAAAGTACTCCCAGCCCATGGATCCACCCTGTGCCCCATCCTCACCTTGTCCCCCAGCCCAGAGCACTCAGTGCCACGGCCAGGCCTTCCTTGGACACCTCCAGGGGTGGGGACTCCAACACCTCCCTGGGCAGCCCCTACCAATGCCTGACCACCCTTTCCAGGCAGAAATTCCTCCTGCTGTCCAACCTGACCCTCCCCTGGCACAGCTGGAGGCCGTTCCCTCTCCTCCTGTCCCTTGTTCCCTGGGAGCAGAGCCCGACCCCCCCCAGCTCCCCCCTCCTGTCAGGGAGTTGTAGAGCCAGAAGGTCCCCCCTGAGCCTCCTTTTCTCCAGGCTGAGCCCCCCCAGCTCCCTCAGCTGCTCCTGCTGCTCCAGCCCCTTCCCCAGCTCCGTTCCCTTCCCTGCACACGCTCCAGCCCCTCAGTGTCTCTCTTCCATGAGGGCCCAGAACTGGACACAGCCCTGGAGGGGCCTCAGCAGGGCCAGCACAGGGACAGTCCCTGCCCTGGTCCTGCTGCCACACCATGGCTGGCACAGCCCAGGGGCCATTGGCCTCTTGCCTCACCTGGGCTCATGTCCAGCCCCTGGCACTGGCACCCCCAGGGCCTTTCCCATTGGGCGCTTCCCAGTAACTTTGCCCACATAACATGCCCTGCTCACTGTGGAAGCAGTGGACAGGAGACAGTGGAGCAGAGCTCCCTCCAGGGCCAGACCAGCAGAAGGCTGAGGCCACTGCCCCATGAGCTCAGCACATCTCAGCAGATGGTTATTCAAGAGAGTTACTGGGCTGCACACTAAGCCGGTGGCTGTTTTGGTACACCCAGCCAGGAATACTGAAGTCTGATTCTTTCAGCAGGAAAAAGAGCTTATCTCAGTTAGGAATATAAAGAGAATTTGAAAGATGTCTGTCATGGTTTGAGATAACCCCAAAATCTAATTCTCTAGCTCCATCCCCCCTCCCACATCTCAACCTAATGTGAGATGTCTTTTTCCAGACAAAACACAACCAGACTCAAAGTGGGGGAAAGGGAATATATTACAATGACTGTACAAATAAATACTATAACACATTATACACACGATCACAACTATCTCTACCATGACATATAGTATTTACAATGGATCAGATCTCTTCTCCCCTCCAAATAAAAGTCCAGGAGGGAAAGAAGGACAGATCCCTTCCAGTCTCTCAGGGCAGCAGCTTCTTCTAAGGCAGCAGGTTCTCCTCATCTCATGCATGCAGCAGCTGATAGCTGGATCTCTGCCAGCACTCACGAGGGGGTATCCAAGCCTCCTCGGCCCTGTCGTCAATCAACCGAAGGGGTCTTCCGTGGGCTGCGTTGACCCCAGACAAAGGTCGCTCCACCACGGTCATATCACGAAGACGCAGGGGGGTCTTTGTGACGGTCTGGTATCTCCAGGAGATTCAAGCTCCTTGCAGGGCCTCTGTGCCCTGTCTCAGGCTGCGAGCTTCCTTGTAGCTTGCAGCAAGGGAGGGCCCCCAAGGCCAACCTCCCACACCATCCTGGCTGAGCTCTCAGGAAGACTGAGCTTCTCAGCTCCTCTCTGCAGTGCATGTTGCACTTCAAGGCTCTTTCAAGTAAGAGTCCATCATCTTCCTCCTTTCCAGGAGGTCTCAAAGGAGTTTGGGGGGTCTGGTATCAGTTCCTACCCGCAGAACTCCGTAGCTCTGCTGCGGGCTCTCTTCTCCTCAACTCTCCTTCCAGGAGTCTTCTCTGCGGTGCTGCATGTCTCTGTTGCTCTGTCTTATCTCTTCTGGCTCTCTGCCGCCGCTTCTCCGGTCAGTGCCAGCTCGGCTGCTGCTTTCTCCGGCCGCTGCCCAGTTTGGAGAAAACATCTCCCAGCTCACAGCTACAGACACATAGTCCAGTTTAACACTGTCCCAAGTCTCTGTAGCCCCCAACTGGGGCTGGGGGACCCCAGAGGCCCCGAGGGGCTCCGGGCCCCTTTTCCTCGTGGCCACTACAACATGGCTACTTCTTCTACCACCAAAACTACAACTCATCTCTTCCGGTGCTTGTGATATGTTTACATTTCTGCAGGAGCGCTCATTGGACAGAACTTCAAAACTTCCAGGGGTTTCCACCCCTGGGGGTTACCACTTTTCAGCCTCTGGGGGAAAACAAGGTTCAAACCACTACAATGTCTTTACTTTTACTTTCTCTGGACAGGAGTGGGAGATAAAAACTGCTTTGCATGATGAGCAGAGAGAGTGAGGTGCTCCCTGCATTCTCTGCTACTGATGAAAACAACCATGGTGTTATTTACTGTGCTCTTGCTTCAGTTGTCCTTCGCTGCTTAGAGGTGTACGTACTCTAATGTCAGCAGAAGAGATCATTGAGCTTGTGCAAAACATCTTCCTGACATAACAACCTCCATGGGAAATAGGCTGGGAGCAAGGAACGGGGGACTGGTTTAGATGAGACTCCAGTACCAGCCTTGCCTTGGATAATGCATATAAATACACACAGAGCAAGATCCTCCAGCGTGGGCAAAGTCTGATGCTTGTGTTTGACCTGAGATCCAGCTGATGAACAAAATACCTCATTCTCTTTGCCACTTACACACAACTGCTTCGGTGGGTGAGACCTTCTCTCTCACTGTCACCATGGCTGCAGGACAGGTGAGGACAGGCTCCCATCTGCTCTGAAAGGGTGACACTGATGCTGCAGGGACTGGTGGTGTGCTCTCCAGTGGCAGTGAGTGCTCACATGGGCAGACAGACTGGCATTCACAGAATATGCTGGATTGGAAGGGACCCACAAGGATCATCCAGTCCAACCCCTGGCCCTGCACAGGCCCATCCCCAAAAGTCACCCCCTGTGCCCCTGAGGATCAGCCAAACCCTGTAAAAGCCTTTTTCCAAAATATCTTATTTTTCTCACTAAATTAAAAAGAATTTCTCTTAAAAAAAAAAATCTTAAATAAAAAATGTAACCACTCTGGGCAGTTTACAGCTGAATCCGGAATGGAACAGAGGGCCGGAGCACCTCTCCTATGAGAAAAGGCTGAGAGAGTTGTGGTTGCTCAGTCTGGAGAAGAGAAGGCTCCAGGGAGACCTTGGAGGCCTTTCCAGTGCCTAAAGGGGGCTTAGGAGAAAGATGGAGACAAACTTTTTAATAAGCCTGTTGCAATAGGACAAGTCTTAATGGTTTTCAACTAAAAGAGGGTAAATTTAGCCTAGACAAGGAAAAAGTTCTTCCCTCTGAGAGTGGTGAAACACTGGAACAGGTTGCCCAGGGAGGTCATGGAGGACCCCCTGGAAACTCTGAAGGACCCCCTGGAAATCTCAAAGCAACCTGATGGAGTTGCAGACATTCCTGCTCATTGCAGGGGCCTGGACCCCTTCCAACCCAAACAGTGCTATGATTCTGTGAAATTATTTGCCTTTGTTTTCAAACAGTGAACATATTTTACTTTTACAGAGCTAGCAAGTCGATCTGTGGACAGTAACTGGTGATCCATAACTCACATAGACAAGGAGATGGTACAACTATTGAATTTGTCACTGATGATAAAGATAAAATGGCATTGAGCACCAAGCTCTACTTCTGTAGGTTCATGAAACCATCACCCTCTTTAAACCCCTAAATGTTAAAATGCTAATGCTTCCCAATTTATCATCATGGTTCCAGCCCACCTGACAGGAACCACAGCACTTGGCAGTGATGTCTTTTTCGATGTTATAGTTCTGTGCACACAGCACTTCACCAGGGTCCTACACTGATATGTTTGCATGATACAAGTGCACTGACCCCAGATAGACATGTTATCCCAGAGATTATATATATTTATATACTCCACTGGAAATGAACACTACCAGTGTGATCACATTCAGTGTGATCACATTTAATTCAAAGCCAAGGTCTAGGGAGCACAATGGTCTTTCCAAAATGAATGTGTGGTGTGGAAGAGTGGTTGGTAAATCTCAAATCCAGCAATGGGCCACGGAGACAATGAAAGGACTGGTGCATCTGATCTACCTGGAGAGTCTGAGCAAACTGGGACTGTCTGACTTGGACCAGAGGAGGCTCAGGAGGTCTTATCACTGTGTATCAAAATCTGAGGGGGGAGTAGAGAAGAGCCAGGCTCTCCTCACTGGTGCCCAGTGACAGGATGAGAAGCAATGGGCACAAATTGAAACCCAGGAAATCGGCTCAAAGACAAGAGAAACCTCATTTTTACTCTGAGGTGGTCAAACACTGGAAAGCTTGCTGGAGCCTCTGTGGAGTGTCCATCCTCAGTGCTAATTCCAGCTCTGACTTGACACACTTGAGAGCCACATGCTGCAGGTGACCCAGCCTGGGCACGGGGGCTGAACGAGGGCACCTCGGGGCGACTCCTGTGCCAGCCTCAGCTACGCTGAGAATCTGTGCAGTGATGACATAGCAAAGCTTGGCTTCACAGGACCTTGAGTCTTCTGACCCCACCACCTTCCATGGATCCCATCTCATACTCCATGGACCATGGTCTTCCCTACTCTTAAAGAAAACATATATCCCATGGGAAGATCAGGTCATTGTGAGTCAGTGTCAATATAATTTAGCTGATGGACCCAAGCCACAGAAGAGAACAGGGACATGAGCTGTCCCAGATCCAAAGTTGGAGAAAAGCAGCAGAAATGCTGTTAAAAAGTATTGCATTTCAATTTTTCTTCTACCAAAGCTTGAGGAGCAATTGGAACAGGTTTTCCTTTACAAAGCAGTTCATCACTTGCCTTTTTTAGGGGAATTAAATCCCATTATATTGTCAAAAGGAGATCAGTTATAAAATTATTTTTATCAAACCTATAATTTTTATAAATTGATGATTTAAAAGAGTTATAATGATAGCTCACTTAGAGGGACCACATTCCATGCCAGCCAGACACCCTGGTCAAGGATTACTGTGCCACAGCACCATGGAGAGCCAGAGAGGGAAGCCCAGCTTGTTAAGAGGATTCAGAAATGATCCGGTTTGTGTCAAAATCTCTACTACTATAATTGTGTACTGACATTGTCATTTCTCCCTTCCAACTACAAATGCAGGCAAAGGGGCCCAGACAAGATGTAGACATTGGAAATTTAGGATAATAAATCACATTTGTAGCATCTCCTTTACAATACTGATAGTATTTAAGATCTATGAGCCCAATTGAGAGACATTTTAAGGGGAACCAGAATTAGGCCCTAAATCAAGATACTTACCTGCATATGCTGAGAACAGTGTTATTTAATGTTCCAGATCAAAGTAGCAAATATTTGTGTGTCCTTTTCTCCTGAAGAATATTTAAAGGCTTCAAGAGAAGATAGTGAAAACTTGTATTTACTCCCCTATCAACCTCCAGGACAGCAGAGACCTATATTAGCACCGGGAGGGGAGTCACCTTCTCTTCTGCCTTCAGATTTGCTCTAATTGCCAGTAATACTAACTGGAAAAGGAATTTTCTGGTTTTCCACTGTGGAAAAACTTCCCCTAGACTGTATAAAAGCCCCAAATGGATTTGGAAGGAAAAAAACAGTCTTAGCCCTCAAATTATAGTTTGCTAATGAAGCAAATAAATACTTTATTGAAAATTATGGAGGATAAACCCTACATACACTTAAAATGCACCAAGAGAGACAAGGAGCTCAGCCCACTAATTAGAAATAAGATCTCTCAGAGAAACCAATAAACATCAGACAGAGCTGTGGAAAGAGTTTGTTGCATTAGAACACAAAAAGGTGAGCTCTGACATTTGGATTTGCTATAAAAGCCAACAGACATCACATGAAGAAGGCCTATCATCATGTTACAACATGCAGTAAAAGCCAATATAAGTTGAGTTATGACTTTAATAGGGCAGTCATTGAGTTGCAACATGTAATTGAAGCCAGTAGGTCTTACATAAGGCCACAAAGTGGGATTTGTTATCTTCCCAACAACACTCACAAGCTGCCAGACTCTGCGGGACGATATGAAATGGGGCTTCTGGATTTTTCACATTCATACTGTGTTATACAATAGAAGCCAACAGAAAAATGAATCATGATGCGTGGAAAGAGACACTTCCTGACCATTTGCAATAGCTATGAAATACAACATCCTCCGAAATGGGATGGGATGGAGGCAAAATTAGCAGCACTACAAATCAGGCCCAATAGTTCAATAAGGAGGAGGATTCACTCGAGCTGCTTGTTTGTCTGAAGGCAACATGCCAGACAAGACAGTTTTCAAGCCAAAATGATGTTTATTTAGAGGAAAAGTTACTATTGGTCTTTCTGAAGATAATTTTTGTGAAAACCAAGCATATTTTCCAGAACAAATGGAAAAGAGACACTACATTACCCAGCACAGAAACTCCTCATGCAGGTATAAATGCTGGCAGCCCATTATTTTAGCAATGACACTCCATATGCACCTGCTGATAAGGCTAATTTAACTGTGATCCCCGTACTTAGAGCCACACCAGCCTCAGGATTCTGGAGCAGGGAGCAGACAGATGCCAGATGTGCCCCTTGACTTGCCCTCATGCATCTGCACTGCCATCTGTAAGAGCCACAAGCAGGATTCCCCAGCTTGACTGTCTGCAACCCCCACAGCCCTTGAAGCACAGGCATTGCTGAAGACTCACAGGGTCCACTTCCCCCTTACACCTTTTTTTTTTTGACCCTCATGGTAAGGGGTGAGAGCAGCAGGTTCAGTGGAAACTTATGACATTTTGTTGGCAAATACTAATCCTAGTGTTGCAGAGAGCAATGCAGCAATGGAAAACAGGCTGGGATGGTCCTACTACACCCATCCCATCAATATAAACTGGTACAGACTTAGAATGCCCAGTTTTGCCCTCTGCTCTTCCCAAAGTTGGCCTCAAGGCTGTCAGTATTACCAGAGCTCATCACATGCACTCACAGCGACAGCTGCACTCAGTTCTGAGTCTCCTCTCCCTGGACATCACCTTCCCTGGCGATGCACCTGCAGTTTTCAATGTGGACCAGGTTTGACCCCTCATACTGGCACAGGCCAAACCTCCAAGGCAGCACAGGACCTCTAGGACTCTCCTAGAGGGGAGTGCAAAGAGCCAAGCAAATTCCTGAGTGACGTCGATTACTGACTGGCATGAGGAGTAAACTTGTCACACAGAAAAGTGAAAGACTAGGAACAGATTTTGGAAAGAAGGAGCAGATCTCCCCAGCACGGGGCAGGGCAGAAGCTGCTGTCTCTGCTCGTCCTTGTAGAGGTCCTTCATTTGTTCCCGGGCTTGGGAACCTGGGACCAAACGGGCTCCCCGGGGTTCCACCAGGCACAGGAGGACAGCTCTGGTACCTCCTGCAGCAGTGTGGTAACCCAGCAATTATCTAAATCAATTAGCAAGCTTCGTTTCCATTTCGACATCGAGCAATGTCGGGAGTTTTCCAAGAGTCTGTTTCTTCTCATGGTCTTTTTCCCCCAGCATGTTTTTAATTACAGCCAATGCTAATTTTAACGAGTTGTCTGCCTTCAGTTCTGCGTGACTATAATGTTCTCCAGCTGATTTTTAAAAATCGGAATGTTTTAACTTTTCAAGCTGCCTTTTCAACAGAAACAGCCGCCTGTTAAATGGCTTGGCAGCCAGCCCTGCTCTGCAAACTGCACCGTGCTGCATTCCAGGCAGACCTGATCCCTCTGCATCTCGGGATGGATCCACTCACCCACTGCAGAAAAGCCCTCCCATGTGTGTTAACCCCTCCTCTGCTGGGCTGCACCAACACAAACATATCTGAGCTTCACAGAGCTGAATTTTTCACCTGCTTTTTCTTACCCAGATTTGTTAAGCACTGCATTATTTTTGAGCTACAGGAAGCATTCATAGATTCTAAAGCACAAAAGGAAAACTTATGGTCATCCATGGCAGGGGGCTGGAACTAAATCACAGAATCACAGAATGTGCTGAGTTGGAAGGGACCCACTGGGATCACCAAAATCCAACCCCTGGCCCTGCACAGGCCCATCCCCAAGAGTCACCCCCTGTGCCCCAGAGGATCAGCCAAACCCTCCTGCAGTTCTGGCAGCCTTGGGGCTGTGCCCACTGCCCTGGGAGCCTGGTCAGTGCCCAACCACCCTCTGACTGATCTTTAAGGTCACTTCCAACTCAAACCATTCTGTGACCTACTGTCGCAGTTTAAATGAAACTGGACTGTTTGCTAAAGAGGATGAGTT
>NW_020884973.1:1127920-1141474 GCF_003945725.1 Corapipo altera
TCACTGCCCAGCAAAGAAGTTCTTCCTCCTGTCCAGCTGCAACTTCCTGGGCATCAGTTCCTGCCCGTTCCTCTTGGGCCATTGCTGGGCCCCCCGAGCAGAGCCTGCTCCAGCCTCTGCCCCCTCCCTGCAGCCCCTGACACCCCCTGGGGAGGGCCCCTCTCAGGCTCTGCTCTGGAGGCTGAACAGCCCCAGCTCTCTCAGCCTTTGCTGCTCCCAGAGCTGCTCCATCCCTTCAGATCTCCATTTCCAAACACCTTATAGCTCTATGTGAGTGGACCCAAACGACAGAGCCATTCTCAAGCCCTTCCTGGGCTGAGGAGCACTAGATACATTCATCCCAAGAGAAGAGAGATCCCAAACTTATTTTGAAAGAAAATTTCCCCTATTTTCCTGCTGCGCTAGCAAACTGCCCAGGTTTATAAAAGAGAAATATGCAACCTGAAAGTCTTAATTTTTCATAGAATCAGAAAACTAATCATAGAATGACCTGAGTTGGAAGGGACATGAAAGATTACAAAGTTCCGCTCATGGCAGGGACACCTTCCACTAGCCCAGGTTGCTCCAAGCCCCATCTAGCCTGACCTTGGACACCTCCAGGGATGGGGCAGCCACAGTTTCTCTGGGCAACCTGTGCCAGGGCCTCACCACCCTCATAGGGAAGAATTATTTTTCTTGTCTCTGATCTAAACCTACCCTCTTTCAGTTTGAAGCCATTTCCCCTTGTCCTGTCACTCCAGGCCCTCATAAATAACCTCTCCCCATCCTTACAAAGGAGGGAAAAGGAGCTCAGATGGAAATGCCACTGAATATAACTGGTGTTGGAACAGACTTTATATATATAGTCAACTCTTGTGCCTGCAGATAAATGTAGAGCAACCACCTGACACATCCTCTCTGTGCCATCATTGGCTCAGACATCGCAAGAGGAAGCATCTAACATTATAAATTAATGAATGATTTATTGGCTTGTCATTATTCATGGCTATAAAACATTATCATGCTCTAAATAAGTACAAACATTTTTGCAGCTGCTGCAAATGTTTCATTCCTAGATGTAAGCTTGGCCCAGAGCACAGGGCTCTCTGCCTGAGTGCCAAATTCACAGTGAAGTAATTAGCACATTGCAAAAAAATACATCTAATGCAGAACACCGCAGCCAATGTTTGAGCATGACCAGTGCTGATAACTAACCACAAATACAAATGTTTCCCAGCCTGCTCCCTTCCAGACAGGTAACTTTATCCCTTATCCTAAAAGTGTGGAAGAGCAGGGATGAAGTGTTACAGAACTGGAACGACGTTGCACATTACAGATGTGTAAAACAGCTGGGCAAATGATGTCATTAAAAATACTTTGCCACCTCTGCTACTTGCTCTTGTTATTAAAAGCAGACATTAACTTTCTTCATCTAATCACACTGTGTAAACCTGTTGTGTCAAGTCCTCAAGTACGTTCTGCTCCTAATTACCAAAGACAACCTGCAGCTGCTTCCCATAAACTTCCCCCACTGGCTTTGAACTCGCCGGGCTGCAACACAGATGTGTTTTGCTTCTGAAATGCACACTTTTATCTGGATAACAGAGTCTTCTTCTGAAGAATCCATACATGCTCCATTCCAAACCCAAGGTCCATGGAACATGCACAGACCACAACAGAAAATGAAATAGAAATAAAACCATAACACTTTCTTTCCATCTTTCCATCACAAAGACAGAGAAAACTCCCAAGTCAACTCTTCAGGCTGCTCCAGTTCTCATACTGAAGTCAACAAAACC
Organism: Corapipo altera; assembly: GCF_003945725.1. NCBI lineage: Eukaryota > Metazoa > Chordata > Aves > Passeriformes > Pipridae > Corapipo > Corapipo altera. The sequence goes on from NW_020884973.1 coordinate 1,129,699, forward strand.
ACTGCTGGGCCTCTTGCAACTCCAAAGGCAGTTCCTAAAAAACAAGAAGAATATCTCAGTGGCTTTCAGATGTTCCCTAATGGATTGTTTCTAGAGTGAAGTCAAAAGTCGTTCAGCATAAGAGCAGAACACTTTTATTATTCCTGATAGAATCACAACAAAAATGGAAAAAAAGATGAGAAAATACCTTATATTAGAGAAATTTTCATAGCTAGAAAACTCCAAGCTCTCAGCAGAGAACTCAGCTTCCCAGAGAGGAGAAAAGCAGGGATAATTCCTACTTCATCAAATTCACTTGGCTGTAAAACTACTGAACCTTACATTTTCCAAATTCACCTCTACTATTGACAGGAACTACCCATAGTTTTGGATGCTCAAAGATAACTTTTTGCAGTCAAACTAAAACTAGAGCTGTAAAAGATATTAATTGTCCTTGAACTTCCCAGAAAGAACTTTTTAAAAAAATTGCAATACAGTCAATATTTTATTCAAATCAAAACTGAGTATTTTTCAAGCTTTTAAGAATGATTTTTCAGACAATAAGCTATGAGTAGCAGGGAAAAGGAAATAGTTAGGGATGTTCTGTAGCGTGGGATGAGCTCCAGGTCTCTCTGTTGAGAAAGCTCCACGTATCTTATGACACCAGTGCCAAAAATCAATCAAGTAACTACAAATTGTTCCTCAAATTTGATCCAAGCAAAAAGCTGATACATAACCAGGTTTGCTGCTTCAACTTGCTGTGTTAAATTTATCTTGGGAATAGTTCCTCTACAGAAGGACAACTTCTGCCATAAACACTCCAGGGAGCAAGTTGTCCTGATGGATGCTTTCTTCTCACATCTGACACAAAATTCTATTGGGTTTTGTTGTGATTGAATGATACCTTTTGCTGAGTAATCAGAATGTGCTAACTGAGGTGGTACCATTTACATTTATCTATTCAACTTACAAAGTACTCTCAGGCACAGGGTGTGACTCTTGGGGATGGGCCTGTGCAGGGTCAGGAGTTGGACTCAATTACCCTTGTGGGTCCCTTCCAACTCAGCGTATTCTGGGACTCTGGGATAAATGAAATTCTGTCAAAATAAAACCCTTTTTTACCACTTCTTTCCCTATGATATCCCATAAGCATCGATGTAGTTTAAAATGTCAGGTCATGTGCTTCCAACACAAGTGGAAAAATCCTGTGCCTAAGAAGAGGTCCTGGAGCATATTAATTCCTGACATTGCAGAGTCATCACGAGAAGTGGGGTCCCAAAAATTATTTGCTGCTTTGGTTTTACAGCCCTTCTTCCCACTCCTCACCCCAGCTACACCCCATGTCCTGAGTCCTTTAGCCCCTACATTTGTGAAGCGTGAGGAGACAGAGGAACACCAGTTTGGTAATTTATAAACATACCTCTTCTTCAGCCTGAGAACATGGGATCTGTCCTGAAGACAGCACCCAGGTCCTCTCAGCACACAGCCAGGATTCACACTGCAGGAGCAGCCCAGGGTGGACAGGTGTGTTTAGATTAATCTGGATAATTGCTGGTTATTAAGAAAATCTTCAGTCATAAATTAATTTGACAGGAAGAAACCATTAATATTCTTGTCTTTATGACCACCTTGGGTCTGTAAAACTGACACATGCAATTTGGGTAAGAGAGTGTCAAAAGAATACTTAAGTCATAATTCAAACAATTCATGCACACTTCAGCACAGTTTACAGTAATATTCTTCTCAAATCAATTAAATTATCAATTCTTCAGTAGTTTTCTTCTCAAAGAACAGGTTGCCCAGAGAAGCTGTGGCTGCCCCATCCCTGCAAGTGTCCAGGGCCACATTGGATGAGGACTGGAGCAACCTGGGACAGTGGAAAGTGTCCCTACCCAGGGGATGGAACTACATCATCTTTAAGGCCTCTTCCAACCCAAACCATTCTATGATTCTATGAACAATAACTCACAAATATCAGCAGCCTGTAACAACACGCCTCCTCTTTGGATCCAATGTCATCAGAACACCCAGTCTTTGCAAAGGGACTTGGGTGGGGAAGCACTGTGAGGGCACAGTGAGTGTCCCACCACTGCAGAGAGCACTCACAGAGCTCAGGACATGCTGTCAACCACAGCTCCAGGGCTCACAGCTGAGCTGTGGAAACCAGAAAGGCATCTTCCTACATGGAAGGAGAGGAAATCAGGAAGAGATGGGTATCCTGGAGAGCAAAGACAGGCCAAAGAGGCAATGGGACTGCCATGAGAGAAGAGAGATTGAATTACTCTTCCATCAGTGGGTGGTGGATGGAGTTAAGGTTGAAGAAGACAGGACAGCAGTTGCTTGCCTTTGAATGACCTCTGGAAAGGATGGTAGATAGAGACGCTTCTAGAAAAAACTTTGAGAATGGCTTTTGGTGGGTTGTTCTCTTTTTCTCTGTTTTCAAGAGGAGATTTTACCTTGCAGTTTACAGTTGGCTGGACAGCAGGATCCATTGCTTATGGGGAAATCAGTTACTACTGTTGGAGGGTTGGAGCTGCTAATAAGCAACCAAATACAGGAACATCCTCAATGACAGCACAGTTCAGAGGAACTCCTACACTGAATAGTGACGGAAAGTCTACTGGCCTGGTTTGGATAACCTCTGAAACATTCACACCCTTTTCCAAATCCCCTTGGCTTGGAAACCAGCCTGGCAAACCCTCCCTAGCAGTCTGATTTTTCTTTTTCCCTTTTTGGCAAGTTTTCCAATGCTTCTTGGCTTTGGCTGGGACAGCAATACCACAAGAATGGTCTTCCTGGTGTATTCCAGAAGTTTTGCTTCCAGTCCCACCTCAAGGCAGGGTGTGGCAAAGCATGTGGAAAAGGCAAAATATGAAACACCGCTGGATCCCACAGGAGTCTGGACTTTCTCCCTGTGTACACTGGCTGGAGGGCTTGGTCACTACAGAGAACCTGCCTCTCACAACGAACCCTCATATGTGACCATCCATCCAAGCAGCTAAGCAGACAGCTCTACATCTTTGATATTCCATCACTGAGGTTTCTGAGAGCATTACAAACAACTGAACTGGGTTCTCTTTAAAACACAGTCCTGATTGGTTGGGGGTTTTGTACCTAAAGGTCACAGAATCACAGAATGTGCTGAGTTGGAAGGGACCCACCGGGATCATCCAGTCCAACTCCTGGCCCTGCACAGGACCATCCCCAGAAGTCACCCCCTGTGCCCCAGAGGATCAGCCAAACCCTCCTGCAGCTCTGGCAGCCTTGGGGCTGTGCCCACTGCCCTGGGGAGCCTGGGCAGTGCCCAACCAGCCTCTGGGGGAAGAACCTTTGCCTGAGATCCAACCTGAGCCTGCCCTGACACAGCTCCAGCCATTCCCTGGCTGCTGTCCCTGGTCCCCCCAGAGCAGAGCTCAGTCCCTGCCCCTCCTCTGCCCCTGCCCAGGCAGTTGGAACTGCACTGAGGTCTCCCTTCAGTCTCCTCTGCTCCAGCTGAACACACCAAGTGCCCTCAGTGTCCTCCCACACCTTCAAATCAAGGCCCTTCCCCATCCCCTTGCCCTCCTTTGGACGCTCTCTAATGGCTCAATATCTTCCTTATTTTGTGGTGCCCAAAACTGCCCCAATATTGTAGGGGAAGCCCTTATTTCCCCCCTTCTCACCCCTTCAGTGAAAGTCTCACTACAACACTAATGACATGTTCTACATGTTCTGTATTTACACCCAGAACCTGCAGAATTTCACACAGTCGTTAATAGACCTGTCCCACACAGGCACTCCCAGCCCATCTGCTCTGCCCAGGATCTGAAGGAAACGCTGTGAAGTTACAGCTGAAGTTCTCTTTGTGGTGTGAGAACTGCTCTGCCAGGGTGGTATTAGCAACTATGGTCTTAGTAAGGCCATGTATACTACAGTCACTGTATGAATGGTAAGAATTACTCTACAGTTACCAGATGTGTCACTTTTACCCAGAGAAGCTAAATTTTGTACTTTTTCCATCATTTAATTTATGTCAATATGCATCCTCCCACAATTGCTCCACTACAGGAGTACAGCTGAACATTAACTATTTCAAATAACCACTAATAGCAATAAAGAGCCCAAGTGCCTCACATGTAATGTCTAAAAAAGCAGAGCAGCACAGAGCACTGAGAGGCATCAATGGCACCATTCATTCACCCCCAGCATGGTGAGGGAGGCAATTCTGCCCCTCTGCCCCTCAGCTGAGACCCCCCTGCAGAGCTGCCTCCAGCCCTGGGGAACAGCACAGGGAGCACATGGAGCTGCTGGAGAGAGTCCAGAGGAGGCACCAAAAGGATCAGAGGGATGGAGCAGCTCTGCTGGGAGGAAAGGATGGGAAACTTGGGATTGTTCAGCCTGAAGAAGGGAAAGCTCCAGTGTGACCCAATTGTGACCTTCCAGTGCCTGAAGGAACTGACAGGAAAGATGGAGAGAGACAATTGACAAGGACCTGGAGTGCCAGGACAAGGGGGAATGGCTTCAAACTGCCAGAGGGCAGGGTTAGATGGGATACTGGGAAGGAATTCTTGGCTGTGAGGGTGGGGAGGCCCTGGCCCAGCTTGGCCAGAGAAACTGTGGCTGCCCCTGGATCCCTGGAAGTGTCCAAGGTCAGGTTGGACAGGGCTCGGAGCAACCTGGGCTAGTGGAAGGTGTCCCTGCCCATGGCAGAGGAGCTCGAAATTGCATGATCTTTATGGTGCCTTCCAACCCAGGCCATTCTATGATTTCTCACACACAGGACCACACTGCCAGTCCTTGAGTCTCCTGCAGTACAAACCCACTGATGCAACAACACACGAAGGCACAGCTACTCCCTGAGTAAAGCACTTCACTGAAAAGATGGTATACAAAAATTCCCAGAGTATTTCTTCCTCAAAGAAGAAATGTTCCCCATAGCAGTGTTTTGCCTTTTCAAAATTTTGATTCCAAAGCTTCTCAACATGGCACACAAATGTGTCAAAGGACTTCTGTTTATACAATAAAGTACAGGGTTAGTCCCTTTTTTGAGTGTTCTATTTTTATTCATTCAGGCCGTGGAGATCATTATCAGCAAGTCACTGATGCTGGCAATCTGTAACATGTTCTCATCATATTCACATTTATTCTTTGAGTGCCAGAGCAAAGGCATTCTTCCCACAAACTAAAAAACACACCATGTGTTTCCTTCTCCTAGTGCCTTCAGTAGTGTATGAGAACTTGTTAAAAATCCCTGCCATCATTAGGGACTGCGATTACAGAAGTGATAAGAAGTTCTTCAAATTCCTTCTCCATATTTTTTAAATGTGGGGAATTTGGCAAGTCCCAGAAACTGTTCTCAACACTTCACAGGTTTCCTAACTGACCCCAACAGTTGTTTTTAATCTTTGTGAATTGGCCTTTAAGTTTCTGCAAAGGCATAATTCATGAAGTGATAATAAAAATGATACAAACTGAGGAATTACGAAGGCAGCAAAAACAAATGAGCAGAGCTTATTTTAGGGGATAGGCCTGTTTATCTCAGAGTAGAGTTTGAACATTCGACATCACATTTACAAACATTTTATTTCTTCTTGCTGTAGAGCTTAGAACATAAAGCTAAGAGGTTAAGCAGTTAGGGATGCATGGGACTGCAATTTAGCAAGCACTTCAACATGTGGCTTTAACTTTGAACATGTGTTTCAAACCCACTGATTTCTTTGGGACTGAAGGACATGCTCAAGAGCTTTGTAGAGCAGCAAATAGTTATGGGATTACACATCCATTTGGGGTTGGTGTATGTGCTCTAGTGCTTTCCAGCACAGACAGCAGATAAAGAGTCTGATAGCTCAACCAATCAAAGTGCTTAAGTTCTGTGTTCAGAAATATTTTCCATAATACCTGGCATTACAGGGAGGATGTAGGTCTTAATCTGTTCTCATTTTTCCCCAGCCATCTGTTGCTTCTTGGATTTACAACTTCTAAAACAGACTGACAAATTAAGGAAATTCCTGTCTAATTAATATTAAGGCTTTCAGCCTTATCTGTGGCTTTTCACTGCTGTTAGCACAGGAAAGACATTCCCACTATCTAAATAAACTCATTTTCCCAGTCATTGCTGTGCCCTTTGAACATTCATTTTAGACCTGTAAGAGTAGGGGAAAAAAATTTAACAAGACACTTTAAAAGCCAGGCTGAGCTTCTGTGAGAACACTGGTCATGCCATGGCAGACAGATATGGTTTGTTGGGTTGGGTTTGTTTGGGGGCTTTGTTTCACTAGAAAGGAATGCAGAATAACACACAAGACGTAGGTGGACCCTCCACTTGCTCTAAAAGCTCAACCATTCAGGGAGTAAAAGGTGATCTGTAAGCAGAGACGAATGCAGAGGGCAGAAGTCTCCATCTCCTTCACCCACTGGTGCCATGCTCAGGAAGAGCCAGCTCTCTTTGCAGGAAAAGTTCAGAGAATTTACTGTCCCTGTTACCTCCCTGCTCTAGGAAGCAAATAGCCCAGGAAAAGGAGAAACCCTCATTCCTTTATGGTCAGTCATTGCTGAGGTGTCCCAGGCACAGGACTTGACTTTATGCTGGAACCATGCCTGGAGACGTGTCTCCATGTGCATGGGGACCTAAACCGTGTGAATGCACCAAGCTGAGGGAATAATTTGATAAGGAACTGACCAGAGAAATAGAAACTTTACTCACAGAATCCTGGAGTGTCCAAATAAGGAACAATACAATCTTGGAGAAGTCCTAGAGAATTAGATAAGTCATGTAACTCAAACAGAATGTAAACTAAGCTCTGTGTACCCAAACAAGATAAAGAATAAATGTTACAGTGGTGAAACACTATGACGCTGTGCCTACTCAAGAACTGAGGTCCAGACAATGAAGACGACCCAGAAGGACCAAAAAAGGACTTCCAATAAGGGTGTGACAATGTAAAGCAAACTAATGAATATGTATTAAGTAAGCAAGAATGTCTAATGAACATGTACCCAGTGTGTATAATAAAAGGTCCTGTTCCTCTGTCATTTGGCATGTTGGATTAGAGGAGCTATGCTCCGAATGTCCAGTGTGCTGAGGAAATAATGCACTTTTTAACACCTACAAATTAGTAGGTTAAGAAGTTTATTTCTGCCTCTTTTCAGTATCAGAACCATGAGATCTCATGGGTTTGAGCATGGAATTGTGTTTTGCAGATGCTGAGGGAGGACACAGGCAGCAGTATGAAGGCTGCACTACTCAAACCTCCTCTGGCACACTGAGGATACTCCAGCTCTCCTGATCCTCAGCGTGGAGAGACAGCACAGATTGGGAACGAGGGGCTGTAGAGCAGCAGCAGGAAGGGCCCTGGGGGTCCAGTCAGTGGCCAGTTGGTCCTGAGTCAGCAGTGCCCTGGTAGCCAGGAGGGTCAACCCTGTCCTGGGGCATCAGGGAGGGGATTGTCCCACTTTACTCTGCCCTGGGGCGGCCTCACCTCAATATTGGGGCAGTTTGGGGGGACACAATGGAAGGAAGATCTAAAGCTGTTAAAGTGTCCAAGGGAGGGACACTAGGATGGAGGGGCCACATGAGGAGCAACTGAGGGCACTTGGTGTGTTCAGCTGGAGAGGAGGAGACTGAGATCAGACCTTGTTTTGGTCTTCAACATCCTCCTGAGGGGCAGCTCCATCTCTGCTCTGTGTGAGCAGGGACAGGACCCAAGGGAATGGCTGGAGCTGTGTCAGGGGAGGGTTAGGTTGAATATTAAGCAAAGGTTCTTCCCCCAGAGGGTGGTTGGCACTGAACAGGCTCCCCAGGGCAGTGGGCACAGCCCCAAGGCTGCCAGAGCTCCAGGAGGGTTTGGACAATGCTCTGAGGGACAGGGTGGGATTGTTGGGGTGTCTGTGCAGGGCCAGGAGTTGGACTTGACGATGCTCATGGGTCCCTTCGAGCTCAGGAAATTCTGTGATTCTGTGAATCCAAAGGGAACGTGTTTGCAGACCAAGGAGCCTTCAGTTCTAGCATGACTAGCACAGAACTAGGGCAGTTCTATCCTCCTTCAGAAGTTGGACTAATCTCAAGATCAAAAAATCATAAAAGCAGCCCTAAGTACCACTTATGAACTTGATTCAACTACAGCTTGGCCAGAGTAGAAAACCTGTGTCACAAACTTCTTTCTAAGCAATGTCTGCCCAAGGTCCAGGGGATGTAAGACCTTTTTGTCTGTCATTTTCTAAGAAATTTGGTATTTCTGACAGTGAGAAAAAATTGGTTATCACAATAAGAAGCACACATATGGTTCAAAGTGAAATCATGGACTTGAGTGCTGTTAGTGAAAACAGCCAATGGTGGAAAGGGTTGCTGGTACTGTGTTATCTGTGTGGTGACTGTAGAAAGTTCCAGCACAAGCCATCATAGCCCTATCTGCAGAACAGGTCCTCATCAAAGGACTCCCAAACCTTCAGTTCCTGGTGGGGTGGGCAGGGACACAGCTGTCTCTGAAAGGGCATTTCCCAATGTTCCATAACAGCTCACCTGCAGTCACAGACGTTGAAGTGTATTTTTCTATTGCAAAAAAACAGCACTAGGACAAGGGAGACCTCACTGTGGCTTTTCAGCACCTAAAGGGGGCTTCTAAAGAGGAGTTAGAAGGACTTTTTATAGAGGCAAATGGGGGCAGGACAAGGGCGAATGGTTTTAAACTGAGAGAGGGCAGTGTTAGATTAGATATTAGGAAGAAATCCTTCCTGTGAGGGTGGGGAGGCCCTGGCACAGGTTGCCCAGAGAAGCTGTGGCTGCCCCTGGATCCCTGGAAGTGTCCAAGGCCAGGTTGGATGGGGCTTGGAGCAACCTGGGCTAGTGGAAGGTGCCCCTGCCCATGGCAGGGGGTGGAACAAGACAGTTTGTAGGGTCCTTTCCAATGCAAACCATTCTATTATTCTATTATGACATCTCCCCTTGACTTGAAAAAGCCTGTTTTACTTCAAATGATAATATAAATACAGAAAAATACATTTCCTACCCAACCAAGACTTGAAGATCAAGGTAAAAAGATGAACAACACAGAGTCTTTCTCAACACTTCTTATCTTGCCAACACTTCGTTTTCTTTTTGCTCATGAAAAAATGTCATCTGGTACAGAATAGGGACAGGTAGAACAAACATTTAGAGTTGCTTTTGCCGCAGTTACAGAATCACAGAGTCATTTAAGTTGGAAAGGACCTCCAAGTCCACCCTGTGCCCCATCCCCACCTTGTCCCCCAGCCCAGAGCACTCAGTGCCACGGCCAGGCCTTCCTTGGACACCTCCAGGGGTGGGGACTCCAACACCTCCCTGGGCAGCCCCTGCCAGTGCCTGACCACCCTTTCCAGGCAGAAATTCCTCCTGAGGTCCAACCTGACCCTCCCCTGGCACAGCTGGAGGCCGTTCCCTCTCCTCCTGTCCCTTGTTCCCTGGGAGCAGAGCCCGACCCCCCCCAGCTCCCCCCTCCTGTCAGGGGGTTGCAGAGCCAGAAGGTCCCCCCTGAGCCTCCTTTTCTCCAGGCTGAGCCCCCCCAGCTCCCTCAGCTGCTCCTGCTGCTCCAGCCCCTTCCCCAGCTCCATTCCCTTCCCTGCACACGTTCCAACCCCTCAGTGTCTGTCCTGGACTGAGGGCCAAGTTTAGAAGAAACCATTTCCCCAGAGCCTCAGCTGACTCTATCAAACAGTAATTAATAAATCTGCCTCTCTGCTTCTTCACAGTAGTTTATTGGCAAGAATATTTAAGGGAATTAAAAAACACGAACACTACTGGGTTTCCATGAAAAAGGGTTTTTACATTTCACCAGTGTTTGTGCCACAAATTTGATTGAGAATTATGTTCTTATTAATAAACAGAAACTTGTTCAATCAATTAGGTATTTTAAATAATCAAAAGTAAGCAATTCTAAAGAACTGTTGTTAGACCAAAAATTATTAATTACCCAAGTCAGTGAGAGAATTTAAATTTATGCATATCTGAAGAAATTAAACTTTCCTGATGGATACAGAAGAGAAAAAAAGCTGATTTTCATGGCTGAAACAAACGTTGCACTGCTCAGCATTTATTGTATTCACAGTCCAAGATCTCAGAATAAGGGATTGCCCATGGTTTTAATGAAACCTGGTGAAATAAGGCAAAAAAAATCACATCACAGTTATCCTCAAAAAACAGGAGGAATTCCAGTCTATAAATAAAGAATAAAAGTTACAAATATCCTCTGGCTACATTCCTGCTCAGATTTCTGCCTGTTTCTGCCAGTTTTGGTCATCCCATGTTAAAATAGAAAGACTAGAAAGAAAAACAGAAAGGGTCAGAGGGTCTGGCATATATTAAAGGTACTTTAGTCAATGAATGGAGCAATAGAATATGACAGGTTTGCATAAGTAACAAACGGAATATGTAATTTAAAGAAGGGAAGCCAAAGCTGTACTATTTAAAAGTGCAATAATGTTCGCAAGGTGGATTTAATGCAGCAGGTACTGAGAGAGGACTCCTTTCAGATACACAAATTATGAATTAGAGTGTTAACAAGCAAGGTCATCAAAGGGTAAATGTAGTTCAGGAAACTGCCTAAGGCTCAAAAACAAACTCCCCACTGTGGTTTGCTCCTGGTAGTGCTGTGACAATAAAAATTTTTCAGGAATATTGAGAAAGGAAGTTTACAAATGAGTACTGGAAGTGTAAAGTGTACTCAGGAAGGGTTATTTTTGTTATTTTGTTTGCTCTGGGTGTTTTTGGTTCTCTATGTAAGGAAACAGAACACTATATGAGAGCTGTCCCTCAAAGTAGTGACAAACAGCTGATACCTCTGTGCACACACACTTGGAGTCATTCCCATGCTGAAGTTCCCTGGCAAAAAAAATCAGTACAGCCTCTCTAGGAACAGGTAATTTTTAGATGATTTTGGTAATATTTGTTACAAAGGGAAAAAAGTGTTAGTTTTCCCACAAACAGTTGGTTGTTTTTTTTTTCAAAGTGACCACATGACCAGCAATGTGATCAAGCACTTTATTATTTAAATTATGGTAAATCTAAATATCCCAAGTTGAGACCTCACTATACACTAAAGTCTAGTTTATGATACAGATGGATAAGGATCATATAGGGTGGTTTGAGGGGAAATTTTGAAGTAGGAAGAGAGATAAGCATGGCTACCTGGTTATATTAATTCAACCCTACACTAGCAACAGAAAAATTCAAGAGCAGGACATCAGTGCCAAAAAGGGATAAAGCACAGCCCCGGGTATCCACTGAGCATCCCCTTCCCTGCTGGAATCCCACCTGTCATCAGCACATCTCCCAGTACATCACACACACATGCTCCTACTCTGAACACTTCTGCCAATTATGAAAAATTAACTCATTAGACAGTGAGGTACAACATCTGCCACCTGTGTGCACTGAAACAGTAAGGAACAGCAGGGAACAGCACAGGCTGCACGGGGCCCAAAGCAGGGACCAGAAACCACAAGAACTTTGTCAGTCAGAGGGAGGTACAAAGGGATTTCAAATTGATACCTGACAATGCCCAAGTCATCCTGCAGTAGGTCTGTCGTTGTTTGTTACACAGACACACAAGGATGAGATGGAGATGCTCCCGGGGCTGAGGAATTCTCAGCATGCCAGAGGTACTGAGGTCCTCCAGAGGTCCTCTATCTGTTGGAGGATCCAGCTGAAACTTAAACAACTGAGGGCTGGAAGGAGGAGTCAACTACCGCCCCATTCAGTGACTGGGGCAGGAGCTTGTCCCTGGATACATTCAGTATGTTCAGCTGGAGCAGAGGAGACTGAGGGGAGACCTCAGTGCAGTTCCAA
>NW_020884973.1:1141874-1161741 GCF_003945725.1 Corapipo altera
GGGCACAGCCCCAAGGCTGCCAGAGCTGCAGGAGGGTTTGGCTGATCTTCTGGGGCACCTGAGGATCAAGGCCTTTCCCCATCTTCATTGCCTCCTTTGGATGCTCTTTAAGGGCTGAAAATCTATAAAGTTAAACTGGTGGGTGCACCTGGTGTGATGGTCTGGCACATGGTGTCTCACCTTCCTGAAGCTCTTTGTTGCTCTGAAGTACTTGAGCTGTTGCTGATCTTTTGCTCTTCATCAGAGAATCCTATTAACCTGCTCCTTTGGCTCACAGTTGTCCCCATCCAGCCCCCTGCTCTCCCAGTCACGTTGTGAAAATGGGAAGACTGGCGAAAGTACATCGCTGCTTATGCAATTTAATTAGATGGCAACTTTTCCCAAATGATTTGAGCAGACTAATTTACAGCAGGCAAGCTAACAAGTGCATTTAGGGATTTTAAAAAAAACAACTCAGCCTCTTGAGCCAGCAGCCCTGCAGGCTCCGGCTCTCTCCCTGCTCGCAGGGTGGTCTGTGCCCATCCTGCAATTCCCACCAGCAGAAATCATGGAGAGCCCTGGAATACAGGCCCCAAGTGTGCATTTCAGTGAGACTGTCAAACAGCCTCCTGAGGAGGAGGAAGGCATCTCAGCTTGTTTCTGAGCTCCTGCATCTATGATTTCCAGCAAAGGGATGTTTTCTGACACCACTGAACTGCAGAGTGATGAGCAGTCACCTCGCAACTGATTTATTGCAGGAAAAGAACCACTGAGCACAAAACCAATAACCTTCTAACTGCAAATTAGGTATCTGGAGAGTCACTGGTAAGAACATGATGTAGTTACTACTCCATTTCAAGATTATGTGTTCAAGAATTCTGGCAAGAGCTGCTTTTGTACTGAAACAATGTGTTTCTACTTTTTCACTTGTATATTTTTTTTTAAGCTCCCATTGTCCTTCTAGTTATACAAACTTTCACTAAGTAGAGAGAAGATGTATTAATAATGGCTGTAACTTCTTCATATTAAGCAAATGTTATTTTTAAAATTTCCCTCCCTTTTGTCTTCTGTAGCTTCCACCACACACTCAGGTGGCTTTGACCAATCACCAAACAAGTTCATTTTGCCATTTGCAAAATACACATCAAGTATATTCTACACTCTGAGCAATTAGGAGCAGACACACAGCTCTGAGCTATTACCTCTGTTACCATCATGTTGATGCTTTTCGCTTTCATCAGCAGTCACTGCATTTGTCAGGGTTTCTCCGCAGTAACGCACTATTCCATAAACCTCTGGCAGGTTCCTTAAAGGAGCTGGGGCTTTTACATGAGATAATGTAAGCTTTCTACTTGCTTGGAGCAGGTCGCTTTGGGAAGCATCCAAACTCACTTCAAAATATTTCTTCCCTGGGCCAGAAAGTGCTTTTGAAGTGCTCTGCCCAAGCCACAGGCCCTCTGTGCCAGGATGCTCCAGAGCAGGACCCAGCAGCCCATAACAGGAAGCGTGTCAGCACTATCTGCCCAAAAACAGGGTGGGGGAGAGACGAGGGAGTGGTGCAGACACTCAGTGAGTGGAAAATCATCTGACATGTCCTAGGTCTAGGATCAGATCGTGGATGGGTCAGATGACATCCATTCAACTCTCGAGATCAAACAAGGCTTTATTCTTTCATATTTTTGGCACCTCATGTGAGACCATGCTGCAATATTGTGCTTTTTAAAGTGTAATGCACAGGAAATCATATTTGAAGGGCCTGGCATGTTGGGTATTTTTACGAAGTTGACTTTCCCCTTTTGCTTTTCATCTGTTTTTCTACATTTTTTTCAGCATGCTTTTCCTTCTGATTTATTGTTTTATTATTCTATTTTTAAAATAAGAAATATTTCCACTTCAGGGTTTCTAATGTAATGCACATGAAAATTAGCAACTGACAAACCTCAAGCTCTTTAGAGGTCTGATCTGGGAAGGAGAAGCATCCAGAAGTTCAGAGGCTTATCCAAAGCTAATCTGAATTTTCCAAACTTCTTCGGTCTAGACAGAGCTGTAGGAACCCGCTGGCTCAGAGCTCTCACCACGGACTGGGCCTGTCTCTCACAGGGCTGCTCCCCCACTGAGCATCCAGTACCAGTCTTTAACAATTCCTGGTTGAAGAGCACACAAGGTGTACAAGCACACCCTTCTCTAGGTGAAACATGGGCTCTTGAGACACTGTTCCACAAAACAACAAACAGATGTTTGGTTCCATTGGAAAAGGCTCAAAATATATGCCTGAGGGATTTGCTTCACAGAAATGCTTTAGCAAATTTAAGCTCCACAGAATGATTAAAATTTATCATCACCCCTCATCTGAATCACAGGATCACAGAATGGCCTGGATTGGAAGAGGCCTTAAAGCTCATCTCGTTCCAACCCCTGCCATGGGCAGGGACATCTTCCACTAGCCCAGGTTGCTCCAAGCCCTGTCCAACCTGGCCTTGGACACTTCCAGGGATCCAGGGGCAGCCACAGCTTCTCTGGCCAAGCTGGGCCAGGGCCTCCCCACCCTCACAGCCAAGAATTCCTTCCCAATATCCCATCTAACCCCGCCCTCTGGCAGTTTGAAGCCATTCCCCCTTGTCCTGGCACTCCAGGCCCTTGTCAATAGTCTCTCTTCATCTTTCCTGTCGGCTCCTTCTGGCACTGCAAGGCCGCAATTGGGTCACACCAAAGCTTCCCTTCTCCAGGCTGAACAATCCCAGTTCTCCCATCCTTTCCTCCCAGCAGAGCTGCTCCATCCCTCTGATCATCTTGGGGCCTCCTCTGGACTCTCTCCAGCAGCTCCATGTGCTCCCTGTGCTGTTCCCCAGGGCTGGAGGCAGCTCTGCAGGGGGGTCTCAGCTGAGGGGGCAGAGGGGCAGAATCCCCCCTGCCCTGCTGCCCACGCTGGGGGATCAGCCCAGAGCACGGGGGGTTCTGGGCTGGGTCATGTCCAGCCTGTCCCCCACAAGCCCCTTCAGCCCCTTCAGCAAAGAAATTTTCCCTAATATCCCATATAAACCTCCTCTGGCACAACTTGAGGCTGTTTCCTTTCATCCTATCACTTATTACAGTCGGGAGGTTCCACAGAGAAACCAAGAAGTAACAGAACCAATGCTCAGCTTGAAGGTGCTGTCCACAGAAGAAATTTTCTAGTGAGACTTTCACCTGGTGAGGATCCAGCCAGGAGGATCAGGGTGAGGAAGGACTTTATCTGGAACAGGCACATACTCACAAGATGACACAGCTCATAGCTCGAATTCCAGAATGATTATGAGGTTTTATTTAAATATTTCGTCCTAGGAAACACAACTACTTCAAATCCCACTGAGCTCATACTGATGAATGTAGTAAAACACCTCAATGAGCTCAACAGCTGATGAATTTTTAAAATAAGGACCTGTTATATCTCCAATAACATACAATTAATCACCAGAATTTAATCCAGCAGGCAGTCCATGGCTGAGCTCTGAAATGGGAGCAGAGTTCTATAAGCATTAGCAGCATTTGTGGTTATACACATTAAAGCACTATGACCTTTTACCACCTGGATTCAGAAGATTGTCTCCAAGGTTTTAGCTAGAATTTTTAGTTAGAGTGGGAAAGAATAGGATCTGAAATGAACATGTGTTTTTCTTGAGGCTTTCACACTCTTCTAAATATTCCTTTATTAACAATGCCCACCAGTCAGCTGCCAGGCCTGTGAGACCAGCAACACAAAAAGGTGGGAGTCTTGCTCCAATAATTCAGTGAAATGCCATATATTTGATTATACAATACCCAAACATCTCAAATCCACTTAAACGGATGATAAAAAAGACTATTACTGAATTCATTTACATCCACTCAATTTCAGAGCAAAGAGACTGGTACAACAGACACATGAAAGTTTTTTGTTTTGTTTTGCTTTGTTTTGTTTTGTTTTTTCAGAAAAAAATCACAGAACTTAGAAGAGCAGAAGGATGGAATCCCAACTGTTATGCTCATGCTGTCACCTGGAAAGCACATTTCCTCCCTGCTCATGGCCAAATTCTCTTTATCAAAGGGATTTACTCAAGCTTTCCTTGGAAAAGAATTCAAACTCTGAAAGGCTTTTGGTTGTATTGAGGCACTTTTACCCAAGGAATTTGATATTCAATGTTAATAAAGGAGATCCCTAGGCAGATTCTGATGTTTTGTCCACAGGAAGATAATGAGATGTTGGAAATGACAAAATTAATTTTAATGTCATATTTGCTGTTAGTTTGCTCTGATTATTAAAAAACAAAAACAAAATCAAAACCAAAAATGACAGAGTTATCTCTTTTTCACTCTTACAAGTCTTTATTTCTAGCCACAACCTCTTCCAAAACCTACTCAGTGTATTAGTTTTCCAAGACAGCTTCAGCTGTGCTGTGTGTGAATTCCACGACACTGCTGCTTTATTCCCTCTCCTGGGAACTATGAACTGTCCATACAGGTCTAATTGTACTCTGTGCTATAATGAGGTGAGGTTTAGAAACTGCAAAGTTTTCCAGTCTTTCCATCTGCAGATGGTGCCTGATGCCATGCACAGAGTAACAAGTGTGGCTGCAGAGTTCCCAGGATCATGTTGTGATTTGTTCATACTCAGACATTCTGGAAGAGAAGCATCCAAGACTGGCCAGAGGCTGAGTGGAATGACTATTCATTGAGGGTTTGAGGTTTTTTTCCTCAAAAAATATTTTAAACATTTTTCATTTTTCCAAATATTAATTCAGCTTCCTCCCTCCTTTTTCTAAGGCTTTTCCTCTGAAGTGGATAACGACATTTTGTCTGATACTAAAATTCCAAACAAACTGAATTATACACCCAGCGGCATGAGCTTCCCAGAACAGCAACTGGAAGAGCATTCGGCCTTCTTAAAAAGAGGTAATTTGGATGTCTAGGTATGTCTCAGAGCTCGTTGAGCAGCAGAACCACCCAGAACTTCCTGCCATGCAGCAACACTCCTGCTTAATCACATCATATCACAGATTCACAACTGGCTGCTGGGTTGGAAGGGACCCACAAGGATCATCCAGTCCAACTCCTGGCCCTGCACAGGCCCATCCCCAGGAGTCACACCCTGTGCCCCAGAGGATCAGCCAAACCCTCCTGGAGCTCTGGCAGCCTTGGGGCTGTGCCCACTGCCCTGGGGAGCCTGGGCAGTGCCCAACCAGCCTCTGGGGAAGAACCTTTGCCTGAGATCCAACCTGAGCCTGCCCTGACACAGCTCCAGCCATTCCCTGGCTGCTGTCCCTGGTCCCCCCAGAGCAGAGCTCAGTCCCTGCCCCTCCTCTGCCCCTGCCCAGGCACTTGGAACTGCACTGAGGTCTCCCCTCAGTCTCCTCTGCTCCAGCTGAACACACCAAGTGCCCTCAGTGTCCTCCCACGCCTTCAAATCAAGGGGCCCTTCCCCATCTCTTTGCCCTCCTTTGGACACTGTCTAATCGCTCAATATCTTTCCAATATTGCAGTGACCAATCCTTCCTCCAGCTCACTGTGCAGAAATAACAGTGGGAGGGTCCCTGCCATGAACAGACACAACCTTCAGCACCTCCCTCACGGGCAGACCTCGCAGGCTCAGGGTGGTTGGACCCGACCCTGTGCGAGCAGGAGCCACAGCCCCTGTCACCAGCACCAAGACAGAGCCTTGCTGCACTGACCAGGCAGAGCTGGGCTCAAACAGGGAATCTGCCTGGAACCAGCTCTACCAGTACATCTCCCCACCCATGGAGGAAGGCAGGAATCACCTGGTTCCCAAATCTTCAGGCTAAAAGACACACAGTCCCTGCCTAGTCCCTTCTGCTGGCCTTGGAAAACTTCTCTCCTAGTTTGAGCTGTGAAGGCACGAGTCCAAATGCTATGAAAAACAGGGGAAAAACATACTTTTTTGTTTGTTTGTTTTTTCTCTGTGGTGTGTGACCTCTAACTAGCGCTACCTTGCAAGGTGCTTCCAGATGCCTCCTGCTCTCAGCACACGCGGTTCTGCTGAGGGCACTGGGATCGTGTGTGCAAGTAAAATGAGTACTCAAGTACTACTTAAACTAGACCACGTGTTTAAGTTAAGCTTAGAGGGTTTCTCTGACCTTCTCCCTGGCGTTACTTCTCTATCACACCTTTTCCTCACCACTTACACCCAGAGCCTCAATAACTTCAAGAATCATTTCAAGAAAACATGCAGCCACATTTACCCTCAGAAGCTGCACTACTGACAGGATTGGTAGTTGGTTTAATGGTGCACCGAGCAGGATTTGACACCTCTAATTATTTATCTTTCTCAAACTGGAGATTTACCTTGGAAACTGAATTTTAAAATTGCTAGAACAAAGGGATCACCACCCACAAAAGGAACAAAAACTCCATTTCCACAATTTGGTGACTCAGTCCACTGCTCTGAGAGCCCTGAGTGATGATTACTGCAGGTTCCCAAGCACAGCTCAGCTATACATCCTCCCAAAACCAACACAGAATTGACTTATTTTGAAAACTTCCACATAATCTACAAACCATGTTGCTACTCAGTCCAGCATCTGTAGCTCTACTACATCCATTTACTATTGACCTTGAATTTGGGTTGACAACAAAAATAATTCAGTACGTTTAACATTAGTTGAGCTGTCAGTATTTTGAAGGCCATGCCAGCACTAATTTTTGCAGTGGAAATCCTCTGATGTATGACAGGAGTGTCTCATCCTCAGGTCCTGCTCTGATACAAACACTGGAGGGATGTGGGTACCACATCTAGTTCTTCCCTCATCCCACTTGTGAAATAACTGGTTTGGGATCTACAGCTCCCAGTCACAGATGAAATCACAAATCTAGGCCCAGAACAACACTGGCACTTTGATTCCCAGCTCACAGTTCCTTAAAGGCTATGGCAAGCAAACCAAAGACTCATTTTATACCAGGGCTGGTAGGAATTTACAGGAGTTTGGCAGTGGGGCCAAAGATTTCACAAAGAATTCAGGTTCATCCAAATATGTGGCACATCTTAAAGCTCATTCCTATCCAAGAAAGCTCATCCAACCCTGGGAAGATGGAGATGAAAAACAGGAGAACAAACATAGCTAAAACTATGGAATCTTCTCAACTTCAGAATTCAACTTCAAAATTAAAGTTTGGTGATGTATCAAGCATCTATTAACATATTATTTTCATGGACTTAATAGTCCATGAAAAATAAACCCACTTCCCAACAAGCTCCAACAGCCCATCATTTACCCCCACATGGACGTGCAGTATGTTGTTATTCCACCAGTGCCTCTGTGTGTTCCATGGAATTGCTGATAGGAAGCTATTCTTGACACTTAGAGGTCTTTTCCAATTTTAATGATTCTGTGATTCTGTAATCTAATACTGTTCCTGGAAAACTGGACCAGAGTCCTTCAATGGTGTTAAACTGCTGCACAGTTTAACAGCAGTTACACCAAAACTATGGAAATGTCACCCATACAAACAGCCTCAGAATTAAAAAAACCCAGAGAAGACCTCAACATCAAGCTATGAGGTTTTGTGAAGAATTGAGAGCCCCAATTAAGTACTGCAGACTTAGAGGCAAGGGACAGGTAGTCAAATAATTTCCAGGCTCTGGATGCTGAGGCCCTTTAAGAATACACTGGCAAATACATCACAGTGAGACTTGTAGGCTCCAAGAGAGTTCTGAATACAGACCAAAGGGCTTCGTCTTGGCTTTGCAGATCTCTAGGGCCATTCCTTTCAGATCAAAATTGCAATTTCCACGCACAGTTTTAGGGCTTGTGCCTTTTCCTTGCCCTATGAAGCGTTAAATGTTAGTCCTTCCACATCACTGTAAAAATATTAAAACTGACAGAGAAGTAGTTTTCCTAGAGAAAACCAGAGAGATGAGATGAATTAGCAGCATAGGGCATATACACAACCTTCACAGGTTTAAAATACCCTCATACAATCTCTCCATTGTCTTAAAAAGCTAAACCAGTATCTGTATTGATATTTCCCAGATGGAAAAAGAAGCCCTCACTAATCTACATCTGGTACAAGTATGTTCAACCAAATACTTGTTGAGGAAGAGCTTTTCCTCTGACTAGTGTGCACAATGAAAGTGTGATTAAAAGCAAGAAAATACGGCTCATCCAAGAGAACATATATTTGACTCGTGATGAATTGTCTGTGACACTAATCCCCAAGTACAGCAATCAGACCATTGACTAGTCATTGTAATATAAGAGAAAAGGAAACAAGGAGAACCTCTCTGGTAAAGTGAAATCATAGGCTTTTCACATAATCTTGCAATTTGCTACCTTCTCATATTCCCCCCACTTACTTGCCAAGACAAATCAGTTCACATCGACGGCATTGGAGTCGTGCAGCAGAGACCTGGGGTGTTCTTTCTAAATGTGAAGTTCGTGAAGTCTTTGGGGTTTTTTATATATACTGACTCTTGACAACTGTGGAGTGGATTCTTTCCAAATTGGAACTCATAACTGCAGGTCTGAAGTCTAATCCAGCTTCCCAGAAAGGTGTGACTTGGGTGATGGTTCTCAGTAAAGTCAAGTCAGAAGTGTAGCACAATGTCATGTGTAAAAATATCTACCTCAAACAGACACAAAATACAAGGTTTTAATCCAACCTTTGCTGCTAGATCCTGGTATTTAAAATTAAAATCCTCTGGCTCTCAAGTACTTCACAGCAGATCCTCAACCCTCTGCCATTTCTGCCCACACTGTTTGAACACACAGTGTTTTTCTGATCCACAGCCACAGATTTATCATCTTCATCCCCAGCCTTACACCACAGTTCCCTGTTTCACTATTTATCCCCTCAAATTATCCCAGAAAACTTTAAAATATGCAAATATATTTGAAGGAGTCCTTAAGGTACTTCCCTGACCAGGTGAAACATCTGTAATTGTCATCAAAAGTCATTTGGATATTCACAGTAATACAGGGAGAAAACAAGTTTCCTGCCTGCAAAACCAACTTTCCCAATTTGATATATCTTCTTCTCTTTCAGTTTTTTGAACTGATAGAGAGTAGGTTTAGGTGGGATATTGGGAAGGAATTGTTCCCTGGGAGGGTGGGGAGGCCCTGGCACAGGTTGCCCAGAGAAGCTGTGGCTGCCCCATCCCTGGGAGTGTCCAAGGCCAGGTTGGATGGGGCTTGGAGCAACCTGGGCTAGTGGAAGGTGTCCCTGCCCATGGCAGGGGGTGGAATGAGTTGGGCTTTAAGGTTACTTCCAACCCAAAGCATTCTGTGATTCATTCCAAGATTCCTGCACTGCTGCAGAGCCTGGACAGCTGATGCTGAATTTGGTATCTGCACTTTCACTACCAGGGGGCTCATTTAATGTTTCTTAGCAATAATTCCTCTGGACTAGAGACTTCAGCAATCCAAAAGACTCTTGCAACCAGTGACTTCCATGCATTTTATTTCCTGGATGAACCCATTTGGTTTCTAAGAAAAACAGAGACAGACTATTTCTGTAACTATGTTGCTTCGGTGGACAGTTTCTAATTCCCTCAGCTATAGTAACTATTTCACAGCATTTCAAATATTTCACTGAAGGTAAATGATCCATGCCATGCCTCAAACATGGCAAATATGTCCTCTGAACAGGTCAGGTTATATGTGAAAGAAAATGTCCTGGCTGTGGTTCCACCTGATTTGCAGAGTTACAGAACTCTGAGATGGACCTTTGAAATCAGGGACAGTTTCTGATGTTCATCCAGTCTGAAAACTGGGCCATTCAGTGAGCTACATGTGAAACATGACTTAATAGCTGCCTGCAGAAAAAGTAATGCCTCAAAATTAATAGGGAATACAAGCTTTCTATAAATAATGGCCTACATTTATGAGTGGCCTTCTAGTAGCTTTCCATCTGAAGCAGCAAATAACAAGGTCTCTGTTGCAAGCAAAGAGGATAATTGTAGAAAAATTTTGTGTGATTGTTTTCTTTCAGTTGAAGGAAAGCAGACAGTTAAAGCCTGAGAGGTGCTCCCAGCAAACCTCCAAACAAATGCAACAGATTTCCAGTGAAAACTGGGAAACTCCCATCATCCATGTGCAAAGAAACTTGGGTTTGTTAGAATCCTCTTCTGAAATGGGATACAAAGATGACAAAAAGGTGGGAGTGACACAAAATATCAACACTATGCCAGACCACAGCGAGACATTCAATAATCACACGGGCTTGACAGAAGGGAGGCTGAGCCCCAGCACTGCCCTCCATCGGTGCACTCCCAGCCCTGATGTTGCAGCAAAGCAGACATTTTGCATTGATTTCCAATTTTATTTTAAAACTCCAAAGCATACCAGAGCACTGGTGAAGCACATCCATTTATATTTGGACTAAAGCATCCTGGCTCTCTCCCATATTTTTTGGGTGGAAAGGGAAACTCAGTGGGTCATAGCAGGGTAATCTCTTTTTAATGTAGTCTTCTGTGCAAAATCCACACTAAACCAGCCAAAGGAAGACAGATATTAATGATATTATCTTGCCCACATAAAAAAATAAAACATCTACAGTGTTATTAATCTGCCTTCATGGCTTTCTCAGCACTGAAATATTGCGAGTTACCAGGTCTGTTAAAGGAGACAGAAAATGTATTGCTAGAGATAAAATGCTTTTTCAAATCCTGGTGTAAGTATGTTTAACCTTAGATGTTTATATGGTCACCACTACCTTGGTATCTGGACTTTGTACATTTTTAACATGATTTTTCTGTGTGGTAGGAAAATATTTATCCCCTTTTTGCAGATGGGGAACTAAAAGAAAGATCAACTCACCCAGCAATGGCAACCAGAAGTACTTAATTAACATCAGGTTTCAAAACATCAAAAAACTGCCTTTTTAGTCATGAGTTTCAGAAAAACAATGACTGTACTTTCTGTACTTGTCCTTTGTTTGCTGAACTCAAAGATACTTCTTGGCCTTTCTTCTCAAGCATCTTTGAGGGATAACAATTTATTTGAAGCAAAACAAGGGCACACAGGCATGTGATTTCTCCATGCAGGGCCTTCAAAGAAGGGGAGAAAGTTGTGAAACTCATGAATGTCAATACCACTTGCTCTGAGTTGACCTGGGCCTGGAAAACCAGGCTGAGTCCTGCTCAGCAGTGAAACAGGAGACACTTTTAGCTTAGCAACTGCTACTGATGATGGAGAACAAAGAGGGTCAGACCTCACCACCAGCAACAGCCACAGCCCTGCCATGCTGAGGGTGGGCACAGCAGGCCTGACTCCCCCCTTTCTTCAGCGAAATTCCCAGTAAAACACCAGCCCCTCATTCCCATGGGAGAAAAACTCCTTTCCACCCACAGTTGAGCCTCAG
The DNA here is from genome assembly GCF_003945725.1 of Corapipo altera. Taxonomy (NCBI): domain Eukaryota; kingdom Metazoa; phylum Chordata; class Aves; order Passeriformes; family Pipridae; genus Corapipo; species Corapipo altera. Next base: position 1,153,182 of record NW_020884973.1, read on the forward strand.
GTCAGCCCTGAGGCAAGTCATGCTGGGCAGGAAAACTACTCAAGCTTTACATTTATTTCAGTTTCAGAAAACAGCTCCACAACTCCCCTGCCTGCACACAGAATCCTTTTCGGAGCAAACAGACTGGGAAAAGGAAAACTGCTTTGAAAACAGGGTTCTGTCCCGATGGAGCTCCAGTGTTCCACCTGACCGCGGGTTCCACCTGGCCAGAGGCCACGCAGTCACCAGTGGGCACAACCCAGCCATGTTTGACCATTGTGCACAAGCTTTTTTAAGTGTAGATCTGTCTGTCACACACGTGGACAGCTCTAAATTGGGCAGATGGTGAACACACACTCAGTGTGTGTGTGAGATCTCAACCTAAGCAGATAGAGCAGCATCCTGGATGAACCCACCAGGAAGCCAGAGATGCCCAGGAAGGCAGAGCTCTGAGAGCAAAAGAAGCAGAAAGATGCCTCCAATGAAACCCTACAAAATTATCTGAAATACTTGAACAAACAAATCTGCAACCTCATGCCAACAGCAACAAGTCCCCTGGAGTCACTAGAAACCATCTCACTGCTCAGAAAATGGTATTTTTCTCATCAGAATGAAGAATTATTCAATGTGGCAAGTTGCTGCCAAAGCACAAAACAGTGAAAAGTCAATAAAAATAAAATAAAAGTCTTAGAGTAATTTGGCAGGAATAATTTTGAGCCCAAGTTGCTCCAAAAAGCAATTTGCCCAGAAATACCTGGAAGACACAAACCCATTAGGCTTTTGATCATCATCCACAAAAAAAAAAGAAAAAAAGGCTCAAAATTTTGATTTATTTTTTCTTTGTAGGCATAAATTCTATTTTGCCCCTTTGCTTGTATGGAAATTTTCAGTGAAAATGTCATTACCCAGAAAACTCCCCAGCACTCTATACTACAGGCATGGACTATAAGTATCTCAGGAATTCATTCCTCCTGAACTTGAAGAGCCACCAAGGTGGACGTGGGGAGGAGATCCTCCCTCTGGGTGGAACAAGCAAGCCCTGGGGCTGTGTATTCCCTCCTGTCAGCTGGTGGGACTGCAGTAAGGACTTTTCCTTGCCTCTTGGCTGACAAAACATGTATTTACACATGTAAATAGATGTTTGCATTTGCTTGTGTGGATTATTGTTCCTTCATCCAGTGTTGTTTTCCACTGTCATTGAGCTGTTACACAAAAAACACTTGAGCTTCCCTGCACTCACCCAACAGGCCTGGGAACCACAGTAAATTATGCAACCCATGCAGCAGCTACACCACTGCCAATCTCAAGCATCCAGGGTATATTTAGGATTTTTCTTCCTTGTTTTTTTCTTTCTAGACACTACCACCACACTCATGTCACATTTTCCCCAGCAAATGAAAGAATGAAATACCTCCTGTCTAATGGAAGTTAATACATTGACCACATGAACAGGGACAGGACCCAGGGAATGGCTGGAGCTGTGTCAGGGCAGGCTCAGGTTGGGTCTCAGCAAAAGGTTCTTCCCCCAGAGGCTGGTTGGGCACTGCCCAGGCTCCCCAGGGCAGTGGGCACAGCCCCAAGGCTGCCAGAGCTGCAGGAGGGTTTGGCTGATCCTCTGGGGCACAGGGGGTGACTCTTGGGGATGGGCCTGTGCAGGGCCAGGGGTTGGATTTTGGTGATTCCGGTGGGTCCCTTCCAACCCAGCACATTCTGTGATTCTGTGATTTCTTGCTTTATTAGGGAGTGGAAGGTTTGCAGGTGAGAGACAACTCCCTTAAGGCAGTGAGTTGCAATAAGCAGATCCACCCATACCTAAGGAGTGAAAAAACATATCCAGAGAAGGCACCTGAATTGGCCAGTCCTTCCCACACAGGCACAGGAACAGACCAGTACCCTGGGTCAGAACTATTCGTACACTCATTCTGTTGCCCCCTCACTGCCTCCCAGTCCCCAGCCCAAGGGACTGGGCTGAGCCTGGAGCCTTTGAGCCAAGACACCCCTGGGAGTGGGACACTGTCCCCACCACAGGTCACTAAAGGTGCCTTTTGCTATACAACAACACCTCAAAAAGACTGGGGAGTTTGGAGCACAAAACTATTAAAGGGGTGCAATGTGGGCACAGAGAAGGGAGGGAAGAATTAGAATTACACTACAGAGTTGTGTAGATCTCTCCACCCCCCAAATCCAGCACATCAGTATTAACTGCCATGGAAACGCTTCCTGCTCTGAGCATTAGGGCAGGAATCTCCTTGTTCCATCCCACACCTCCTCAGGGCTCAATTTTACAGGTTTACTCATCCACAGGGATAGAAAACACCCAAATCCTACACAACAGTTCTAATGAGGCCAATTTTACATCTACAATCTGTTTCTTTCATGCTATAAATTTTGCTATATCATTTTCATGTCTTTCAAAACAGTAGAATATTTGGGGGGGGAGGGAGGGGGGCTGGCAGGAGCTGTTAAATTATCTATATACAGACTTTGCAAAGAGACAAATGTCCAGCAGATCATGCTCCCCACATTTGTATGGTCCCAGCAACCATGCTTTGACATTTGCTCTGGGATATCACAGTCCCTAATCAAGCTGAATCTAAACAGAACACTTGCTGTAGTTCTGTTTTACAAATGAAACTACTAGATTCAATTAATAAATGACATGCAATTACCAAACCCTTATGAGCCCAAATTCACATCACTTGACCATACAGGGATATTTTTGCTGACTTCAAGGTGGTTTTGATTGAGCACATGGAAAGGCAATACTTCAGCTATGAACCTCAATTTCAAGACCTATGGAACAGCTTCGTTTCAGACCAGATCACAGACAGCAACTCAAGCTTTTCATCTATTGCTCATCATTCCTCAAAGTGTGTTCCAGAGATAAACCATTCACTAAGAAGGTCCACAGCACTTACTAGGAGGAAGAACTTGACTTTTCCTGAGCCATAGCCAGCATTTTCTAAGCATATGGTATCCAAATGCCCGTTTGGAAACGGCATTCCCTCTCCTGGGGCAGGCACACACATACACCTCATAAAAACAGATTTACAAGTCAAGAAAAGCTACGGTTTGGAATGCAGGTCCTTTTCTGCGGATGCTGCAGAGCATGAGGTGCTTCCCAGATGTGCCTATTGTAATAAAATACACACTTGCAGGAACAAACACCAGCTAATTCATTAGAGCTTCCCACTGATGTGTTCAGATTATAGAGCACAACATCGTTAGGGATTCAAAGGGAAGGGGATGGGGGCACTGCTTGCTGTCAACTCTTTATTCTACCTAATTAGACTGACCACGGCAATCCTGGGTGCGCACACACAGCTCACAGGGACAGTGGTCAGAGGAAAATAGTTATTACATACTACACAATGTCACTGAAATACAAAGAAAGTGTGGACTTCCATTTGTAAGCTCCCCATTAAAGAAACTAATGGGACAGAAATCTGGGTACACTCAGATCTGGCAAATCTATTCTTCAGTAGCTATTCTTCCTTCCCTGTGCATCATGTTGGAAAATAATTGTATTTTTTGTTCACACAATGAAGGTAACTTTTTTTACAAATGCTTTTCTTCCACTGCCATGGTGCAATTTATATTTTGGTCAGAATTGTTTCAGTCTGTGGGTCACTCCTCAGGGTTTAACTTCAGCTAGAAAATGTTCACAAGTTGTGACTGCTCCAGTCAGTGGTTTGACCTCTGACTAACACCCCGCTCCTTTCACTGGAAAATAATGAATTGCAAGAAGCCTTTTTATAAACACAGATACTCACATGGAGAGCAGCCATCCCTGAAATACCAGTACTAACAAAACACACTGGTGTAAATTACCTCAGTAGGCAAGTGAGGAAGAGACAAGAGTTGTCAAAACAGAAAGTGAGTTGTAGTAGATTTACTAATTTTTTCTGCTGTTTAACTAACTCTGCCCTTAGCTTAGAGGGGGATATTTTTGGAAAGTCTTATAAAATCCATTCAGCTGTTTGAGGTAGATGAATGTGGAAAAAAACCCTCACAGCTGTCAACTTTATTTTTCAGATCCTCTTTTTTTTTTTTTTTTTTTGGTGCTCAGATAATTCAAAAATGGCTTTGATTTAAAACTCCAGACTTGGCAAGGGCAAATAGTAGTCTTGACTGAGAAACAAGAACTGTGCTTGAAGTTCTGAATTAACCACCTTATGGATGTTTAGAACTGACTACTGAGCCTGACATGATACCAAGGAGAAGTCTGTGCCCCCAGGCAGGTGCAAAGGCACACGTTTGAAAGATTGAATTAGTATTTGTATATTTGAACTCAGAGTGGTTCAAAGCAACATGAGTGATGAAATACAGCAAAGGACCATTTAAACAAAAAAATCTACTGAAATCTACTGAAACTGGCTGTCCCTGGTAAAGCCCACAACTAAATATCATATTTCCTTGAAACACCACACTTTGTTGTGGTAATCTTTTTATTTCCACTGAATCATAGCTTTAAATATGCCCATAAAGGTAACTAATGCACTAACCAAGCTGGGAATGCGCTTTCACTGGCAGGATGAAGCAGTACCTGAAAACCAAGGGCTGAACTGGCTCTTCATTATGAGGTTTTTTCCAGCTTAAATGTGTTTGTGTGTCGTTACTACAATGGTATTGTATGTTGAACATCATCTTCAAGTTACCAACACAGGGGTTTTTCTATTTTTCTAAATTACAATTTGCTCAAAATGTACAACCTTTGGTCAGGTACAACTGATTAACTCCCTTGTTAAAAATTGTCCCTCTCAGTGAGGCCCCTCCAGGGCTGTGTCCAGTTCTGGGCCCTCATGGAAGAGAGACATGGAGGGGCTGGAGCGTGTGCAGGGAAGGGAATGGAGCTGGGGAAGGGGCTGGAGCAGCAGGAGCAGCTGAGGGAGCTGGGGGGGCTCAGCCTGGAGAAAAGGAGGCTCAGGGGGGACCTTCTGGCTCTGCAACCCCCTGACAGGAGGGGGGAGCCGGGGGGGGTCGGGCTCTGCTCCCAGGGAACAAGGGACAGGAGGAGAGGGAACGGCCTCCAGCTGTGCCAGGGGAGGGTCAGGTTGGACCTCAGGAGGAATTTCTGCCTGGAAAGGGTGGTCAGGCACTGGCAGGGGCTGCCCAGGGAGGTGTTGGAGTCCCCACCCCTGGAGGTGTCCAAGGAAGGCCTGGCCGTGGCACTCAGTGCTCTGGGACAAGGTGGGGATGGGGCACAGGGTGGACTTGATGACCTTGGAGGTCATTTCCAACCATAAAGAGTCAATGAACTCCATAGTCCAGATGATGAACTCTGACATCTCAGGATCTTTTTCCTGAAGCAACGCAGTTTAATTCATAAACTTACATGATGGGGATGGGGGTGGAGAGAGGAGTAAATTGAAGAAAAAAATAAACTAAATTAAACACAGGGCTTTCAGTAACCTCCATTCAGTAGCCAAAAATTAGCAAGGAAAACACCATTTCCCATTTTTTTAATTGATGCTTATGCCAAAATGCCTCAGGTATGTACAATCCCAAACAAAAGTCTTGGGAGAATTTCAGCCTTAGGAAATATACTCTCCTGGGCAAGATGTGGTTTCCTGGAGTCGGTAGTTCTGTTGCAGAATACTGGATGTTAACTTTGTTAATAAGAAAACATTTTTCAAATGAAAAACGACTTGTTAAACCACTTTTATGTCACTTTTTCAGTAACACATTAAAGTAAACAAACCTAAGATGTTAAATAAAATAAAAAAAGCACTACACCTGCAGAGTTTTACCAGCTCACATTACAAAGTCCTCTCTGAAGTGGTTGGGGAGCTATTTCCATTACAAACAGCAAGTGTTCTTGAAAGTAATTCAAAGAGTCAAATTAGGCAGATTACATCAGAGTATATTTCCCTGCAGCATAAGGACTTTTGAAACACCTGCCTGACATATTTCAACCACTGCAGAGAAACAGGGCACGGATGGGTTTCAGGAACAGCCACAGCCCTGAAGGAAAGGCTATTTGGTATTTAATTCCACAAGACAATTTTTAATTAACAAGCCCCGTTTTTGCTATTTGTACTTTTGTTTTTAAACACAAACCAACAATAATAAGCAGTGACAAGAGGCCAAAAGCTCAACCAAAACTGCAGGAATATTTGTACACTTTGTGTTAAACACGGAATGACTCCTGTCAAAGTCCCAGCGCTTTGCCTGGAACACATTTTAGCTACTTATGTATCTTACCCACAAACTCAAGTGAGGAGGGTGAGAAAGCAGCAGTGGCAGAGTGGAACAACCCAGCAGAGGAAAGGAAGAGGTGCAGTTGGGCACTGGGAGAGAAGAGCTGGAGGGACATAAACAGATCCACTGTTCGGGCTGAACCACCCCAGATGCATCACGTCACAGGGTACTTGGCACCTGAAAGTTCCAGAGACTGCTGCAATTGCCTTTTCATTTTACTTCAGTTCTTGGAAAAATGCTGGAACAAATCATTACACAAACATTTGAAGCAAGAGACAGAGATGACTGATAGCCAACATGAGTTTCTCAAGAGCAAGTCATGTCAGAGCAGGTCATTTCCTTCAAGAGCAGACAGGCAGGGTATGGAGATGGGGAAATGAAGTTCACACATGGAGTTCATGCCCTAAAGTATCAAAAGCAGCAGATAGGACAACAAGGACAGGAGTGAAAATATCTTAGAGAAAATATATATCTTATGTATACACATATATGTGATATATAGATATATGCCTTATATGTAGTATCTTATAGAATATATACATATACATTTTATCCCAGTTGAAACAATTTACAGATATTATTACATTACACTTTTAGCCTACTTACAAATAAAAATATTTTGATTGGTTTTAGCCTGCGTAGAACTTTGTCCAAAAATTTGAAAAGCAAAATAGTTGGATAGAATATAGCTTTTTATCTCTAAGATATACAAAGAATACCAAAAGGTAATCAGCTAATGGCAGTATAATCCTAATCAGTTTTAAAATGTTGTCAGTAAGTATTTGCATTGGCAAACACAACTAAAGATACCATCAAATATATCGTGTCTGCGTGTGTGTGTGTATAAAATAAACTTTTAGGTTTAAAATCTTAATATTTTAATATTTGAGGAATTAAAATTCTATATCACAAGAATAAAGGCATTTTTGTCCCACAGCAAATTAGATTATAGTAGAATATTCTGTAAGTATAGTTTAGTATAAAGGAATATTCTATCAGAATAGTATCTAATAATCTAATAATTGAATAAGCTGAACATCAAGCAGCAGAATCACAGAATCATTAAGGTTAGTAAAGACCTCCCAGCCCATCGAGCCCACCCTGTGCCCCATCTCCACCTTGTCCCCAGCCCAGAGCACTCAGTGCCATGGCCAGGCCTTCCTTGGACACCTCCAGGGGTGGGGACTCCAACACCTCCCTGGGCAGCCCCTGCCAGTGCCTGACCACCCTTTCCAGGCAGAAATTCCTCCTGAGGTCCAACCTGACCCTCCCCTGGCACAGCTGGAGGCCGTTCCCTCTCCTCCTGTCCCTTGTTCCCTGGGAGCAGAGCCCGACCCCCCCCCAGCTCCCCCCTCCTGTCAGGGGGTTGCAGAGCCAGAAGGTCCCCCCTGAGCCTCCTTTTCTCCAGGCTGAGCCCCCCCAGCTCCCTCAGCTGCTCCTGCTGCTCCAGCCCCTTCCCCAGCTCTATTCCCTTCCCTGTACACGTTCCAGCCCCTCCATGTCTCTCTTCCATGAAGGCCCAGAACTGGACACAGCCCTGGAGGGGCCTCAGCACAAACCAGAGAACAATACCATATTGCAGAAAAAAATGTACATATTAAAAGGTAGTGTGAAAGATGTACTGAATTCTGCATCAGACAGACCTCAGCTCAAATACTACAGCCTGTTCTGGAAATTCCTCCTCAAAAATATGAATCTGCAAGACTACATAAGAGAACAAATAGAATAGATTGTCCAAAGAAACACCAGAAAAATTGAAATTGTTTAGAGGAATAAACACCTGAGAGATACAGTATTAGTCTTCAAGTACTTACAGGTTAAAACAAACTATCTATTTAATTTTCACCTCGATATACAAGCAGCAGCAGAACGTGGAAATACAGCAGCATCATATCAGTAAAAGCAGATATTTGTCTGATATATGTTAAAGTTGTTTTCCTAAAGACAAATTGCTGCCTGCTGAAGGAGGCTTTCACTTGCATTATAGTTTTTCTCAAAATGACAGGATAAAGACACTGAAAACATAAAGAAGTGAACACTAGAGAAAGTTTTCTAACTGCAAAGACTGAACTGCACTGGACTGAACTGCAGTGCAATGCAGGGGAATTCCATCAGGAGGGAGCCAAACCTTTAAACAGATGGGAAACACCCGTTTGGTCTGGAAGCCTGTCCTGTTTCATCCAGCCTCTCTGGAGTGAGGGAACTCCTCCTCTGTTTGAGAAGGGCAAGATGAATCTCTGGGGTTGAAAACAGTCAGTGATATGAGCAAGCTGCTGCTTGGATCACAGAATCCCAGAATGTGCTGAGTTGAAAGGGACACACAAGGATCATCAAGTCCAACCCCTGGCCCTGCACAGGCCCATCCCCAAGAGTCACCCCC
>NW_020884973.1:1164741-1174114 GCF_003945725.1 Corapipo altera
CCAGGCTCCCCAGGGCAGTGGGCACAGCCCCAAGGCTGCCAGAGCTCAAGAAGGCTGCAAGGGGAAGGAGCACCCATCTCTGGAGCAGAACAAAGCAGCTGTTTAATAACATGTCAACATCTCTTGAGGAAATGAAGGGAAGGGAAATGCCACATCCATGAAATGCAGTTTGAAGGAATGCACACGTGGTTTAGGAAGGGAGCAAGATGGAAACAACATTTCAGGGGAAATGCTACACAAACAACTTACCCTTGGGTGCATCCCACCACTCCCAGCTTAGAGGGACCGAGTTCAGAGACATAACAGGGCCAAGCTCGTTAGCTGCTGGAGAGAGCCCTTCCACAGGAGAGTGTTCCAACCAGGAGTCTAATCCAAGTGAGCTCAAAAGCCTTTGAAGTGGGAATGCAGTTCATAGTCCTCTGGTAGTTCCTGCCTTGATAGGCTGGAGTGAAGTCTTTTATTTTTCTTCTTTTAATGGACAATGCCCCCCATTAGAAGAGGGGGACCAGCACCAATTTTGAGAGCAGCCACTACCAGCATCAGGGGAAAGTTAAGGCAGATTATAGAGCTGCATGTTCTTTTGCTCAAACTACACTGATTCAGAGTTAATTTTACTTAGTGGTAAGTACACAAGAAGCTGTGAAAGGAAGAAATTTTTGCCTTGGACCTGCAACACAGAGACAGAAAACTTTTGTCACAGCTCTTGCCAATAATACAGAAAAATGGATCAAATTGGCACCATTCATTTTTTTCAAAAGGATTTCCTGGGCAGTTTGACTAAAAACCCCTGGCAATAACAATGTTAACCCAACAAGTGATATAATTTCCACACCTGTCTGATTCCCCAACAGATCTGCTCTCCAAAACAATCCATCTTAATTACTTCAACAAGAAAGTGGGGTTTTTTGGCCATAAAAAATTCTATCCAGTAAGTAAAGCCAAACATGCAAGAAAAATAGAGGTTACCTTGAGGGTACCACTAAATTAAATGTGTTCTTCACTGAATCACCTGGTCTGTTGTTGGCCCAAAGATGCAGGTTGCACTGCCAGGTTCTGAACCCTTTCCCAAGCAGCAGCAGGAGCCCAGCATGGCTCTGCTCAGCAGGATGGACCATGCACACCGGCACCACTGTCCACCCAAAACGTTCTCAACACACCCCGGGGACAAGCTGAGTCTCTTCAGTCCCCACCACAAACAGGCCAGTGGGGACAGTCCTGTCCCTGCAATGACCAGCTAATAAAACCTGGCTCATCCACAGCACTGAGCCAGGCTTTCCACTTCTATCTCCCTGTCTTTGCGTCCTCCCCAAAACCGTAGGAACTTCAAAGGCTCCCCTTCCCATGGAAATGGTCCCATTAGTCTGCTGTGCTTCCCAGGAGCCACAATACAAAATAGTCCTGGGATTTTTGCCATTTCCCAAATGTAAACCAGTGAAACTCTGGATCTAAAACATGAAGGAATCCAACAAGCCTCAACTACAAACTTTGTTTTGGTAAAAAACACAATTCTCTGACATATTTTTGACAAATGAAAAATGACAAACAAAAAATAAATAAGCATCTCTGACAAAAACCAGGAAATGTGAAAATGTCCCAAAGTTTTCATCACCAGTAACTGTGTATCCAAACAACCTAAGCATGGGACAGCAGGTTTTGAGGACTGTATCTAGAGAAGAGTTTTGGTTGCAGGACTGCACCAGATCCCAGTTACAGTCAGGAGCAACCAACAGGGATGGAGGTGAAATGGGAGAACACAAAACCGACATGGAAAAGGAAAAATTACAAGCACATAACAAGGCCTTGGGGGCTCTGCACAGGGTGTCCCCACAGCACAAGGACACTGCTCACTCAGCCCACAGGTGATGGGACCAGAACAGGATCAAAGCAGCAGTGACTTGTCCACCATCCACCTGCAAACCTGCTGGCTCGTGGAGACCGTCCTGTGCTCCCACCTCACCTGTCTCTCATCGTGTTCCCACTCAGGGCAGCTCCCAGACAAACACTGACACACTTGTAGTCTCCCAAGGACATGCCCTACTGACTCACGTCCTCTTCTGTCATTCAACAGCCATTCATGGAGCTACATGTGAGCCAGTCGTGCTAAGCTGGTATGGACTCCTAGGCTTACTCAGACCCCAACAGACAATTTAAAGTCACATGAAGACGAAGTGATGCCTCCACTGATCAGAGATGGCCTCTAACATGCAGCTGTACATTCCCACGTCTACTCCACCCTTGGCTGGAGGCTCACAGACTAATCCAGGGTCTGTCACAGCAGCTCTCCATCCCTTCCCACCCAGTAAGTCTTGTATTTTGGACTTTAGGCAGTGACTATGTTTGTGTAGTGCCCTCTCTGGTAGGGAACTTATGGATAGCTAAAGCATCCAGTTCAGTCAGAGCTGGACCACAAGGCATTGGCCATACTGCTAAAAACCCTAAATCCCAAACTCTTGCCAAGGCTTATTCTCAACAGATACATTTCCTGAGCAGGGGCTAGGACTGAAACACAGCTACAGGGAACAGCCTGAGGCAGGGGCAGCACAAGCAGAAGTAATTCTCACCAGCATGATGAGGAGAAACACCAGCTAAGCTGTTTTTCAAAAGCAATAGAGTTCATCCCTGCTTGTTTAAGGATTTTGCAGCCAGCAGTACAAACCTGCAGTGTTGCACATAATGGTGACTGATATCTCACCTCTCATCTCCATTTTATATGAATGTAGAAAAGACAATCTTTTTCCAAAGTATTTTGAGTGCCTATTACAGTTTCTCTTACCTTCTCATTATATTAAGTCCAAGCTTTGAGATATTCCTGTAACTTCTTTGTCTTAGGGAGTAGTAAGTCAAATTTTGGCTGGTAGAAATCATCAGAGATCTATCTAAAATTGGGTATCTGGATGGTCTCATATCTGGAGAGACACAGGGCAATGCAGAAGACAACCTCCCCTCAAACAGCTAAAGCCCAAGCCTGCTACTGAACCAGGGTGCATTCCAACAAATCAAATCAAAATGTTCTGTGAACTTTAATTCAGCCTGACAGCAAAAAGTGGAAGAGGAGAGCATTGGCCATACTTTGTATCTAAGAACTGAAATAAAAGTTAGATTAAGAGACCAATCTTAAAATTAACCCTTAGTCCACTCCCCTAGGAAAGATGAGCCTGTTGAAGTCAGGCCTCAAGCAATTTTCCCAAGGATAAATAGTAAATCAATGTAATTAGATTGTTTCCAACCTAATTAAATTATTTGCAGTGTTCATGTCAAGATAAAAGTTGCCTAGCTATCCAAATATATCCATGTAGGCATTATTCTATAAACTTTCCTTTTCTGGGGGAAATGCAAACATACATATACAAAAACATCAAGGTTACAAACCAAAGCACTCAAAACTTAGGAAATACCAGAATTAAGTTTGCATGAGCAAAAGAAAATATTTTTCTCTTAATTTCATTCCCAGAAATGGTGAAACCATTTTTTGTTGAAGTTTTCCAAACAATTCATCTGAGGCAGACATTCAACATGGAAAGTTTCAGCCCAAATAGTTAAAATTTGGCAAAGTTCTATGCCATTGAAAACAGGGGTTATAATGGGAAATGTGAGGCAAGCTTAATTACAGGCAGCACTACCAGCAACATTTATAATGTATTTAAGACTAAAATTTCATCCTTGCTTTGCTAGGTCTGTTTTTCTAGGAATACTGTACATTAGTATTTGAACCTTCTTATATACATTTAAATTTCAGGCTGTGTTTGTAAGTCTGGGGTCTTTGACAAACTTGGCAAAGCAGCTTTTTGCATCAGGCATCAGAAATGGAAAGCATTGCTTGCAAAAAAAAGCAATTACTTGTATGATATGAAGTAGGAGATGACACAGTTTTTCAAAGGATCCCAATAGTCACAAAAGTTTCAAATTTCCACAAGTGTTACCATGGGCATTTTGAGTTTTCATTTTTCAATCAAGTCTACAACTGGTCCAAAGGGGATGGGTTGTGGTTTTTTTTGAGAAGTTGGTTTCCAGATAACAGCAAATTATCAACACAGAATTCTGAGCAGATCTGCTCAATAATTAGTACCTGGAATTTCAAAATGAAAGGAAATAAGGTCAAAACAGAGAGTTAATTATTCGGGTGTCTCAGGAGCTGGCATCAGATGGAGACAGACTTTTTACAAAGATGGGTAGTGACAGGACAAGGGGAATGGCTTCAAACTGCCAGAGGGCAGGGTTAGATGGGATATTGGGAAGAAATCCTTCCCTGTGAGGGTGGGGAGGCCCTGGCACAGGTTACCCAGAGAAGCTGTGGCTGCCCCTGGATCCCTGGAAGTGTCCAAGGCCAGGTTGGACAGGGCTTGGAGCAACCTGGGCTAGTGGAAGGTGTCCCTGCCCATGGCAGGGGGGTGGATTTGGATGAGTTTTAACATCCTTTCCAACTGGAACCTCTCTGTAATTCCATGGTTCTCTGGCCATTGCAATGCCCTGAATTCTCACTGTCCCAGGTTTCTCCATGGAATCCTGTAGCACATATTCTGCATTTTCTCCTGTGCTTGATGGAATCCACAAATTTCAACATTATCTTGCAGCACTCCATTAAGTCTCTACCAGGTAATAAATCAAAATCTTTGAGATTTGTATGGTTATAAATTAGCATGTAACTATAGTAAAGAATTCTTAAGGTTCAAACACAGCCAGGACTACACAGAAACATGAAGGACAGCAACAGACCTTACAATAATTTCTGTTTGCTCTGGGGTTGGTTTGGCAGGAGGGGAAAGCAGCATTATTATATAGATCCAGCTTCCTGTCTGATGCTGAACTCCTCACCACAGCTGGGGATTTAGAGTTTCACAATTTTCTTTATGTATGTAAAACAATCCTCAAGTAGAAACACAGTAGAGGCGGCTCCTTCAGCACCTGAAGAAGGTGATGGTATGTTTTGGGATTCATTTCTATGCTCAATATTAAATTCATAGAATCATAGAATCATGGGATGGTTTGGGTTGGAAGGGACCTCAAAGACCATTCAGTCCCACCCCCTGCCATGGGCAGGGACACCTTTCACTAGCCCAACTTGCTCCAAACCCCATCCAACCTGGCCTTGGACACTTCCAGGGGCAGCCACAGCTTCTCTGGGTAACCTGTGCCAGGGCCTCACCACCCTCACAGGGAAAAAGTCTGGTTTATTAAATTCCTAAAGTGCATGAAAATATATCTTATATAAATGACAAGTAATGTTTTGTTCTACTAGCAATCAAAATGCAAAAGCTTATTGAAGTACTCTAGGATGCAGGAGGGCTGCGCCCAGTTCTCTTGCTTATTACAGATTTTGTTTTCAACTTGGACTAATTCATTTACCTCTTCCAGGCCTCAGTTCCCTAGTTTTCTGGAGTAAATACCATCACCCTGTTCTCCTGCTCTTTTCAGTCAGGCAGGAGGCTCTTCCAGGCAAGCTCTGTTCCATTCTGCACATTGTATAGCACCACCTGTACAATGGCAGCACATCCGGGGGGGATTTCAAGGCACTACTGCAATAGAAATAAATTCCAGCTCTCTGCAAAATTTGCATCCCCTTTTGTTTTAATTAAGCATTCATACTTTATTCGGTGCTTCTTTGCCTCTTTTGAAGCACAGTCCACCCCCCCCCCCCCAAATTCTACCAAATATTCTCCTCAGCTAAATGTACAGTGACTTCTTTATTCCTTCAATACTGCACAGTGACATACAGGAACCCTGTGAGGCCAGGCATCTATGGTAGGAAAAATAAAGGTGCTGGTAAAGCACTTCTCCAACTTTCCTAAAGACTTCATATTTGTAACTTATAAAGCAGGGAGGTTTGTTCCATGGTGACCTTGCCAATTAGGTTCCATTGCAATGAACATCCTGAAGAAGTCCCGGTGACGCAGCGTCTTCTCGATCGAGTGTGTTTGCACAGAATTTCCTCCATCAATCTTGCAGCACCAATGGGGGTGATGGCACAAAGCTGGGAACAGCTATGAATTGGAGAAAAGCTGAGGGTGCCCTTGGCAGATGAACACCACGGTTATTCTATGCAAAACTGATGCTGAGGTTGAGCCTTGTGTGCAACATCATCCTTATTTTCGTTAATGTGGAAGAACTTTACTTAAAGCAGCAAGTCTCTCGTTGTGTCTGCCTGAACCAGGGAGACACTGGGATTAGGAGCATCTCCTGCAGTTTGCAACACAGCCATAAAAACTGCTGCAGAGTTGTACCTGACAGAGAGGGGCTCAGCTTCTGCAGCTGAAGACGTGCAGTGCTTCACAGGGAAGAAAATTGCCCGTTTGCATGAAAAATTACAGAATATGTCTGTATTTGGGCTATTTGCATCACCTTGGGCCGACATTACAGAAATGTGAGCAATTCCTCACAGGAAAGCTGGGTTTCCAGAGCCAGGTTGATACAAGAGCTACAGGCAATGTGTCTCTAAACTCAGAGAAATGAAACTCATTTAATTTCTTACACCAATATCATAGGCAGATTCTTACTACTCTTCCAACTTGTATATTTATAAGATAGACACACAGGGATCTTTCCTCTGTTATTGGATATATCCATTACCCTCCCTCCTTAAAATCTGTGTTATTCATCCAGCTAATCTTGTTTTTACTGCAGAACTTCAGCTCTTTTTTTCTCAAAGTATTGTTCTGAAAATTCAAACAGTGGTCACTTCTCTCTGCCTATAGCCCAGGGAAGGCTTCTAAAGGAATGAGACTCAACCCAGCTTTGACATAGCTAAGTTTGAGGAAGCTGCGAAGTCAGGGGGAGAGCTTCCAGAGCTTGGTCAGAGAACACCATTTCACCTGTGAAACCATCCTGTTTGAGAGTACTTTCACCAACTGGCTTAGAAATAAACTAGTAATTATATACTGAGTTCACACCAACCCAGCCTGATGAAAATGCCTTCACTCTCAAAACTAGACTTGTGATGTAGTTTTGCCTCCATGTTGCCTGTGCTCCCTTCAAGCTCAGGTTCAAGCTGGGGTCATGAGTATTAAAGAATTGGAGGGTTTTTTTGCCCAGGGATAGAGGCTACTCCGTGGCACTGTGGGCAGTTCACAAAATGGTTAAACTTTGTGACCCCCATAGACCTAGTCCTCCTTTTCAGTGTTAGTACTCTGGCACCCCCAATTCAGCTCACATAACAACTGAAAGGCTCAGAGGGAATGAAGGATGGGGAAAAGATGTGTCAACAGTTTTAGGCTCACAAGAGCAATAGCAAGCAAATTTGTCAAAAGTTCAGAGGGCTCTGATAATATTCAGCTGGAAAGAGGGATTTTTACAGTACTTATTCTAGATATCTGGTGCATAAAAATACACAGATTTCTTCAGGCTTCTCTTGTACATGGGGGGGACAATGTCTTAAATCAGATCTCTTTCTGTGCAGTTGTTCACCAAAAACAACAGGATTTTCTTACACGTAAGATACAAAATCATAGAACAGGAAAGGGTTTGTGGAACAACAGAATGACAGGCTGTAAATTTTACTGTAATCCTGAACTACCAAAAATACACCAGCATGGCATTGAGAGTACCTGACTTATATCTGGATGATTAAGTCATAGAAAATGTGTCAAAGCTGCATTTTTCCATAGGGAACCCCGGGCTGCTGGCCAGAGTCGTGCTTTCTAAGGTTTTTATAAGAAGAACAATAATAATATAGCAAGCAGAAAGGGCCCTGGGGGTCCTGATCAGTGATCAGTTGGCCCTGAGTCAGCAGTGCCCTGGCAGCCTGGAGGGCCAACCCTGTCCTGGGGCATCAGGGAGGGGATTGTCCCACTCTGCTCTGCCCTGGGGCGGCCTCACCTCAATATTGGGGCAGTTTGGGGGGACACAATGGAAGAAGGGTCTAAAGCTGTTGGAGAGTGTCCAAGGGAGGGACATGAGGATGGTGAAGGGCCTGGAGAGGCCACATGAGGAGCAGCTGAGGGCACTTGGCTTGTTCAGCTGGAGAGGAGGAGACTGAGGTCAGACCTCACCAGGGTCTGCAGCTCCTCCCGAGGAGCAGCTCCATCTCTGCTCTGTGTGAGCAGGGACAGCACCCAGGGAAGGGCTGGAGCTGTGTCAGGGCAGGCTCAGGTTGGATCTCAGGAAAAGGTTCTTCCCCCAGAGGCTGGTTGGGCACTGCCCAGGCTCCCCAGGGCAGTGGGCACAGCCCCAAGGCTGCCAGAGCTCCAGGAGGGTTTGGACAATGCTCTCAGGGACAGGGTGGGATTGTTGGGGTGTCCTGAGCGGGGCCAGGAGTTGGACTCAATGATCATTCTGGTTTCCTTCTAGCTCAGGATATTCATTCTAGGAAGTCCTGCCTCCACTGCCTGTTTGTATTGCAGGTCCAGCCCTCACCCCTCCCGCTGCCGAACCAGAGGCTCATGCTGCAGCCTGGTTTGGGAGAACTCAGAAAATGGTGAGCAATCCGGGAATGTTAACCTAAAACTCACATCTGTCAGCAATTACACTCACTCACTGAAGCACAAAAGAATTCTGCTTGTTTGTATTAAGCTGTAAATGCAACATGGCATTGACATTCAAATCCAGAGATAAACCTGTCACTGCCTGAGTTGAACGCTGTACATGACCAAAAAAGACAGACATGCCAACGATTATGTTCTTCTTTTCAAACTTTAATTGGGATGAGCATTATTTGCTATCTCTTAGGATTTAGTACTGCAGTAAAAAGATCCACTCTTAGAACATAATATTCCATCTCATAGCCATATTCTTACACTCTTAACTCCCAAGCTTAACTGGTAGAGTCCCCAGGTTAAAAGACATCAACTGGTGAAGGACAAAGAGAGAGAGAATGTTAATTATGTAGGAAAATAAATACCTCCAACACTGCCATCAGCTTTAATTGGACAGCATTTCACAGATGACTGAATACCTTGTAACTGTGAGGCAAGCTGAGGTAACTGCCACATCCATCTATTTTGTGAGCTACAGAAATGTGTGCTATTAACGTGCAATATGTATTATTAATGTGCTATTACCCACAAAGGACACCCTGACCAGCTCTATTGTATCTACCCAGTGTGTTTTGTGGCCTTCGTGGGCAGGTCCTGAACTCTCTGAATTATTTTTCTCAACTTTTAGTTCATGGAGAGTGGATAATCCAAAGGAAGCTGTTCCTCAGGACAGCAGCAGTCACACTGACTGAATTCTGATGTGCATTTGGCTTCTGCTCTCCAGGGGTATTGCCTAAAGCTGGTGTGCACCCACCACCCAGGGCCTCTGGAGAGCATCAGGAGAGCCTTGGAGCAGGGCAGGGAGGGATCCTGCCCCTCTGCCCAGCCCTGGGCAGGCACATCTGCAGGGCTGGGCCCAGCTTGGGCTCCTCAGCACAGCAGGGCCAGGGAGCTCCTGCAGCGGGGCC
>NW_020884973.1:1177114-1191085 GCF_003945725.1 Corapipo altera
CTGGGATGGCCCTGCTGGAGCAGGGAGGTGGGACCAGATGAGCCACTTCCAGTCTTCTCCATTCTGTGATTCTGTAAAGCCCAGAAGTCAAGAGGCTTACAGAGTCAGGCTCATTCTTGAGGCTGTCAGGGATGGGTAACAGTGCTGTGTGAATGAAACCCGACCCCCTCGTCAGCCAGAGCAGCAGTGCTGGCCAGAAATCCCAGCCAGTGTGCCACAGCCACAGAGCTGGTGGTTAGGAAGGAGCTTTTAAATGGTTTTGAGAGACATGGAAAATGCCACAATTAGGGAACTGGAGATTCCTTATGCAAATATTTTTCATATGTCCTCCCACACTTGGAGGCATTTGATTTTAGGCTTGTTTTCTTAGGGAAACAAGGTTTAAGAAACCACAAAGTCTGCTTGCTCCACCCAACAACCTGTGTCATTCATTACTACGTCTCTGTCAAGTTTATTTGCAACTGGTTTTCCTGCAAAAGTCATGAAAACACATGGCCAGATAGAAAAGAGAGATCATTTTCATGACAGAGAGATGAACTCGCACTGCAGCCTTTATTAGATCCCACTCACAATTCATTCTTACAACACAGAGGTTTCAGCTCTTGGAAACAAATCCTTACAAACCTGGCTCTGCTGCACGTGGGGCAGTTTGCATTGAGAGCAAGGGAAGAGAGGCAGACTTATTGTTTACCCTCTCCTTCCCCTTTTCCAACAACAGCTCAGAGCAGCAGCCAGTCAGCACGGCCAGTGGGTTTCTGGCAGCCAAGTGATGCAAACAAGTGAACAGAACACCGTAAGCAGTGACAGAACTCACACTGAAGGAATACAGCCTGCAACTCAGGGTGACATTTCTGCACCCAGATAGGCACCATTCATACACTTGAAGGGTGGTGTGACATCCAGAGGGACTCGGACAGGCTCAAGAAGGGGTCCAGGGGAACCTCATGAGATTTAACAAAACCAAGGGCTGGTGCTGCACCTGGATCAGGGCAAACCCTGGGATAAATTCAGGCTGGAGATGAGCAGATGGAGCAGCCCTGGGAGAAGGACTTGGGGGGCTGGTGGGGGGCAGGCTGGACATGACCCAGCCCAGAACCCCCGTGCCCTGGACTGATCCCCCAGCGTGGGCAGCAGGGCAGGGGGGATTCTACCCCTCTGCCCCTCAGCTGAGACCCCCCTGCAGAGCTGCCTCCAGCCCTGGGGAACAGCACAGGGAGCACATGGAACTGCTGGAGAGAGTCCAGAGGAGGCACCAAGATGATCAGGGGGATGGAGCAGCTCTGCTGGGAGGAAAGGCTGGGAAACTTGGGATTGTTCAGCCTGAAGAAGGGAAAGCTCCAGTGTGACCCAATTGTGACCTTCCAGTGCCTGAAGGAACTGACAGGAAAGATGGAGAGACTATTGACAAGGACCTGGAGTGCCAGGACAAGGGGGAATGGCTTCAAACTGCCAGAGGGCAGGGTTAGATGGGATATTGGGAAGGAATTCTTGGCTGTGAGGGTGGTGAGGCCCTGGTACAGGTTACCCAGAGAAACTGTGGCTACTCTTTCCTTGGAAGTGTCCAAGGCCAGGTTGGACAACCTGGAAGGTGTCCTTGTCCATGGCAGGAAGCTGAACCAGATGGTCTTTAATGTCTCTTCCCACCCAAACCATTCTATCATTCTCTGCTTCTGTGATTCCATGATTATTACAGACTATTCCATGATATTACAGACTATTACAGATTATTACAGCTGGAAGGCTGTTTTCCTCATTGAAGGTCATTAGCAAAAGTTTATTTATCACACAACCCCCTTCAGTTCAGCAGGAATCCTCCCACCCTGGTAACAGAGGGAAGGTGAAGTAACTATGCCTTACTACTTCTCCCTGCTGGCAGCAGACAAGGAAGGATTGAACCATAAACATGATCCATAGCAACTCTTGGAGCTGGTGTGTGACAATACAGTGAATTAGAAGCACATGTGCTAAGGGAGAAGTGTAATGTAATTGGCATGTACGAGATGTGAGGAAAGCAAGACATTGACTGGGAGATTAAATTACAGAGGGGTCAAATTCATAGAAGGGATGAAGGCAACAAAGCAGAAATTGTTGGCAAGATGGGGAAAAGAAACATTACATAAGAAAATGTTTTTAAAATAGCAGGTAAGAAAGATTTCTTAAAACAGCAGGTTTTGAGGTGGGAGTTGAAAGGGGCTGAAACACCTGAAGTCCAGACAGGGCATTGTATTATATGTAAAACATGTCAGCAAAGGCATAGAGCAGAACAAAAACTAAGGCAGGTTTTATATCTGCTGATTGCCTAAGTAGAAGATCCGAGAGCCTCATGAGCTTCCTTTCTGAAGACAAGCCAAGCACAGACTGCAATGAAGACTTTTGGGAACACGCACCAGGGTAAGCACAGAGGATTTCTGAAATGCCACCCGGACATCAGGACAAGGGAATAGAATCAGAGAATCACAGAATATGTCAAGTTGGAAGGGACCCACAAGGATCATCGAGCCCAATAAATGTATAGAATAACATCTGATATAAAAGCAAGAGATAAAAGGAAGGGATGTGCCATTTCTATAAAGCAGAATCTGTATTAGGTCTACCCAGGCAGATGTTATTACCCACAAATTGGGTAATGATGCTAAATTTGCATAAAATGCTAGTAATTTGCTATCACTAAGTATAAGGTAAAACAGCCTTCCAAACCCCCTCTGCACACAGAAAACAGTAAGTTCTGGTGTTACTCACACTCAAACAGGTGCAATCAGAAAGAATTTACAGTCTAAGACCTAGTCTAAAAAATGTTGCGCACATAAAAATTTACATCCCCAAATTTATTGGGACTACACATAGCATGTACAATTATTTAAATTTCTTTTGTAAGAGTTCTATATGCTTACATATAGACAATTGGGCTCCAGGGAGACAGTAAAAAACAACCAACTCCTAAATGTCTTTGATTGTGTCATGTCTCTCTTCTGTTCACTGTGTCATCTCTCTCTCTCTCTCAATTAATTACCTTCAACTATTTCTTCTCTAAAAACATACCACTTTAAATATTTTCAGTGAAAAATCCAAGGAATCAGCAACTCTGAGCTCTCAGACATGTTCGAAAATGGATTTGGGTTTGAATTTCTATGGAATTGATTTATTTTGATAGTGCTTCTCCTCCAGCAGGAGCCACAGTCCCAGGGACGGAGTTCATCACTTCACTTCTCATTCAGTGCCCTACAAAAACTGCTCATTGCCTCACAGTCTTCTGCTATGAACATTATCTTTTTACTTACATAATGAGCTGCAGGAGATCTTTGTGTTCTTTCCTGTCCTGTTTTGACATATCCTTAGACTTGTCATACGTGACAACACTACAAATCAATTTTTTACTACTTTATGTCAAGCTCTTACTGTTTATTAATGTCCTACTTTAGCACCACCACAAAATTACTTCATTCAGATGGTTCAGTTCAGCCAGAACTGTCACCATGAAGTTCTCTCCCCCATGAACACTGGTTGCTCACTCTAATCAGACTCAAGATGCAAATCGTTTACCCTTATGGAGTGACATCACCACCCTGAACCACAGCTTCAAAAGTACAGGGAGATCAATAAACTTGGTTTCACAAATTCAGACCTAGACAAGAAGACACTCTGAAGAACTACTGTAACATTGACATCCCAAGAGCTAGGAGAGTAAAACCTGAGCAAATAAGACTAACAAGATCCTTTGTTAATGATTTCCATGTATAACCAGTAAAAAGAATTAGAGCCCATTAGCACCTGAACATTTTTTTTTCCAAAATCGAGAGATAAATAAAACTGGGGATAAGGGAGTGTTAGGGAAATACAAGCAACCTGCAAAAGAAGAGTGGGGGAAATTCAAAATCTTCTTTCTTTTTTGTAATATTTCACTGCAAAAAACAAATATAGACAGCTACTTCCACACCCACTGTTTAGTTTTGTTAATAAATGCTGCAGGAAGCTGCCTTCTGACCTGGTCAGCTCTCCATGTGGGACCTTTCACACCTGGCACCAGCCTTGGGTTACAATCTGCTGTCACCTCCCTCAGCACCCACCTAACTGGAGAGCCACTTCTGGGACCTGGAAATTGTATTCCCTACCCAAGATGGTCTCAGGAAGCATCTGTGGTTCCCAAAAATAAGTCTTCACAAGCTAACTCAAGAAGAACCAAGGGTCTGGGGGGGTGGGTGTCTCTGTGTGTTTCAAAGCCCCAAACTTGTAGAAACATTTCCTTATCTGCTAAAAGGCCACTTCCTTCCACCTCAGAGCAGAATTCAGCCTGTCCCTCACTGCAGGGACGGGCTCGAGTCAGCAACCTGACCCTGACCAAGGAACAGTGTTCACATGAACTTATCCAGACATTTCACCAGCACTCTGGGGTTGTAGGGGTGTCCTGTGCAGGGCCATGAGCTGGACTTTGATAATCCTTGTGGATCCCTTCCAACTCAGCACATTCTGTGATTTTCTGATTTCCCTCCACCTGAGCAAAGTATTTGCCCTGTACATTCAGACGCCCTTGACTCAGGGCTTCCCCTGGTTCTCCAGCATATGAAAGGGGGGGATTATTTGAGTCACCTGTTCCAGGCAACCCCACAGACAGTTATTTAGTGCAAGAAGGTACCCAGAAAGTCATTGCACCACACAGCACTTCGTGCTCTGCAAGAAACTTCCCATCAGAAGTCACAGAAAATATTCTTGTAGCACAAGCCATGAGCAGACTATCAGCGTGCCAGCTTTTTGGAGGACTTCATTCCCTGTTTGACAGTTGGTAATACAAACAGAAACATCAAAATCTGCCACCCACACAGTGTTCCCAGCGTTGTTAGAGCATGTGTTAGCTGATGATGAGCATGCAAAAGGCAAATATGCACAAAGGCATTTACTGCTGCTTATAAATGAGATCTTACCTTTCCAGTGCTTGAACATGTCACCTGGGGAGAGTTACAGCAATTGTACTGGGACTTGTACACACTGTCCAAAGCAAAAGAAAGGGGAAGAGGGGTCAGAAAAGAAAAAGGTCATCAAAAGACTTCCTTGTTCACAAGTGAAAGAATGTTTGCTCTGTTAATATTTATGTCCTCCAAAGTAGGGCTGTTGTAAAGCAGGCTACTGTAAGTCTTCCATATACGAAGTAAAGCTTAAGCCTGTTAAACTGAGCACAGAATCAGGGACAAGACTCTTCCTCCTCATAGCTGAGGGCCAGGGCCACCTGCCCTGAGGAGAGAGGTTTGCCCAGGGCACAGACTGGACCTGGGGCTGGTTACAGATGGAATTTGGGTGCAAGGCATTTTTGTATTGCAACATGATTCACACCACAGCTGAGGCTGGACATGCTACAACTTCTCAAAGCCAACATAGGACCCTCATTTAAGTCTTACAACATCCCACCTTTCCTGAACAACTTCAATCCAATCAAAGAATGGAAAGTTTTTTTCAGCATCCAGTCCAGGTTATTCATTCTTCTGCTCAGGGCATCTTTGAAATGTCCTCTGCCCCTGAAGGTGGCACATGAGACACTGCCATGCTCAGCAATCAGCCAAGGATCTGACACTGAACTCTCTCTTAGCCTGGTTCATGGAATTACAGAATAGTATGCATCCTCTGGATGGTTTTGGGACACCTGGGGAGGAAACTGGCTCACCTTTAGTATCACTCTGGGACTGTGGTTGGGTGAGGACCAAGGAGGAGAAATCAGACAAGACCCCGAGGACGTGGGTATTATTTACCATGCATGAATTTTATCTTGATATTGCTTATTGTAGTGGGCTTAACATCCACTCTCACATGTGTGGAGCAGTCCTTCAGGGTT
Organism: Corapipo altera; assembly: GCF_003945725.1. Lineage (NCBI taxonomy): Eukaryota > Metazoa > Chordata > Aves > Passeriformes > Pipridae > Corapipo > Corapipo altera. Next base: position 1,182,933 of record NW_020884973.1, read on the forward strand.
CATTATTCTGCTGCTCCAGAAAGCACCTGCACTCATAACAAGCATTTTTACAGATCTTGGAAGAAACCTTTTAAAGCTCATCTACTTTGTACAAACCAACAAAACTATGGATGATTTTTTAATAAATAAAAAAAACCACCAAACATGCTGGGCAACAAGCAAAAGCTCTTGTCACAAAATCAGCCAAATGAAATCAAAGTTTACTTCTGAAAAACACTCAGTCTAATTAGTCTACTTTACAAATCAATTCAGATCAATTCATCTTAATGCCAGGCCCCAACCAGTGTTATCAGAAGTGTCAATTTTATGCCCTCCTTATCAGAAATTATCCCACAGACTGTAAACAATTTCTTCAAGTGCATTTGTATGTATATGATTTATGTATAGACTGGTTTAAGTGAATGGGAATTATTAGTTTCGGATTGCATTGTGATAAGAAGATAATTTTGTATCTTTTGTAGCTCCAGCACAGAGCCATGGGGGCTGCACACCTTCCTGGGACCCACCCAACAGGTCAGAAACCACACACAATAAAATCGAGCTCAATCACTTCCATGGAATCCCAGAATCCCAGAATGGTTCAGATTAGAACAGACTTTAAAGCTCATCCAGTCCCACCCCCTGCCATGGGCAGGGACACCTTCCACTTTCCCAGGCTGCTCCAAGCCCCGTCCAACCTGGCCTTGGACACAGGCACTTAGGGGGGTTTCTGGGTCCCAGTGCACAGCTGGGACACATCTTTGGGTATTTACACAACTCCAGCCCAATGCCAGCTGCCCCAGCCCCATGTGCAGCCTCCCCTCTCCTGCAAGCACCGGGGGGGTGTAGGGGAAGGTTCCCTGAGGACAGAGCTGGTCCCCTCAGAGCGGGCGGGGTGTGCCCACCACTGGGCTCTGATCATGACTGTAAAGCAACAAAACCACTACAATGCCCCCTCACAAACCAGGCACGGCTGGGACTGAGCCCGTGGCTCCCTGCTGGTGTGAGGGGGTGCTGGAAACCCTGAGCTGCCCCATCCACTGCCAGGACAGGCTGGGCCATGGAGCAGGGCCCCACACACCTCCTGGGGATGTCTCCTGCTGCTCTCACCTGGCCAACTGCTTCGGTTCAAACAAAATCAGGCATTTTAAAAATAGTTCATACCCTTCCCTTTGACATTTAGACTTCCCTCTTAGTTTCCTCTCTAGTTTGAGTCTGTTAGCAGCACTCCTAGACTCACTGAAAGCCTCATTGGAAGAGAGTAAAGATTATGGTTTGGCATGAGACTCTGTCTGATGATACACAACTTCTAACTGTCCCCAAAACTCACAGTTGCAAAATTGTCTTCCAGTTTTTGCCAATATTTTGCCTTTGTGCTTCTGTTTTCCTGAAGCCACTGTCCGTCTAAGAGACCATTGGTTTTCAAAACCTCCCTCCTGACTTTGCTGCTAAGAGAAATCTACAGCAGAACAACCTGTTATCCAAAGAGAGGCAAAGATATTTTATCATCTCTAAGACTGGGTTCTTTTCCTTTTTTTCCCCCTCTCCTATCTCACAATTCCTTTTAGTTCCCCAGGGGAAGGTCAGAGCATTGCCTGCTCTTCCTGGCACCATCTACTTTGCTAGAAGGAAGCAGAAAAGATATCCAACCCAAACAGGGTTTTCCCCCAGGCAGGCAAGAGCAGAGTGTGATGACTGATATGCTTCATCCTAATGCAAATCCAGCTCCAATAGATTTATGATTAAACTGTAAAAACTGGTGATAGTGGAAGGAATTAGTGTCACAGAAGATCCTACAGTCAGAGGAGTTTTGGACTAGTTACCGAGCGATAAGGACAAGGAGCCTCACCGAGAGACAAATTCATCCCAGTTGTACAGTGCTTTTGCTGCTGTGAACTAAGAGTAATTTGCAGTGGGCAGTACCTGAAACATCAAGTGCATCTGGTTTACCCTGGTGTAACATGAGACTGAGCTTTGAATTTTTATGAACACAGAGAAACAGCTGCAAAAGTTAAAACTCACAATAATCCCCCTCAGCGAAGTATTTGGCCCAAAGAAGGAGTATATAAACTCACAGGCTTTGTGCATCATTTCTCATATATGCTATTCAGGTCTGGTGCTTCTCAACACACACAGTGCAATAGCACATTCAGCCACGTAAGGAACATTAGATTTAACAAAAGGGTAAAACTTGCAAGTGCTTCAGACATTTCCATCAACCCCCCTGACGCAGCAGGTGGCCCTTCAAAGCACCTGCAGTTTATTTGTTGTCGAGATAACATAGGAGGTCCAACTGACAAACTGGGGTAGTGTTGAAGCATGGAATCACATCAGAGAGGAAAAGAGACCTCATCCATGAAAAAGTACTCCAGTGCCAGCCGGGTTGCAGCTGTCAGGGGCCGGGGGAGCAGCGTTTGCAGTGGGAGCTCCTCGGACACCCCGGAGCTGAGTGAGCTGAGGATGATACACACTGCCCACATACCCTCCTGGTGTTCTAAGTGCTGCCAGGAAAGCCATTGCTCCTTGGCTCAGCAAAAAAGTACATTTTCTAAATGGAAGACTGGGACTAAAAGGGCAGAAAATATGTCTGATCTCTTTTGGAAAGGAAAGTGTGCAGGGAGGTTGATTTGGAGCCTGTATCATGCTCTATGACCCTACCAAACGAAAGCTGTAATTATGCTTTCAAGGTCCAATGCTGGCACTTCTTAATTATACTGAGCAACAGTTTGTTATTTGAATAAAACCAGGGGGTTTAGGGGTCTGTCCTAGTAAGGTACTGCTCAGCCTGAGGTGCAGTTTTGTTTCAGAGCTAATTGTTTCTTCTGTCTCTCATATAACATGAGAGCTCCTAAATGCTTTTCCCAAAGAAACCAGAGAGAACATTGTGTGTCTGTTCCTTTTTCATCTAAGAGAAATGCATCATTGCCCTTTACAGCCATTATCAAAATCTGTATTGAAGTGACAGTATTTTTACTGTTTAATGTATTTTGGGCTACTTTCAGTTTTGTCTAAATTAATATCTAGCAGTAGTTGATTTGTTCTGGCCTCTCCTCCCATGACACACATACCGTGCTGGTCACTGTTCTTTGACTGAGTTCTTGGTTCAAGGAACTGGGCTTTTAGGTGTCAGGAAAAAATCAAAAGAGCAGCTCCAGAGGGCAAATTTACCAGGTCAGAGCTCTGAGAAGTGTTACACAGACCTCCTGACACTGAAACACTTTGAGGCAGTTGGGAACAGGCTTAATTTGGGCAATTGAGTCTGACATGGCTGTGACTGAACAGGACTGAAATCCACTTTAGAGCCCCTAGAACAAGATGATAAGTCAAATCTACCACTTGAAAATTATTTCTTTCATATCTTTCACATCTTTCACAGGCAGTACTATGAACTTCTAGTGGATGGTGTAGCAGCTGCAAAATGTCCAGGTCACAGCTACAGTTTGGGGAAACAAGCAGAAGTATAATTTGTTACCCAAACAACCTGAGCCTCTGAGCTGTTGTTCCCTTTGTCAGCGGGTTCCTGCCGTCAGACATTCCCTTGGAGCAAGGACTGTTACTTCTGGAGCTGGATCCTGGTGCAAGGGTAGCTGTACTACATGAGAATTCAGGATGTGGAATGAGACTAATTGGTTTTAACCAGCTTAGCAAGGCTCAGCAAGACAGGAAAGGGGAATCTTTCAGGGCACCCAAAAGGTATCACAATCCTATGGAAAGACCACAAGTGTTTAGGTAATGAACTCCTCCCTGGCACTTTGGAGGAGCAGAAGAGACCTATTACACTCAGTCAGACATCCTGAGGTGCTGAGCATGGATGTTTTTCAGATGCCTGATGCACATCACAGCAAGAGATCCCCTGCTCCCAGTGCTCCTGTCACCCAGGGGAGAGCACTCAGAGACTTACCCAGCAAGGGCTCAGGACTCACTGCTCCATCAGACACACCAAACAACCCCTGGCAGGGCCTTGTTCATTAATCATCTCATTGCCAGACACACCATTCATACTTATAAAAGATAAAAATTATTAAAAAGGTATAAAATTAATTACGACTGTGAAATCTAAGCAGACTATACCCCTCTGTGCTGCAGCCCTTAGGACTCAGTGAGGTAACAGGAGCACAGGTTATTAATATCTTTCATTTGTTTTTAACCCAGACAGTAAGATCCCAAACCCACACAGACTACAGATTTAATTGGTAAGAAGGTGGTGTCATTGCAGCCTCACTGGAGATCATAACACACTTAAAACTCAATAAAATTTCAGTTTATCTAATCCCAAAAGACTGTAGAAGATGCCAACTCTTTTTTTTTTCCCTTTGGCAGGGAAACTAAGAACTTAATTATAATTCATCTCTCCTAACACTTTGAAGTTGCATGGATTCATTACCTCACAGATCTCCTAAATTCTTCTAGCCCACAAACAGCTCCATCATCTCTCTATTTAGTTACAAATTACCTTCACTTAAACCAAAAATCTATCATGACTTGGATGAAGGCTGTCTCCCAGAACTGTTTTGTTATTTTCTGTGCACTCTTTTCAAGCAGCAAGGGTCTCCACCTCTTCCAGAACCCTGAGTGAAACAGGATGTTGAATTATTTTCTCTAACCTGGGTTCTGTGCTTTCACTCACAGAACAGCTCCTGATTTGGTGTAGGAGGAAGGGTGGACTCAAATTCATCGCTGACTTCAACACATGCAACCCTTGACTTGTGTTACATCTTCTCTGAGAAAGATAATGCACAGTGTGAGGTGACATGAGGTCTGTCACTGCCTGTCTGCAAGGTGGGCAGCCTGATTTATTAAAAACCAATGGGCAGCTCAGCTGGCCAAGTAGGCTTTTATGTCCCTGCAGGCATCACAAACACAGAAAAGCAGCCTTTAAAATCCTTCACATATTCTGCCTGATCTGATGGACATAGGAGAGATGCAAAGAAAGTACAAAGAGTTGGTCTGGTTTATCACTGTGATGCTCAAAGTTGTCTTCTTGCCTGTTGCTGTATGAAGAATTATCTGGTTCAATTCCCTTTTCATTCTAGGTAAGGGAATTAAAAATAAGAGCACTGTGAGCTGTCAAACCTGGAACCTCCTGCTGACTCTGGGCCTTGGCAGAAGGATGGTCAGGAAAGCCCTCACTGGAAGAAAGCTGATCCTGTTCTGGAATGTTCTGCCAGTGGTGCTGTTCAGTTCCTTACCCTCCAGAAAGCAGAGCTCCCCTCTGTCCCGGGAATGGCACAGGGCATCTGAGACAGGAAGCCTGGCAGGATTATCAGCAGGGATTACATTCCAATTAACTTCCTCCCAGCCCACCTCTGTGCCCACATCAGGAACCAACAAAGGAAACTCCCCTGCTCCTTGTTAAATACAGAACAGTTTTAATGGTTTGTACCTGCCCAAACATGTGAGTCAGCAGTGCCCTGGCAGCCAGGAGGGCCAACCCTGTCCTGGGGCATCAGGGAGGGGATTGTCCCACTCTGCTCTGCCCTGGGGCGGCCTCACCTCAACATTGGGGCAGTTTGGGGGGACACAATGGAAGAAGGGTCTAAAGCTGTTGGAGAGTGTCCAAGGGAGGGACATGAGGATGGTGAAGGGCCTGGAGAGGCCACATGAGGAGCAGCTGAGGGCACTTGGCTTGTTCAGCTGGAGAGGAGGAGACTGAGGTCAGACCTCACCAGGGTCTGCAGCTCCTCCCGAGGGGCAGCTCCATCTCTGCTCTGTGTGAGCAGGGACAGCAGCCAGGGAAGGGCTGGAGCTGTGTCAGGGCAGGTTCAGGTTGGATCTCAGCAAAAGGTTCTTCCCCCACAGGCTGGTTGGGCACTGCCCAGGCTCCCCAGGGCAGTGGGCACAGCCCCAAGGCTGCCAGAGCTCCAGGAGGGTTTGGACAATGCTCTGAGGGACAGGGTGGGATTGTTGGGGTGTCCTGTGCAGGGCCAGGAGTTGGACTTTGATGATCCTGTGGGTTCTTTCAAACTCAGCACATTCTGTGATTCTATATTTTGATATTTTAAAAGAACGACGGAATGAGTGTGGAAAACTGACACTGAGATGGGATCAGAAACAAATTCAGAACAACTAAAAAGCCAAGGTAGACATTAAGTTGGACAAGATTGTTTGCTAAGTTTATGTGACTTGTTTCTCTTTCCAGTTCACCACAGCTCTCTAAGGCTGTTTTTCCGGATTTGCATCTGGAAGGGGCATCTTAAAGATAACACAAACAAAAGTGGAAAGAACACGGAAAACTGATGTCAAAAGTTGGGTGAAATTTTTGACCAGTTAACTGAGATAGAGAAGAGAACAAAGGATTAGGTCTGTTGTAAGAGAACATTAAGAAAAAGGTGGGACACCAGGACATGAGGAGGTGTGTGAGGAAGCAGGAAGGATTGGCTGCGCTTGAGTGGGACTTGAAAGCAGCAGCAGAACGGGCAGGATCCTCAGCCTGTTTGCGTTGGCACTGCTCCTCTGACTCCACAGAGCAGCACAATTTACACCAGCTGACGATCTGGCCTGATAGCTGGAGTTTGAGGATAGACCATATTCATCACAGGGCTGCAAACCTTCCCCACCCTAGGAAAACAAGAGGCGTAATCTGGTTCCTGAGCTTGCTGTAGCCAAGTGGAAAAGGTGCCAAACACCTGAATATCCCATATGTGAGGCTCACTATTTGGGGGAGAAAAAAACCCAGACAATAAAAAGAATTTTACTGCCAAATAAGTGTGTCCCTGATGCTTTCCTATAGAGAAACAGTGACATCCAGTGGTGAGTTCATTAATCACAGGGGCTTTACACTAACCCAAGCTCGAGAAATTCCAGTTCATACCTGTCTAGGGAGGGGCTCAGTTCCTGTGTCCTGTACTCATGTGCAGCACTGTTCCAGCCCTTGGAGGCTTTAAAGCTGTCCTTTCTGCTTTCTTTTCTGATAATTTAAATGCCTCTGTGCTTTTCTGTCAGCTGCAGCTCTGAACCCCTGCTCTAGGTCCTCCAGCTCTCGTTGGGGCTTGTTAGAGAAGCATCTCCAGGTGACAGCAGTGGATGGCTTCTCTACTGGGTAGGCAAAAGGGAGTTGGCAGTGCCAGCAGGGCAGATGTCCTGGCACTGTCCTCTCTGTGCCAGTGGTGACAATCTGCACCCCTCCTCACCTAGGGCAACCACCTCCAGACTGGAGATAGAGGGAAAAGGTGATTAAGGGTACAGACTCTCATAAACCCCTTCTTACCCTTAGGATTATCTGATATTAAAACAAAATTCTTCCCCCCACCAGCTGTGCAGAGGCCAATACAGGTCTGGACCCTGGTTAATGGTCCCAGACTGTGAGCATCACACACTGCCTGTTTTCCTGCCTGCTTTTGCTCACCCCAGTGGAGACAGATGACCTTTGCTCTGTTGCTTTTGTCCTGATTCAGCTCATCTCCCACTGCTGCTTCAGGGACTTTCCCAGACTATGTGGTTTGATTTGTATTTTCAGCAACTTTTTGGATTTGTATCATATGCTGTCACCAATGTTTCACATCTTAAGAAGGTTCATTTAGTTGAGCATCCCTTCTCTCCCTGTGCTTTAAGTGCTTCATGAGTTTTCTGAAGAGAACAGAAGGGGGACTGAAATAAATTGACAGGTGATGCACTGAGCAGCGAGGTAGTTTATCCAGAAATGTTCTTGGAGTAAACTGTCATGTCACCACTACACTAAAGGGCCCAGACGAAGAGACAAACTCCAGAACCAGGAGAATTTCTTTCCTAAATTTGTCTGGAATCTGAAGGTTTTTTCTATTTAATTTCTTTTCTACTATCTAGGCATCTTAAAAATAAATGTACCTGCCACTACAAGATACCCTGAAGAGGAGGTGGTGCTGGTTTACCTGTTGTATTACCAGGAGGCACAAGTGAGATTTTTGTGTATAAGCTCCTGGGAAAAAAACACCTACCTAGCAGACTTTTTAAAAGAAGCTGGATACTGGATTCCTAACTGGATTGTGTCACGTAGGTGCTTTTAAAAATCTCATCAGATACCTAAAGTCATTGTTAAATATCTGAACAGTCCCAAGACTGCCCCAGCTGTTTCTGTCAAAGCTATACAAAAACCTGTGCTAGATCAGATCCTGAGGAATCAAATTCACAGAATCACAGAGTGGGTGAGGTTGGAAGGGCCCACAGTGGCTCATCTGGTCCCACCTCCCTGCTCCAGC
>NW_020884973.1:1191485-1216590 GCF_003945725.1 Corapipo altera
GGCCCCGCTGCAGGAGCTCCCTGGCCCTGCTGTGCTGAGGAGCCCAATTAATTTATTACCTTCTCAGGCAAGTCACACAGAGGAGAGAAAACTTTGCTTAGGGGCACACAGCAAACTCTCAAAATTAATGGCACTTCTACTGAATTGATTGTACCAGCTGCTTGAGCATAGGCTTTGGAGATCAGGACTTATAAATAGTCCTGTTGAATGATCTGTGCTAAAATAATTTCCCTGTTTCCTTTTTAGCCAACTGACCCCTTGCTCACATACTGGGGAGAAATATTCACTTGAGGTGTGGATTAGTTTTCACGATACCTTTCCTAAACACCTCACTCACATACTCTCCAGCCCTTTCTTCTTCCAAGCTAAACAATTCTCACTTTTGCACTCTATCCTCAGATGTAAACCCCACCCAGTCTCTCAACCATCTCATGACATGCTTTTGGTGGATGTCCAAACCAAAGAGGTTTCCAAACTGAACCTCCAAAATGTTTGAGGTTTCCCCATCTCTGTGTAGGACTTTCCAAGAGCACACTCCCATTGATTGTGGAGGCAGCCCCGATCCAAACTAACCAGAACGCAGTCAGGAACAAGTCTGGCTGCTTTTTAATGAGGAAATGTGCTCTTGGGAAGTATCATGCAGTGATGGGCAAACCTCAAACACATTGGAGGTTCTGCCTATAAAGCTCTTTGATGTAGATGTCTCACCCAATGGCACAAAACTGCTGATCAAGCATGCACAGAAGTGTGCCAGCCATGGCATGGGAGAGCCATTGTCATGGTGGGCAGGCAGCACAGACCCCCACACACATCCACACTGACTGCAGCAGGCCTAAGGTTTAGCAAGGAAAGAACGTTGCATTACCAATAATCAAAGAGAAAATAACCCAGAAGGGAGCAATTCAAGTTAACAATCACCTCTCCCCAGCCCAGAAACTCCCACTGCAGTTATATCTGGTAGAGCCAGTCCTAACATTGCTCTCAGATCTGCAGCTACAGAGTGTCCTGGCCAAACCAGGTCCAGATGACAATGTGGCTTTAACTATTCATTGTTCCACAGTGACAGAGAAATCAAGGTCTGCTGGTATGCAAATGTTTCTACTAATCTAAACTAAAATACTTGAACTCTGAAAGAACAAATTTTGCTTTTGGTGGATGTCACAAGGCACAACTCAAAGTCATTGAAGTCTGAGCTTCAGGCCTGGCTTTTTATTTCCAGCTGCAGACTCATGTCTCCTGCATCCAAGCCCTGTTGTTTTAGGTAGGTGGTAACCAATCCTAGAGAAACAGAGAACTCTGAAACCCAGGTGGGGTACAAACAGAGTGAGGCTCCAGGCTCTATGAGCGTGTTCCAGCCCACCTCTCTGCCTCTTCTCAGAGTCCTGCACATGAAGACAGAGGTGATTTTCCTTCAGGCAGAGAACTTTTTCATTTTGCTGATGAAAGTTACGGAAGAGACCATTTTTGTACTCTTCTCTAAGTCATTGATTTGTTTGTAGCACTGGGCAGCTCCATATGACACCAGGCTCTGCTGCTTGGTGTCCCAAAGGCTCCTCATCCCCTTTCTTTACACCCCTGTCCCCAGAGAGATAGAAATGATATACATATTAGAGGTCTAGTGCAAGTACCTGAGAGGTCCAGTGCATCATCAAAACACTATTAAAAAAGCTTTTAAGAAAAAATGAAACTCCCTCTTGCTTCTTTGAAGCCCAAGAAGAGCAGGCATTGCTGTTTCACAGTTACAGACTCCGTGCTGTGCAATCCTACTTTAGAAGAGAATTGTGACAGGGCAAAGCAGGGCTGTGTTCCTGCAGCCTCCAGAAACGAGTGGACAGAGTCAGTCCTAAGCCTGTCAGAACAATCCCAAGTGAGTGCGAGCAACTGCTATTCTTGTGGTGTCCAACTGAGTAATATCTTATTTCTAATTTTAATATTCAAGAGGAACTTTTTGTTTGGGCTGGCAGGGCCAGAGCACCATTGGCAGTTGCCTATGGCTGAAATGCTAATATGTGAGGAATTCAGGCTGGCACCCCATGTCTCCATGAGGGTGTGTTGTTCCTCACTGAACTCTCCCTCCCCGTCTGCTCCACCGTCCGTAGGAAAGCACCGAGCGGGAGCCTTGCAGGTCGTGTGGCTCCGTTCCCGTGCACTGCTGGCTCCTGTGAACTTCCAGTTGTACATCTCTGTGGCTCTACTCAGGTGAAACAGAGGTCACAACCAACCAGAAAGCTTCTCAAGTATTAGCAATTTTATTTTTTGTCTGATACCCTGTGCAATATGGGAAGCTGTGCAGATCGGCTGGAGAAAATAAGACATGAACCAAAGTGAACCTTTCATGGCAAGGTTGGAAAAGATTCCATTAACTTTTTATTAGTAGTAAAAAACTTTGGATTTACTTCAGATTGTCTTTTTATCTCTGGTACCTTGTGGGTGCAGTACCAAAGCAAAAGAAACACTGTGCTCACTTTGCAACTTCTCTGGGGGGACCAGGGACAACAGCCAGGGAATGGCTGGAGCTGTGTCAGGGCAGGCTCAGGTTGGGTCTCAGCAAAAGGTTCTTCCCCCAGAGGCTGGTTGGGCACTGCCCAGGCTCCCCAGGGCAGTGGGCACAGCCCCAAGGCTGCCAGAGCTGCAGGAGGGTTTGGCTGATCCTCTGGGGCACAGGGGGTGACTCTTGGGGATGGGCCTATGCAGGGCCAGGGGTTGGACTGGATGATCCTTGTGGATCCTTCCGACCCAGCACATTCTGTGATCCTGTCATCTGTGATCTGTGATCTGTGATTCACCCCTGTATCAGCAGGAGCCCTCAGGGTGCAGCTCTTGGTCGCCCAAGACTGGAAGGACTGATGAGGAGAGGAGGCTCTACCCTCTGTGTCAAACTTCGGAGTAAATAGGAAGCTTGCCAATGTCAGCCACCCCTCATCTGCCCCAGTTAAAACGTTCACACTTCTGCAAGAGAACTGAGATAAGTCACCTTGAACTTGATCCAACCTTTGGACCCACTGAAGTTCTGACAGGATAACCCCAAAGTGCATCGGTGAGATGAGACTGAATCAGGCCTGACATTAGAGACTGACCTCATCTCTCCTTTCTCAGCCCTTCTTCCCATTTGTGCCCAAAGTTACTCAAGCTGTTTAGTCCAGTATTTCCTAGACCTGTCATGTATTTGTTTTAATTAAAATGAAATGAGCCTAAAGAAGTTCCATAGTCCTTTCTTGCTGGTCAACCTACAATTGTCTTTTCTCACACCCTTCAGATTCTGTCTTGTGTTTTCACTGTGTGACTCCTCTTCCCTCCTAAGGTTTCCATGTATTTGAACTCCTTCACCCTTCCTCGTGCCATCACTTGGTCAAGGTCTCAATATGTGCTTTCTTATTAATTTCCCCCCCCCCTCAATTCTTTTCCAATTATTGTGTCTCCCTCACCTGCTTATTTCATGGTTATTTAATCCCCAACAACTCCTTTATATCTTCCATGTGCATTTTGGATGCACACAACTGGATACAATATCCCAAATCCCATGATGGCAGTGCCACTTCAGCAAAAAGGCATAATTATCTATTTCATATCTGATTTGCTGTCTCCCTAAAACTCATAGGTCATGTTCCTGCTTCCCAAATCTCTCTGTCTGATGAAGTACTTGCAGTTTCCTTTAGACATATTGGCTACATTTTTCTAAACTGAATCATGTTTGTTTTCTTCTTATTATAGTACTGATCTCTTGAGGCTTCTTTTGTACAAGTGGATGGAAAGATTTTTTTTTTCCCCTTATTATTGCACAAGAGGGTTTTATGTCTTTGGATGTGTCATAATAAAATGGTTTTGGTAGCAGCAAACCTAATTCCTGTTGTTATTAAACCATAACACAATTCAGGAGAACTTAGTCATTGTGGAATAACAGTGTCTTCTGAGCACCACATATACCTGCAGGAAGTGCTGAAGTAAGAGGAAGTGGGCTAGAGATAGACAGAGGAAAGCTTTACAGGCTGAGCAAGAAGTTAAATTCAGCTACTTTTAATAAATTATTTAAAAAAATAAATAAACCACTAATCGCTAACAGCTCAATTTTTCTCTTACTCAAAAAGTTTTGCAGTGATTGCCTTTCCTGTAGTTGAAGAACAGCAAAAAACATGGGAGGAAAAACTTGATTCTAATTGTATATACATATTTTTGCTGAAAAAATATCCTCCAGGCTTTGGCTCAGCACAGGGACAGTGGGTGTCCTGCAGCAGCTGTTGGAGTACCTGGGCTGTAGAGAGGCTGCTCCCCTCTTGTTTTATGCACAGTCAGTGCATTTCCTGTGTAAAAATGGGCTTTGAAGAATTTACAGCCACTTTGACAAGGTATTTTTTCACATCCGAAGCTGACCTTTCTTCCTAGCCACTCAGTCCTCCTGCCATTCCAATTAACTGCTTGTCAAATTGCAGTTGCCTGGGAATGGTGCCCTTCTGCAGGCAGAGCAGCTCCCGTGCACCAGCCAGCCATGGGCTCTTCCAGCCCCACAATTGTCTGCAATAAAAATTTTGTCTATCTGAAGCCAGCCTCAGGCCAAATCTACCACTTTGGTCTCCATCAGGCCACGCTGGCAGCCTGGCAGTGCCAGAGGGAGATGCCACACGACATGTTTAGAAGAATGGAAGGTTGTGTGGCCCAGGTTCATGGCAAACCCCAGCACTGTCTGACCAAGCTGGAAGATGAGACAGGGTAGAATGCAAACTCACAGGTGCAGAAGCATTTTGGTGGGGAGTCAGCCCAGATGCATCACATGTCTTTCATTCAAGAGCCCTGCTCAAATCACTCAACTCAACTGAAGAAGTTGCAATGCACTTTGTACCACTCAATACCTGTGAATTTACATGACCTTGTGGCTCCCCTGGTGTATTTCTGTGCCAGCTGGATGTAGTTATACCCAGAACCTCATGGGCACCCACAGCTTCTCTGGGCAACCTGTGTCAGTGTCTCACCACCCTCATAGTAAAGAATTTCTCCATAATATATAGTTCCCCCAACCTGAGCAGCTGAGAGGTGTGGAAGTGACAGTGAAGAAGGAGCAGGGGAGAGAAGCAATTAGGAGTCAGGGTGGGAGGAATTAACTGGGCCCAGAGAAATGAAGTGGATCAGGAGCAAACACTTCAAGTCAATAAACAGGGGAAGGAAACAAAAATCCTCATTTAGCAGTTTATAGCAACAAGTCCTGGGAGAACTCTCCAAGTCTGCATCCCTTGGAAACAGAGCCATCAACAGTGCAAATGTGGAAAAGCATCCCCACTCCTAGTCTTGAACAGTATGGATCCAGGAAATATTAAATCCATCTGCTGTGGAGAAAATGTTTTATCAACAATAAAAAACCCATTTGATTTATTCTCTAGACACTGGGCCCAGGCTCAGTCACTGAGCTGTGCTATCTAATGTGGTCAGACAACTTCGAGGGAACTAACCTCTTGTTGCCATTACTCACAGTATTTGCTTTTCCCCTATTGCCTTACTCATCTGATTCCTCCCTTCTTATTATGGCTCTGGTTGAGTTGATAGGTCGTAATTTATACTGCAGGCTGAGGCTTTCATGCCTTTGTCAGTAACTTGAGCCAGAGAAGTGAGTTATTCTTGCCTTTGCTGTGTTTCTCTGTCTCGATCCTTCTCCATCTGGAGTTTATGTAGACCTAGAACACACAAACCCTACAGCAATGCCCATCAGGAGAGAGGCTGGGCAGCTTTCCCCCCAGTTTTAGTTACAGTGTGTGTCCAGCAGTGCCTTTGGATGAGTTTTTTGCTGGATACCAGGTGATTAATAAAAGCCTTCATTGATACAGCACCAGTAGTCCCAAAGTGTTTTCCAAAACATGGATGTATCCACTCCAGTTGTGCAACTAACACTGAAACAGAGGCATCACTGGAGCAGAGCAGGCACTTCCCCTGCAAAGCTGATGTGCAGTGGGCTTTTTGTCAGGCATTGTGTCCAGCCCAGCTCCAGCCACTTCAGAAAGCACCTCACCTACCTTTGCTGCTGTTCCAGGTCAGACAACCAGAGCATGGTTTACACTCATTTCACACCATAGTCCACCCACATTACACAGAGGACACAGATCTGACACATCTCCTGATGTGGAACCCAGTTGTTTCCCCTCAGTGGGCACAGTACCCACTGTTACAAGAAGGGTTTTTCTCCACCTTTGTGAGCAAGGACTCCAAGAGCAGCCACCTTTACTGCTCCCCACACAGGGATGGGGCTCTGCTCAGGCTGCAGTTGCACTGGGGTTCCTCACAGTGTGAAATGGTTCTCAGTAAATTGCAAATAACTTCAGCTCATTCTGCTGTGATAAAAAAATGAAAAAATGGGTGGGGACAGGCTCAAAAATGGCTCTCCCACACATCCCCAAATGCTGGTTCCCAAATTGCATGAAGATATGCAGATCACTTACTTGGTAGACAAAAGGCAAAGGAATCATATGGGGCAAAAATACCCTTCCCATCCCACCTCGAACCTTGCATTCTTCCTCTTCAAATAAGAGCTTCCCATAACACGTAAGGGAGGCTCTACCTGAGCATTTTCTTATCAGAATTCAGGACAGTCTCTGCATCTCCCAGCATCAGGAGTTCAGCATGTTCATTACCTGCATCATGTCAGATCTGTCTGGTTCTTGCCTAGGTGACATCAAAATAGAACCTAAGAGTTGGGTAGCAGTCAGGAACAATCAGATGACCACTTGAGACATACTGAATTTCTTCCCAGAAATGGTTAAAAATTTGAGGTCACCTGCCAATTTTTTCAACAACCAAAGTCTTAAAACAAAAAACAAAAAAAACCTCAAAGCCAAAGAACCCTCACCCTGCAGAAGAGGGAAACATATGAAAGAATTTGAAGTAGCCCCAGCAATGTGGGCAGATACAGAGCTGGCCCATTAAAATACACTTTACCTGTTTAAAAAATGCCCTCGTGGTCTTTGGAATGGGATTCCTAATGTGCTGTTTGACAGCTGCCAGGGCCTTGCCAAGGGTGGTTCCTGCCCAGTGGTGAGTGAAGTGATTATTGTCTCTGCACTCAGCTCCACACCGAGCGTGGAAACCTGGGGCATGAAAGGCACCAGAGACATACACAATATTATTACTGCTATTACTATTATTTCACTGGCCTTTTGCCTCACCCTCTGGTTGAGCAGCAGAATATGAGTATTCCTGACCATCCCCAAGCCTGCCTTCAGTCAAACCTCGTCTTTAGCACTGCAGACCTTCAGGTCTAATTTTTTCCCATCATCTCAGTTCACAGAGCCACAGACCATGTTTCTTTACTCGGTATTAACTTCAAAGTATTTTTCCTTTTAAAATACAAGTCAGTGTTATTTGTTAAATGACTGTTTTGAACTTGGATCCAATATTTTTAGTAAAATAAAAAAGAAAAAAAAATTTTGTTTTGTTTTATAACTGGAAGGGATCCAAACTATCCATGGCTTTTATAACCCAACTTCCTTATGAGTCAGGACATTTATTGCCAGAAAAATATTATTTTAACTTCATTAGTGCAATATAGCAGTGACATCTAGTGGCTTTCATCAGTGTCATGATGAGCAAGGGACAGGCAAAACTGGCAGGATGTGGGAACAGACCCAGCTCAGGGGTTTATTACGCCATTGTTGGGATCCAATGGAAGACGGACAAGCTGTTTTATAGAGTTTCTCAAAATTAGAAAATTCTAATAATAATATAATGAAAATAAACTCTGAAACTGGAAATTCTAATCATATGACACCCATGGGTGATTCCTTTAGCTCACATTTGTAACAAGTAAGGTAAAATTCCTGACTTTCTTCATCCCGCACACTATGGAGCTCCTTCACCAGGAACTAGAGACACAATATTCTCAACTTTCTAAATCAAAGCTCAGTCTAAGGCAATTTACAGACCATGTCACCTAAATGCCATGGGCACAGCCCAGTTCCTCTGGAAAAAACACAGGACTTGTGACCCAGTTTTCCATAAAATAAGATTATGTCTGCAATGTTACCTGTTTTTCCCAGCTGAAGCCCCTCCTCAGGCCTTCAGCCAGGACACATTTGCACTCAGGAATACCAGTGGGTTCAGGACTGGCCTGTTGGGAACAGGACTGTGGCGGTGCCATCACTGTCAGAGACAGGGGCTGCTCACAGGGCTCCTGAAGGAAAACTGACACCAGAGTTTGGCAAATGTAACACTTTTGGTGCTGGACTGGCCATTTATCATCAGCTTTGGAGCTGAAAATATTTTTTGTCAACTGTGCATTGATATTACAACCAACCTGGCTTTCTGTCTGTGCTTGCCTGCAAAAACTTAGCTGGGCACAAAAGTTGCCGGCTGTTGTTTGAAGACAAAGTTGGTTCTGCTCGACTGGATTTGGAGCTTCAGACCAGTAAAGCTTCCTGGGAATTTAAACTCTGCCACAGATCTTACACTTCATTCTGTCCCTTTGACTCAGGAAGCCCTTCATTGCTTGGTCAAACTGCATCAAAAGCAGGGTGGGCAGCAGGTCAAGGGAAAGGACTGTCCCCCTCCACTCTGCTCTCCTGAGACCCCATCTGGAGTGCTGTTCACTGTTCTGGTGCCCCCAACATAAGGAGCACATGGAACTGCTGGAGCCAGTCCAGATCAGGGCCACGGAATCGCTGAGGGGACTGGAGCACCTCCCCTGCAAAAACGGGCTGAGAGCTGGGGCTGCTCAGCCTGGAGGGGAGAGGGTTGTGTGGAGACCTCCCAGCCCCTGCCAGTGTCTGAAGGGGCTACAGGGATGCTGGACAGGGACTGTTCATCAGGAACTGCAGAGACAGGACAAGGGGGAAAGGGTACAAACTGATAGAAAGTAGATTTAGATTAGATATAAGAAAGGAATTCTTGGCTGTGAGGGTGGGAAGGCCCTGGCACAGGTTGCCCAGAGAAGCTGTGGCTGCTCCATCCCTGGAAGTGTCCAAGGCCAGGTCGGACGGGGCTTGGAGCAACCTGGGCTAGTGGAAGGTGTCCCTGCCCATGGCAGGGGGATGGAACTGGACCATCTTAAGGTCCCTTCCAACCCAAACCATTCTATGATTCTGTTCTAAACTTTCCACATAGAAGGCCTGTTTGACAAAAAAAGTCTCTAACTGAGAAAAAGATATTAATAATTTAGCTGTGGTCAGTCCAACTACATACAGAAAAGGAGACTAAATTTTGCGAAGCTTCTTTTGTAGAAGTACATTAGCCTGTGTTGGCTGGCTGATCTTAGATAAATAAACCCCAGGGTCGCTCCACAGTGGACAGAAACCTTCCATGAGCTTTGTGGGAAAGCCTGTGCTGGGTTCTGGTTGTGCAGGTGAGTGCCTGGCGTGGGGGTGGATCCATGTGTGCATGTGTTTTATTAGGAAGGGATTTACTTCTCCCTGTGTAGCAGTGACAGCCCCCAGAGGAAGGCATTGCTGGGAAGTATCTGATACAATATTTGTGCTGTGCCTGCACTTTGTGTCCCTGTACCAACGTTGTTGCTCTGCTCTCCCTCCTCGGGATTATTAGGGGGTTTGAAACATTAAATATAATTACTGTCTTTGAAGTTTAGACTTCACAACTGAGGCAGTTTTTCCACGTTGGCAGTTAAGCTGCAGCCTCCTTCTACGGCTGGCAGGCCAAGGAAACAAATGCTCAGCAGCACATCTGCCTGGAGCAGCTCCGTGGGGTCACCCCACTGCTTCCAGCCTGGGTGGAGCTGCCCCACATCCACCCCCCCTTGGGGTCAGACCCGGGGGTGTCCTCCAGTGCAGCCCCGTGGGACAGCCCTGGGGCCGTGGGTGATGGTCTCCAGGACAGGACACTGCCGTGCCCCAGGGCAGCATTCCCTGCGTGCTGGGAAAGGGTGAGTCAGAGCAGCGGCTTCAGGCAGACTTCAAATGCTCCAGCAGGTCTGGCAGAAATATTTATCCACCTGCATTTTCAAATATGCTCTACTTTCTCACTTTATAAATACACGGGATCCCATTGAACATTTGGCCTGGCAGAGCCAAGCATGCCCCTTTTTATTTGATGAACCAGCTGTTTTTCTGGCCTGTTCATATAAACATATTTGTGTGTGTTGATTTTGCAGTTCACTGGGAAAAGAAACAGATGACAGGCCGTACGTACATTTTTGTTATGTATAGAACTGCACCTAGAAAATTCTCTTCAGTCCATTTATGTGTTTGTTTTGCATGAAGGGAAGCAGCACATAAAACGCTTCGAGAAGGCACAGGACTGGTGATGGTTTTTAACCAAACGGATGCAAAATCATTTCATACAGGTGAGATGTTGCAGTGGGTCTGTTTGCAGGTCACCTCGGGCTGCAGCACCATGTGATATCAGTCTACACGTGGGACAGCTGAAGTAGCCTGGACAGTGAGCTCCTGCTTAGCCATTCCTTTGGTTTTGGCTTCCACACCCCTGTTTCCATGTGTAACCTGGCACTGGCATTCGAGATTCAGACCAGGTTTCTCAAAGGATCTGTGACAGTCTTTTGAGGCACTAAAATGCCATTTTTGTAGGTTGATGAGTCAAGAACTCACCTGCTCACCTCCTGCATGGCACGTGTGTGAACAGCAGCCACAGGCTCATTCTGTCCTGTGTGGAGGTTTGGCAGGAGCTACTGCAACACCACAATCTCAACCACCTCCTAAAATTATAAGGGGATGTTAAGGACATTTTACCAAACCTGAAAAAAGAAAACGTTTCAATATCCTATTGTGGCCTCTCTCCAGCCCTGTAACCTGCTGAGAACCAGGCTTTAGAGTGCTGTGGCAGCCAATGCCTCTGAACTCTGACCTCTCTTTGAAGGCACTGTTTTTCATTCAGCTGCATTATGGGCCTTTCCAAGGGGGACATGCGACTGGATCATTACATGGAAAACCTCAGCTTAACGCCCTGGCAGTTTGTCCAGGCAGTAACAGGTAATTACATGGGCCCCTCAGCTCAGGAAGGACATGGAGGGGCTGCAGCAGGTCCAGAGAAGAGCAACGAGGCTGGGGAAGGGACTGGAGCACAAGTGGTGTGAGGAGAGGCTGAGGGAGCTGGGGGTGTTGAGGCTGGAGAGGAGGAGGCTCAGGGGAGACCTTCTGACTCTCTGCAAGTCCCTGACAGGAGGGGGGAGCCAGGTGGGGGTCGGGCTCTTCTCCCAGGAACCAGCAGTAGGACAAGAGGGCTGGGTCTTCAGCTGTGCCAGGGGAGGTTTAGGTTGGAGATTAGGAAGCAATTTTTTCTCAAGAGAGTGATCACCCATTGGAATGGGCTGGGCAGGGAGGGGGTGGATTCACCATCCCTGGAGGTGTTTAAAGTGAGACTGAATGTGGCATCAGTGCCATGGGCTGGGAACCAAGGCAGGGTTGGATGTCGGAGGTCTTTTCCAACCCAGCTGATTCTCTGATTCCATGTAATAGCACAGAAGTGTGCAATCCCTGACATAAGGAACTTTGCCTCACACAAGTCACTGGAATTAGACAAAAGAGAAGATATACTCCTTGGAGGTGCCAGATTTCATCTTGCCAGTTTAATTCTTTATACTTACCTTAAGAATGCATTTATTATTTAATATTTTGCTCCATTTCTGGTTGTCTTTGGGCTCAAATTGTAGAATCTAAAGCACTACCAAATGGCTCAACCTGGTAAACATTTGAATTTCACCGGCTGCCTGAAATAATCTCAGTATGTTTTTACAGCTATCTGCCCCTTCCATTTCATCAGCAATCCCACTGAACTCCTTCTCTTGGGCAACAACTGAAATTTTAAAAGACCTTGTTAGCGTGTGTGTGATTTTAAGATGTGATTTCACCACCAATCAAAAAGGTAGAAGGCAAGTGGCAGTCTACAATTTCCTGAGGGGCAGAGGGGTGGCAGGGACTGAGCTCTGCTCTGGGGGGACCAGGGACAGCAGCCAGGGAATGGCTGGAGCTGTGTCAGGGCAGGCTCAGGTTGGGTCTCAGAAGAAGGTTCTTCCCCCAGAGGCTGGTTGGGCACTGCCCAGGCTTCCCAGGGCAGTGGGCACAGCCCCAAGGCTGCCAGAGCTCCAGGAGGGTTTGGCTGATCCTCTGGGGCACAGGGGGTGACTCTTGGGGATGGGCCTGTGCAGGGCCATGGGTTGGACTGGATGATCCTTGTGGGTCCCTTCCAACTCAGCACATTCTGTGACTGTGAAGTTAACAAAGAAAGCTCATTTTCCAAAAGACAGTCTTGTCTCCCTGATCCTTTGGGACTGGCATCCCAACAGCAGCAGCTCTAGCCCAAACATGAGCTATGAGGTTCTATTTCATTTTGAAGAATAATCTAATGCTATTTACTTCCTTTGGAATTTCACGCAATTTTTTCTTTCCATGTAGAAGTTTGAAACAACTTTATTTGCCACCTCCTGGGGAGATGTGATGCAGGGCAGGACACTCATGTGACACACCTGCACTCACGTGCTCCTCACAGGGCAGGGAGTGGTTCTGCTGGGGGGGGATGTGCCTACTCTGCCCAAACATTCACTGTTCCTTTCACGTGCCCCAGGCAAACACAGCCCTCTTCGCCTCCTCCAGCAGCCAGACAACCCCAGCTGGACTGGCACCAGAAATCACTACTTAATCCTCAGCTGAGCCAGGTGGCTGAATATATGGGAGAGGAATCATTTCCAAGTTGCGTGCCAAGCTCATGTTCTCTGCAGTGGGGCCCCACTTTGTGCTGGGGAAGAGCTGGGACTGTGAATCGCAGTGTCATGGGATGCTCTGGGCAGAGAATCCACTGCTGTTGGCTGGAGGTGCTGAGAGACAGCTCTGATCCTGCTGTAGCTCTGAAAATAGATCTGCACCTGCTATTAACATCAGCTCTGCCATCAAAACCCTGTCCAAGGGTGTAAATAACTCATGAACAAGAGGGATTTTGAAAATAGACTCCACTCATCCTCCCCATCAAGGAAACAACCCAGACAAGGAGTCCAAATCTTTCTGACCATTCAAAAGTTGAGACAGCACATTACAAGGGTTAGAAAGACAACCCCAACTGACAACTGTGCAATGGAAGTGGGCAACAGACTCACCTGAATTAAGAAATGCTGTCAAAGATCCAGATATAAATTGACTTGAAAGCACCTGAACTCCCAGAGTAATGAAATGATCCTGCAAGTGCCAGCTTCCAGCTTCTCTGCCCCTTGTCCTGCTCCCTCTTTGCCTTGCATGTGGGTTCCAGACTTGCCAGTGCACTGACTGTCCCTTTCTGTCTCCTGGTTTGTACCTGCTGCCCAGGGTCACAGTTGCAGCTGAATGTGGTGTTTATTCTGTGAATAAAAGTATGAGAAGGTAGTAAAAGATGGCATAAGTAAAAATTTCAAAACCAACTAATCGTTTTAAACATTTTTATTCTGGTTTATGGCTTGAGCTGCTTGAAATTCAATATTTGGGTTGTGAAGTAGTTCAACAATGCCTCTAAATTAATCTTCAACCACTGTGATTTCCAAAATCATATGACATTTTTCAAAATCTTTACCCATGAATTTAAAGTGAGGACAAAAAGCCCCATCCATTCCAGGAGGCAGAGAATGTTTATTCCCAGGCAAAGTTGGAGGGTATACATTGGAGGACGTTGTTTTTGAAGGTGATTACAAATTATTTACAAGAAATAGGTTCTGGTTGTTGCTAAGAAGGAGTTGGATAATGAACAGGGATATGAACAGTAGTAAAATCCAAATATACAGGGATTATAAATGCAAAATGAGCAATGGCAACTTCAGCTGTCTCCATCTGCTGGTTTACCCAGCTGTGGGCTTGAGGTCACTGCACCACTTGCTTAAAACCAATGGTCTCATGTCTCATACACAAGTAACATTTCAGTTCAAACCAGTGCCAAACCCTCCTGTCTGACCAGGCCCTGCCTTGCCTGAGCTCAGCCTGAGCAGAGCAGGACCAGCCCTGTGTGAGGAGGGTCCTCACACTGCCAGCCCAGACCCTTCCTGGCCAGTGTGACCCTGCTCCCACTGGGGACTGTGTTAGTGAGAATCAGGCTGGATTTGTGCTGAACTCTCCTCAAAGATGGAGAAGGAAAACCCCTGTTTTGGCACAGGTGACCTTGAACTGTCTCAGAATAAGCTAAAATAAAGCTTGCCTCAGGTTTGTGTCCCCATTGCCCTTGACCTCTGATGGCCCTGTGGTTCACAGGAATTCTGATGCTTTTCCCACACCATATCATGGCACTGGCTGAGAAAAAGGACACATGTCCAGTCCATGATGTTCCTGAAAAAACAATGTTGATTTTCCTTAAAAAGGGATATCATCCGAGTGCCTGTTCTCCCGCTGCAGGAGCTGAGAAGGAGCATGGCCCAGCATATTTGGATTGTGTCACATGGGACAAGTTAAACACTCAGCAATGGGCTCAGGAATTGCCAAAATGTCACAGAAGCAGTGGAAGAAGCGAAAGTCTGGCCAGCTCTCACACGAATGTGTGCTGGCTCCAGAGTTCCTGCTGGAAGCCTATGTGGCAACTTGAATTTCCTCATTTCACTCCTCTTGTTTCAGTTATCCGGTCATGGAGTGAAAAAGCAAAACAAAAGAAGAGCACCCAAGGTATGTGATTAATCACTCCCATTAATGGTCAAAGGCAAAGTCACAGCAAATCATTCCCCAGTGCTCTGCTGACACACACTGGGCTGGGGGCTCAGCCAGCTCTGACCAGCAGACTCCTAGAAATGTGTGTTTGCAGGAAACTCATCAACAGACAAAAATATGATATTTGTTACTGGCATCTTTTCCAGTTCTGTTATTTGCCTAATATGGCAACA
The DNA here is from genome assembly GCF_003945725.1 of Corapipo altera. NCBI lineage: Eukaryota > Metazoa > Chordata > Aves > Passeriformes > Pipridae > Corapipo > Corapipo altera. Next base: position 1,206,247 of record NW_020884973.1, read on the forward strand.
CATGGTCAGGATGAAGCAGAAGGTGCAAACAAACCATTCTGTGCTCACCAGGAAACCAGCTGGGCAGGAGGGCTGGAGGAGAGGGTGTGGAGTGGAGACCTCATAGCAGCCTTCCAGTACTGAAGGGGCCTGTGGGGATAGGGACACTTCACCAGGAACTGGAGGGACAGGACAAGGGGGAATGGCTTCACACTCACAGAGGGTAGGGTTAGATGGGATATGGGGAAGAAACTCTTCCCTGTGAGGGTGGGGAGGCCCTGGCACAGGTTGCCCAGAGAAGCTGTGGCTGCCCCTGGATCCCTGGAAGTGTCCAAGGCCAGGTTGGATGGGGTTTGGAGCAACCTGGGCTAGTGGAAGGTGTCCCTGCCCATGGTAGGGGGTGGAACGAGATGATCTTCAAGTCCCTTTCAACCCAGGTCATTCTGTGATTCTATGATTCCATCCCACCTGGAAGGACACTTAACTTAATTTCCAGGCAGGATTCAGATCTCTCAGCTGTCACAAGTGGGGCACGACTGCCAAAAACTTTCCTAAAATTCAGCCAGGTTTTCAAAAGCATGTGCTGCCAGATGCTCAGAGCCCTTGAGAAAACCCAGCCATCCAACCATGGTCCCTAAACAAGGGCTGGACCCTCCTGGAATTAACCCTTCTGAGCTGAGAACCTCACTGCAGGCTTGCTGTTGTCTCACAGTGGCCATCAGGTGCAGGAGAAAAAGGAAACCTTGAGGGCAACAGATCTTATCCAAGGTCATCCAAGCAGAAATGCCTTGCTCTGCAAACTCCTTTTCTCCGTGGGCTCCCCTCCCACTGTGCCCTGAGTGGCACCGGGATGGATCAGCACCAGCACACAACACACAGCTGTAAATAGACCATATAGAATGGTGTTTCATTTTGTATTTTCAGCTTGCCAACAGAGATTAGGCCATGTGTCTGCTTGTGGGAGAGACAACTTAAGCCCTGGAATAAAAGCTACAAAATTTTCCTTTGTACATGGATATGGAACGAGGGCCCTTAAGTGAGATCAAGGCCCTGGTGTGGCCAAATGAGAAGATCCACGTGGAAAGTGTCCCTGCTCATGGCAGAGGGGTGGAACAAGATGATCTTTAGGGCCCCTCCCAACCCAAACTGTTCAGTGATTCTGTGATTCTGTGAATGGAATCAGAGCCCCACCTCTGACTGGTGGGGGCTGCCCACCACTCACCCTCCAAAGCTCATCCAGCTCCAGCTCATTCCCATGGCTGGGATCTTCACCCCACCACTTGTCTGCCGCCTGAGGCAGTGCCATGGCAGAGTTTAGGCCAAGGAAAGAGTCTGACAAAACCAGGCTATGGAAAAGCTACCAAGCCTTCACCTGTAGAAAGCTGCCAAAGCCCAAGGAGAACCCAAACTCATTGTCACTGACACAGCTCAGGCAGAGAGAAACTGGAAAAGGAGCCAAATACAATGCAGAAAAGAGCAAAGCACAAGGAAGTCCTGCTGTGAGGCATTGTTCCCGAGAAATTAGACTGCTCTGAAGTGAATTACCCAACTACAGCATCTCTTTACTTTCTCTTTTGCATCCATGCACCCCAAAAGAACCACAGGGAAATAAAGACCACAGGATCTTGTAAGTACCTGTTTGAATCACAGAATCCCAGAATGGTTTGGGTTGGAAAGAATCTTAAATCCATCTCATCCCACCCCCTGCCATGGGCAGGGACACCTTCCACTAGCCCAGGTTGCTCCAAGCCCTGTCCAACCTGGCCTTGGACACTCCCAGGGATCCAGGGGCAGCCACAGCTTCTCTGGGCAACCTGTGCCAGGGCCTCCCCATCCTCACAGGGAAGGATTTCTCCCATATATCTGATATAAGCTTCCCCTCTTTCAGTCTGAACTCCTCTTTTTAGTTTGATGGCACTGCAACAACAATGTCACTCAGCAGTTCAAGGCATTTTGCCCACACCTTCCCATCCTGATATGGGGTTAAACAGAACATCTTAAATCCAACATCTCTAGTGCAAATGCCTGCAGGCTTCATATTATCCCCAAGGATTATGCAAAGTCAGAAAACCTCCTGAGATATGTAAATATGCAGGAAGGGTAGGACAGGAGAGACAAACACAAGCAAAAAACCAGTTGGTCTGTGCAGGCTGAAAACTGCACATACCCACATTTAGGGAGTGTGTGCATCCCAGCAAACCCAGAGGGACACTTCTTGTCTATTTTCTTGTCCAGTAACAGGACCAAGACTATTTCTCTTACAGAAATAAAACAAGAAGTGTGTTTCCCCTGCTCCCTCTTTCCTGGAAGGGTCACGATCTTCTAATAAGATCTTCCACTAAGATCTTCCACTAAGATCTTCCAGAGCAGCTCCAAAGCACAGGGTGCTGTGAGGAGGGCACAGGAGGGAGCACACTCCTGCAGGGGCAGCATTATCTCCTCAGGGTGTCTGAATCAGTTCAGGCATCTGCCAATCCCACACCTGCTGCTGAACCAGGCCCTGCCCAGCTGGGCTTGGAAGGGAAAGTTCGTTTGTTCTTCAGCATCACCCTGTGCCTTGCTGGTCACACAGGGCTAATTTTGGTACTGCTTTCATTGCTGCTCTTGCCATGAATATATGATTCTTTATGATTTTTCTCCCTCCATTCCAATTTTCTTTCCAACCCCTGTCAAGGCAACTGGTGCAGGCATTTATGGCCTTTCTGTTTGGTGAAATGTGATCTTCAGCAAAGCAGAGTTTGACCTCCCCTGCCTTCAGGCCAGCACAGCTTTCTCCTGAGGCATCCCTGGCACTGGGCACACAGGGGGTTTTCCCACAGCAGTAAGGGTGGTGTCAGAGAAAAGACAATATTTTTTTCAAAATGAACAATGCACATTCACACATATCCCTGTGCCAGAGGGGCTGTGAGGTCCTACCCAAAAGTCAGAGCTGGGAAGCAGTGCAGACCAGGGCATCCCCAGCAAGAGATTCAAACTACAGTGCAGGCTCTCCCTTTTTTTCAGGGGAAACACAGATAAATACAGAGGTACCTCAGGCCCAGGATCCAGCCTGGCCTCTGATGAACCACGTGCTTGCCTGAAAAAACCGAATTCTCCTACGGGGGCACAACCACTTCCACATCAATCCTTTTCCAAGTCCTGATTGTAATTAATTTCCAGGACATGACATCACCATCTCCTGAGGTCCTTTCTGAGCCTTGGAGTTCAGTAACTGCCACCATAAATTTGGAAGACAAAGTTCAGCAAGGGGAAGTGCTGGATTCTGCCCCTGGGATGGGGCAACCCTGGATGGATGGACAGACTGGGAATGAGAGGTTGGAAAGCAGTGCTGGGAAAGGGCCCTGGGGGTCCTGGTGGTGCCAGTTGGCCCTAAGTCAGCAGTGCCCTGGCAGCCAGGAGGGACATCCCTGTCCTGGGACATCAGGGAGGGGATTGTCCCACTCTGCTCTGCCCTGGGGCAGCCTCACCTCAATATTGGGGCATTTTGGGGGGACACAATGGAAGAAGGGTCTAAAGGTTGGAAAGTGTTCAAAGGAGGGACACAAAGATGGGGAAGGGTCTGGAGGGGTCACACAAGGAGCAGCTGAGGGCACTTGGTGTGTTCAGCTGGAGAGGAGGAGACTGAGGTCAGACCTCACCAGGGTCTGCAGCTCCTCCCGAGGGGCAGCTCCATCTCTGCTCTGTGTGAGCAGGGACAGCACCCAGGGAATGGCTGGAGCTGTGTCAGGGCAGGCTCAGGTTGGATCTCAGCAAAAGGTTCTTCCCCCAGAGGCTGGTTGGGCACTGCCCAGGCTCCCCAGGGCAGTGGGCACAGCCCCAAGGCTGCCAGAGCTGCAGGAGGGTTTGGCTGATCCTCTGGGGCACAGGGGGTGACTCTTGGGGATGGGCCTGTGCAGGGCCAGGGGTTGGACTGGATGATCCTTGTGGGTCCCTTCAACCCAGCACGTTCTGTGACTCTGTGAAGGCAGCAGCTCTCCAGCTGTTTGGCAGCTCTGCCCAGCTCTTTGGGCTGATCTGTACTTCCTCAAAACCTTTCCAGTGCTTGAGAACATGCACCTTAGCTGTGGTAGATCCCTGAAGAGCCCCCTGCCCCATCCTCTCCATTTATCTCTTCCCCCAGAGCTGGGCAGTTTGTCCTTCCTTGGCATCACCAGCCAATTTAAAACATCCCATTGTGTATGGGATCAAGAACCACGGCTTTGTGGCAGCATCTTTCCCTCCCCAACACTCCTGCCCAGGCTTTCTCTGCAGTTTTCATTTGCATTTGGGCTTTTCATTGGTGAATTTGCAAAATTTTGCCAGGTTTTGACACCAGTGGCACAAAGAGACAAAATGAGATGGAGGCAGCGTGGGGGTACACATGGGAAGCATCACAAAATCACAGAATGTGCTGAGTTGGAAGGCACCCACAAGGATCATTGAGTCCAGCTCCTGGTCCAGCACAGGCCCATCCCCAAGAGTCAAACCTTGTGCCTAAGAAAGATTTGGAATCCACAGCTTTACTGAGATAGACCAGAAAGATCAAGCTAAAACAAGGCTGGAATGACCTCACCATCCCAAGCCATGTAAACCAACATGGCAAGACAGAAGGAAGCCTTGGGAGGTGGCAAATTTAAATTTTTCCCAAGCAAAACATTTTTATTAATTTGATAACCACTAGCATTTTGTTTTGACATTAAGATTCCAGTCAAGATAATGGAAAATGGCAGCTTTTTGAGAAAAGCTTTTTTTTTACAGCACCATTCAAAAAGCTTAAAAGCATTTGCTCCATTTCTGTTGGAGAATTTCACCTACAAGCAGCCCTATATGTTATGTGTTTTAAAAAATATTTCCATATGCTAAAGGAATGCAAATGGTTGCCAAGCAAAGGGGCTGTTACAGCAGCAGACTGGGGCTGTTTTTCAAGGAAAAACTGCTGCAGAAACAAGGTATCCACAGAGGTGCACTAAAGCAACACTAACTGCAGTGACCTTGAGATGACCTAGACCTCCTCATATTACAAAAATGAAAAGGGAGTTAGAAAATCTGAGGCCAATTAGGCGCTTTTTTTTTTCCTGGAGACATGATGAAATTTCCTGAAACAAAAACTTTAGCAAATTCTATAAAATACTTCTAGCTTTGGTGGAAAAATAAATTATTGCCTTTTTATCTCCTCATTCCTGAGGCACAGAACTGGCCCACTTCTGTTTGTGCAGATGGATTGGAGGGAAAACACCCAAAGAAGGGCCAAGTGGTGAGATTCTTGGCACGAGCAATTAAGTGTGAAGTTATTCTCAGGGCTGCCTATTTGTTATTGCAGCAGGAATCATTAAGATTATATGGAAAGATATTGTCTGGGAAGAAGTGTGAAGTCAGGATTATATGTCCTGAAATGTGATTAGTGAGCAAAGCATCGTCTGTCCTCGGCAGGGTCCCTCTGGAGCAGCAGTGGCTGTGCTCAGGTGGCTCCCAGGACACTTGGCTTTTGGGCTGAGCTTCACTTCTGAGCCACGTCCAGGAGGCCCAGAGGCAGAGGAGAAGGTTGTCTCCTCACAGTGCTGTATGTTCACCCACCTCCCTCCCACGGGATGTCCCTGGAATGAGGCTCCTGGTGGGCCTGAGGTGCTGCAGAGCCTCACTCACACCAGGTGCAGCTCATCCTGGAGCAGGGTTTGGTGCTCAGCAGCTTCCCACCATCCCAGCCAAGCAGTGTTGGGGTGATGGCTCAGCCTTCTGGGAGCACACCCCAGACTCTGTCAGGGAGAGGCAGGACCCTGCACCAGCTGCTGCCCACGGTGCCAGACACCCCTGGGCACTGTGGCTGCCCATCCCCTGCTTCATCCTGGAGGTGCTGAGCAGGATCCATGTTGATTGCTGCAAGAAATGGGTGCAATCACAACAGAGGAGGCACCTCTGTGAAGGAGACCTTCCCTGCCCCCATTGCCTGTGGCAGCCCCCACTGTGCTGCTCTTCCCATCCCCACATCCCCCCACACCCTCTCTGTGCAGGTCAGGATCAAAGGGAGAGGGGCTGCACAGTGGGATGGGGGCCCTGCCAAGGGGCAGCAGGATGAGGACTGGGGAGTACAAAGGGTCCTTGGCAGGTCACAGTCAGGCAGACCACTCAGCTGCCCACCTTGGGCACAGGGTGTGACCCTTGGGGAGGGTCCTGTGGGGGGTCAGGAGTTGGACTCGATGATCCTTGTGGGTCCCTCACAACTTGGCATGTTCTGTGATTCTGTGATCCAGCTAAGCCACTCTCCCTAAAACCAAGGCTCCACAAGCAAAACCAGGAGCCATTTTCTCTCCCATCCAAGGGCAAGTAAAGGTTTGGGGCCACACTCTCCTGGCCACTTCCTCATGCCTCTTCCTCACTCAGAGCAACCCCATTCAGGAGGGTGATGTTTATGTTCCAAACCAAGTGCTGGGGGTTTGGACTTTTCCTTTCACAGCTCAAGTCCTGTGGCATCTGCTGCAAGCTGTGACAGGGGCTTGGGGCCAGCCAGGAGCACGTGCCGAGGTCCAGCAGTGCCCACGAGGGGCTGGCACGGTGTCTGTGCCAAACCAGCCAGGGACTGGAGTCATGACGGGTGTGCCGAGTGCTCCAAGTGCCTTTTCCCGATGGATCCCCCCCCACCACCTCTGAGGAGCTGTCACGGTGCAGCAAAGCACAGAGCAGGGTGGAGGGTGCAGACCTTGCACAGCTCATCAGAGACTCGTGTTTAGATGGCAAAGATCTGCAGAATCCTCAGGTTCGGCCGCGGGTGAGGAGCCTCATTATGCTGATCCCAGAAATCCCACAGGCACAAGGACCTGCATTCCTGGGACACGAGGCTGCCCCGGGTTCACAGCCACGAGCAGACAGCGGGAAAGACAATACCGGAGAGAGGGTGGTCAGACTCCAAACCCTTCCAGATGCAGCCGGAACTAATCACTGCTCCCACAGAGCACAGGGAAGGCAGGGGAGCTGCACTGAGTCACCACCAAAGAGAAGACAAAACGTGCCCATCCCTAAAGCCTGATTGCACACAGTTACCTTGTGTGGAGATGTATAAACCACCTTGAAAATTCTGGGGAGTCTCTCTTTGGTTCAGTTGGAATTTTCACTTGTTAAAGTACTGTTTTGAATATTCAAAAAAAATAATCTCAGTGCTAAAATTAAATGAAAATCTCCTAAGGATAAAATGTTTCAGTCGGTGCTAACAGATTTTAGTGGGCACATGCCACGTGTTTACTGATAAGAGAAACAACCAGGGAAACTGAGGGAGCTCAACCAGCTGAAAGCAGAGAGGTCTCGACTCAGTTCAGTCCCTCATCCTGCTACAGCACCTGGACTCAGCATCCACGAGGTATTCAAAGAGGATGTCAGCTACAGACATGGGGAATCACTGCTGACTTTTGTCATCTTATGTCCTGAATTCCTGTTATACAGGAAAATAACAAGTATTCCTGCAGAAGGCAGGGAGCGCTCCCATGAAGACACCACCTCCCAGAGGGGTATTTTCTTCTGGTGTGTGTGTGACTGACAAGTGACTGAGTCCTGTGTTGGCACCACAGAGCACAGTACAACTACTTTTGAAGGAACCAGGGAGAAGCTGGACCTTGGAAAAGCTGGTGAGTTCTCCAGCCCACCCCCATGGCAGCAGGAACATGGGGGGCACCATAAAACCTGCGGGGACAGGACACGGTGTGTGCTCAGCACCCTGGGCTGGGGCACAGGGACAACCAATGAGCCACCACAGAGCAACCAAGTGTTCCAGGGCTGGGTCTGCACTGCAGGGATGGTCACAGACCCTTTCAAGGGTGCTCTGAGCCCTGTGGCAGCACAGCCAAGAGAGGGTGTTCCTGAAGACTGGGTCTGCCCTGGGAATTTTAGGAAAAGCTCTGGTGGGATAAGATGGAGTGGAGAAGAGGGTCTTTTCTGAATACATTATTCCTACACTTTTATCCCTGCATCCTCACAGCTTGGCCAGCACGGGATGGGAGGATTCTGCCCCTCTGCCCCCTCAGGTGAAACCCCCCTGCAGAACTGTCTCCAGCCCTGGGGAACAGCACAGGGAGGACATGGAGCTGCTGGAGAGAGTCCAGAGGAGGCCCCAAGATGATCAGAGGGATGGAGCAGCTCCGCTGGGAGGAAAGGCTGGGAGAGCTGGGATTGTTCAGCCTGGAGAAGAGAAGCTTTGGGGTGACATGATTGTAATGTTCCAGTGCCTGAGGGAAGCAACAAGAAAGATGGAGAGAGACAATTTATAAGGGCCTGGAGTGCCAGGACAAGGGGGAATGGCTTCAAACCGAAAGAGGGTAGGGTTAGATGGAATATTGGGAAGAAATTCTTCCCTGTGAGGGTGGGGAGGCCCTGGGAAGCTGTGGCTGCCCCTGGATCCCTGGAAGTGTCCAAGGCCAGGTTGGACGGGGCTTGGAGCAACCTGGGCTAGTGGAAGGTGTCCCTGCCCATGGCAGGGCGTGGAACAAGGTGATTTTGAGATCCCTTCCAACCCAAACCATTCCATGATTTTTCTTCAGAATTTGGTCCCATGAAGGCTCCCTGTGGGACTCAGAAAGGGGGGATGTGTCCCTGACTCTGCTTCTGGGCATTCCTCAGGCTCTTGTCACAGCAGAGGAAGGTCCAGGAGCTCTGCCCATCCCCACTGCCAGCAATGCTGTGTTGGTTAATTCAGGCTGGAAGCTCTTGGCTCTCAGAAATCCATAGCCCAGGGTGTTACACACCTACACACCTTGGAAACAAGGGCTAAAGCCTTGATCTTGATACCGTGGGATATTGTGGTTGGTGCTGTAAAAATACAGACACTGAGGGCACAAACCTGGACTCGCTCTCCTGGAAAAGCACTGAGAACTCAGTCCTGGAATGTGCTTTCCATGGTGAGCAGGTGGCTCCCATGGGAAACTGGGCCTGTCCCAGGATGGGGCTGAAAGGTGCAGCATAAGGAGTTGCATGAAGGCAATGGCTCCACCAGTCCCAGCATTTCCTTCCAGTTGAAAGATTCAAATTCTGTAATCTCTCCACAGTTTTTGTTTGGTTTGTGTTTGCTTGGGGGTTTTTTCTTTACAAAACACAAGAGAATTCAACCAACCACATTAGAGAAACACACTTCTCTCAAGTTAACTCCCTTAGCAACAGATTAATTCGCTAAAGGTACTAAAAACTATGAGAACCCCCCCAGAAGGTACCATTTTTAATCCTTTGTGACCTTTTGACTCTGTTAGTCTTTACCTGCAGGAAAAAAGTGAGCACTGTGGGGAGTACAGGGAAGATCCAGTGGCAGCTCAAGGAGCACCTTCCCACAGATAGAGGGAAACAGAGCCCAGGCCAACAGGTCGGGTTCTCCAGCTGAGAGGCAGGGGATGGGCACAGGGCTCTTGCCCAGAGAAGGTAAATCCCTTCACAGCTCCCAGTCCAGCCCCAGCATGTGCTGGGATTCACCAGAGCTGGAAAGGACACAGAACCTCGGGGCTGCTCAGCACAGCCCTCCCCCAGGGAACTGGATCACAGAACTAACACCACGTGCGACTTCTTAAGCAGATTGTTCTGCCATTAAAAAACAAAATCTGAGTGTACACAGCTTTCCCACCTCTTGGGAACACCAGCTGGCTCCTTCAGAACACACCCACACAGGGCTCCTGAAACCCCGAGGGACTGAATGACTGCAGCCTTTGTGTTCTGGGGTTTATTTGTTAACCATGAACACACTCACCCTTCAGAACCATTCTCATTTGCAAGATTTAATGAGCTGGCCCCACAGAGTGCTCACCCATTCCCAAATGAGGGCAGGCACACCCTGCCACGGAGAGCCCTGTTTGAGACCTGCTAGGAAGAGCTACTGCCCAGAGCAGAGTGAAACCTTGAGTCTGAGGAGGCTCCATCAGACCCAGGACCCAACATCACCCTGGGAAAAACCCAGGGCATGTGGCTGAGCACTGTGCATTTCCCAGCTCAGCTCCTGCTGTCCAGAGGCTCATCCAGTAGAGTCATCCCACCGTCTTAGTGGGAGCCTCACAGAAAAAAAAAAAGCATGATGTGCTTGGAAGTTAAAAATTAAACCTTCAAAGGGGGAAAAAAAAGGAGGAAAAGAAAATACAAAATTTTCAACTGCGGAAAAAAAATAGTCAAGAGATACAAACGCATCTCACTTTATTTACACTGACCTGTGCCAAGGAAAAGATGGAACTGCCATTCCTTAAATCATCCCGACAAGGAAAGCTGTTTCTCCTTCAGCCTGAGCCTTGTCTCCAGAAAAAAGAGGGGCCACCCAGCCAGGGCTGCTTCCCCACCCTGGACAGCAGAGCCTGGAGCAGCCCTGTTGGAGCTGCCAGGAGTGATTGGGCCATTCCCACATGGACACACCTCACAGGGAGCAAGGGGGCTGTT
>NW_020884973.1:1216600-1248221 GCF_003945725.1 Corapipo altera
CAGGGAGTGATGGGGCCATTCCCACATGGACACACCTCACAGGGAGTTGCCAGAGCTGAGCCCACAGGAGCCCCCAGTCCATAAACATGCAGGGAATGTTTCACTCCTTTTTCTCCGTGACCAGAGGGAAATATCTCACAGAGTGGGCACTCACTCCAATGGACTTCTCCTGCTGTTGGCACCCAGAATATCCCGAGTTGGAAGGGGCTCACACAGATCATCCAGTCCAACTCCTGGTCCTGCACAGACACCCCAACAATCTCACTCTGTCCCTGAGAGCGTTGTCCAAACCCTCCTGGAGCTCTGGCAGCCTTGGGGCTGTGCCCACTGCCCTGGGGAGCCTGGGCAGTGCCCAACCAGCCTCTGGGGGAAGAACCTTTTGCTGAGATCCAACCTGACCCTGCCCTGACACAGCTCCAGCAGCTCCATGTCCTACCTGTGCTGTTCCCCAGGGCTGGAGGCAGCTCTGCAGGGGGGTCTCAGCTGAGGGGCAGAGGGGTAGAATCCCCCCTGCCCTGCTGCCCACGCTGTAGGATCAGCCCAGGGCACGGGGGGTTTCTGGGCTGGGTCATGTCCAGCCTCTGCCCCGCCAGCCCCCCAAGTCCTTCTCCCCAGGGCTGCTCCATCTGCTCATCCCCAGCCTGGATTGATCCCAGGGCTTGGTGCAACCCAGGTGCAGCACCAGCCCTTGGTCTTGTTAAACCCCATGGGATTCCCATGGGCCTCCTCTCCAGCTTGTCCAGGTCCCTCTGGATGGCATCTCGTCCTTCAGGTGTGTCCTCCTGAGCCATCAGAGCAGGTCACAAGTGTGCAAGCACTCAGCACCAGCCTTGTTGTCCTATGAGGCCCTTTCAGGTCCCCAGTGCTCCCCAGCAGCTGCTCACTCCCCCAGTCCAGAAGGGGAGGAGGGTAAATCAACATGTTCCCACTCAGCACTGCCGGCCCTGAGCTGCCCTGGCTCAGAGGTGGCTGCTTCCACCTGAGTCCAAGAATGGTTTCTAAAGTTTTCCTCATACAGCCTGTACAATTAACAGATCTGAGATTTCCTTCTAGGAGCTGGGTCACACTGAGACACCTTTAGGAGGACACCCCCCCCTCTCCTCTGTTCCCCAAAATTCCTCTGTGCCACTTGCTGGGGTTTCCACACTACACCCCATCCTCTGCAGAGGGGCCAACAGCCCTGTTCAGCACCCACCCTGTTCCACAGGGCCTGCTTTACTGTTCTCTTTCCAGCTGTCATCTGCTGTGTTCTCACCTCTAAATGGAGACCAGAGCACCCCACGGACACGGCCTCTGCACCCGTGGGTGGGGGGTTTGGAGGGGCAGAGCCAGGACAGCACAGCAGCATCCCCACATAGAGCCCCACAGCTCGACCCCTCCTCCCCACAGCCCCCAGGGGGGCAGGCACAGGCTCACCCAGGGTGCTCAGTGCTCTTGGAATCACAGGATCACTGAGGCTGGAAAAGACCTCCAGTATCTTCAAGTCCCCCCTGTGCCCCCATCCCCACCTTGTTCCCCAGCCCAGAGCACTCAGTGCCACGGCCAGGCCTTCCTTGGACACCTCCAGGGGTGGGGACTCCAAACCTCCCTGGGCAGCCTCTGCCAAGGCCTGACCACCCTTTCCAGCAGCAGGGCAGGGATGGGTCCCAACACCACCCAAGGCAGCCCCAGCAGGGTGGGCAGGGTTGGCAGCAGATGCTGGGCCCGAGTGAAAGACCCCAGTGCCTGCAAGGGCAAATGGACCCCAGACCTGCTCTCCTTGCCCACATGCTCCTAACCTTTGGTGGGAGGGGAGAGTCCAAAGGGGCCCCAAATCACACCAGGATGGGTGGGAACACCCAGCAGAGAGGTGCCTCCACAGCTTCACTGGGAAGTTCTCTGGTGGGAATTAAGAGACAACTGTTAAAAAGGCTATAACTGCAAGGGAAAACTCCCAACAAAACAACCAAAACCAAAGGCCACCCAGGTAAGGTGGAATGCTAAAGTTTGACCTCAAGGTTTATAATGCAGATCTACCACAGAGCTTTTGCAGCTTATTGGGATAACGATACCCAGCAAGACCTTCCCAACCCCCCTCAGGAGCCAGCGAGGCTGCACTTTTACAGTGCATTTCTGACAGAAAACATGAGATCTGGATCCTCTGCTCTCATTGAGAGCAGCCTCAACCTGAGCAGCAGCAACCCTGCTTAGAAACTATTACCTAGAGTGGGTCAAGAAGAATAAAAAGTGCTCTGTGTTAGAGGAATTCTGAGGACTGTATTTGCCAACACTGAGCCAGAACCAAGTTCATATTCTTACCACAGGGTTTACAGCACCTTTAAAAGCATTTCAGGTCAGTGGCTCCAACAGACACCTCACCAAACCCAAGGCTTCACCCCTGTGACCCCCATGGCTGGCACACAAAGCCAGCCCAAGCACTACAGCATGAGGATGTAACCAGAGACTGTCACTCCTCGCTGTGCTTGGACCTGACCTGGGACAAACCAGCACAGTCCTGGCCAGTCCCCCTGAGGCAGAGGATCTGCACCATGGACCATCTCTGGTCAGGAATGAACTGGAGTAACTCATTAACCACACAGGCAGCAACTGCTCAAACTGATTTGAAGTGAACTGAACTCACGAATGAAACTACTGAGAGAGAGCAGGGGAAGGAGGCACAGCCGAGAACCTGGAATCCCTTTTCTCCCCAGTCACTGCACATTAAAGAAAACCCAAAACAAGGCTTTTCCTGAGTCAGAGCAAGCACTGGAAGACAAAGGGCTCAGGGCATGGACAGGTTGTTTTAACAAGCAAGTAGACGAGTAATATTTTAAAAATTCTATCTGCATTCTTGATAAAGTAAGAAAAAATTCTTCTGATGTTCCTGTGGAGGCAGAAGTGCTGCAGCCAGGGGGGTTCAGCACCTCTGCCACGGGGGAACGAGCTCAGCTCCCTCAGCCACTGTGTCCTCCCAGTTTGCACCCAGCAAAGGGAAGGGTGAGACACCAGCTCACACCACCCGTGCCAGAGCACAGCTGGGCCACAGTACACATGGTCTGACTCCAAATGCTTTGGCCTGGCAGCCTGTGCCCTCCACTGGGCACTGCACCAGCACCACACCCTCACCCACGGCTCCGAGCTGTGCAGTTGCACACGAGTTTGTATCGTGGAATGGTCTGGGTTGGGGACCTTAAAGATCATGGGCAGGGACACCTTCCACTAGACCAGGTTGCTCCAAGCCCGGTCCAACCTGGCCTTAACTCAGCACGGGACTGAGGGCTGTGGAGACGATGTCACTCATCCATTCATTTGACAAATTAAGTTCAAACTTTTTTTTATTAAGCACATTCCACAGTACAAAGCTTTAGATCATGAACAATATCTGTACAATTTAACAGTTTCAAGAAGCTGTTCATACACCAACTTTCCAAACAGATAATTGGCAAACATAATTACAAGTTAGAATTAGACTATCCCAGTGTTTTGAAACATTAATATCGCAGTAATGTACAGTTGCTCAATTATGGTTAGCAAAACAAAGTCCAGAGTGCAGCCAGGATCACTACCATGAATCCCAGGAGTCGAGTTCCTTGGGTGCCAATCACAAAAGTCCACTGCTATGTTACACAAAGCACAAAGAAGTTTAGACTGCATGTTCAAATACCATTATCTCCCAAGGAAAAACAGGAATTTAAATCTTACACATGCATTTTAACAAAAGGACTCCGCTCTTCGGAAACAAATACCTTTTTCTTCAGGGCTGCGACAGATTTCTCTTTTTAGCCAGTTTAATATTAAAGCTGTTAGATGAGAAGGGGAAAGTAAGACACTTGCACGAACTACTGCCAAGCTTACCAAAAATGATCTTATGGACACTCAGAGCGTTGGATCTTCCACACTCCAGCATATTCGGTCACGGCGATGAAGGAAACGGCACTGGAGGAACATGGAAACGGGAGTTTGACTCTCCCCGTGCAGGGGGGAGGGAACACCTCCAGCTGCACTCCCGGGGGTCTGGTACCACCTCGCCATCCGTGTGCTCCGCAGGGTGTCATGGAGGGTCCCCCCAGAGCGGCCTCGGCACCGCCTGGGCCTGACCCGGGACTGGAACGGGGCGAACGCAAACCAACAAATGCTGCCAGAGGACAACAGAGACACAGGACGGACACACGGCCAGAGGAACGACAGGACATGTCTGTGCCAGCACAACTCCCCTGGACAGCGGGCGGGCTCACGGGGGGACAGCACAGCCACACGGCTGAGGCCGATGAACATCCACGCCTGACTTATCCACGGCTCATCCGGACCTCAGGAAAATGCAGTTGTACAACCACAGAAATTAGAGGGGAGACTATGAGAACTTAAGAAACTATGGAGTTTCTAACAAAACCATGCTAATGAGGAGGAACCAGGACATCGCAACGTGGTCACAGCAGATTGTTATGGAAAACCAGCACGGGAATGAGCACGGAAACCAGACCGGAAGGGAGCTCCACTCCACTGTAAGGAAGTGTTACAAACCAAACATAAATAAATGTAACTTTGGCCCATGGTATCTTCTCCACTGAGCAGCCAAACTAATGCTACCGAAGGACATCAGCAGGTGTCTGTGAGGACCCGCTGGTGTTAAAGACAGACATCTGTAAATACCGCGGCACAAAAATATAAGATACAGAACATAAATTAAACAGTTTTTAATTTTTAAAAAGTTTAGAAATTACATTTAAAATATGTAGTTCCCATTAAAAAAAAACCAAACAAACAAAACAAAAACAAAACAAAACAAAAAAAAACCCAAGAAACCAAAACCAACTAATGAATACTGAAAACCTCCTTTTGCAGAGAAAATGTCTAAGTAATTCATGTCCCCACCAGTGCCACACTCAGGACATCCTGCTGCCAAGTGCTACCACGTTCTGTGTTAGTGTGTACTGTCAGGAAATCCTGACTCTGGCACCAGAGGTTTCTGTATGTACATCATATCTACATGCTTACACAGTATCTGAAATGAGGCAAGCACACATGGGGAGGGTTTACTAGAGCAAACATCGGGGAGCGCAGGACGGCTGGAGTACAGAGCACAGGGAAAAGGAAAAGACAGTGCTATACAATTAGTTCAGATAACCTAGCCTGAATTACAGGGAATCTTTAATTTAAAAGAAATTATTGGTGCAGAAACAAGTAAACTGTCATCCAAAAATATTACTGAGCGAATCAGAAATATTTGTAAGAGTCCAACGTACACTCCTATGAACAGAACGGGCTCTGAACCTGGCATGAGTAACGCCTAAAGGACAGTGGTGACTGGAAAGCAAAGCTCTGTACATTCTGGGCATGTGTTTGGCACCCAAATTTCGTTGGAGAATGTTTTTTTTTCTTTAAAGTCAGACAAAAGTGCAAAGCAATATAAATTAGGCCAAGTCCTTTCTTGACTTCTGATTTATTTCTGAAAAACAAGCCATCAGAGTTCAGTTTCTACGGACAATTTACATGTGAAGCTTTGGATTTCTCACGGCAGGGAAGGATAGGCTTCTGAAATTCATCTACTCCAAGTCAGTGAATTTGTAGCAAATTCAAAGACGACCACTGAGAGCAGGGAAGATTAAGAAATTTAGATATAGAATTGTGCTGCTTTGCAACTACACAGCATCTAGAACCAATTCTGACTTTAGCTGTCAATCAACATCTTCAGGCATGTAGTAGCCAAAAATCCAGTAGTTCAAGACTGTGGAACCCTGTAAAAGACAAAAGACAAGTGAACTGAGAAAAGGCACAAATCAAACAGCATCCAGAGCTGGGCAGGCCCTCACCATCCTCTGCTGGAAGGAGAAGGGCAGAACGGCTGGAGGACGTGATACTGTGCAGCACATGGAGGGCTGCTCACTGCTAAGAGCCCTTCCTCCAGGGGAGAGCACCCCAGGGACTCTGTGCTGTGGGATGTGCTCTGAATTCCCTGGAGCAAGAGCCAGGCTCTGCAGGGCATTGCTCCTTGGGGGGTCACCCAAGGCTGGCAGTGTTCTTAGACTTGTCAGAGTTAAACCTGCCCTGGGCACTGCCAGGTGACCCCCAGCTCAGGTCACTGAACCCCAAACACTGTTTACTCAAACAGTGACCCACAGCTGCCAGAAAACTGTCCTTTCCTCCTCATCCTGCAGAGGAGGAGTTTTCCACAGGAGGCAAGTTCAGTTGCTTTAATACATGAGGAGCTTTTAAGAAAACAGACACAACACTCAAGTACTTTGATATTTCATTGACCTTTTCCAGCCCAATGACTCCCTTATCTGCTTGGAGGCTGTGCAAGCTCTGAGCGTAATTAAATCTGAACTTTGATTGTACCTGCCACTTCCCTGACATTCTTATGGACTAGGGAGAACTTCCCTCTTCTGATACAAAATTCCCATGAAAGGTTAAAACATCCATAGGCACTTCCCCCTGACTTCCCTTCCCCCAACCCGAGGCCTAGTGCCTATCATATGGTAACAATTTTTATCATGTTACAATAAACAACAGGAATTCAACAGAAAGCAATAAAACTCTCACAGCCAATTGCCAGGACTGTCAAAAATGATCCACTTTGAAGAGGCCTCACATTGCAAAGCCTGTAAAATCGTGTACAGGGGTGCTTCAAAATTCAGAAGACTGTAATGTTTGAAAGCATATAAAACTGTTTCATTAAATGTCATAATGAAATATTAGCTGTTTGACCATAATTTTATGTAGATCTATGGTTTTTGGATTCTGAAGTCAGACAAACCTGTCAAAAAGTGACATCACAGCATCTCTCCAGGAGAGGAAATAGCTATTAAGGGACTGTCATTACCAACACAAGAAGTCCCAGGACACGGGGGCTGTGTGGTTCCAGCTGTGTGTCATGGGACAAGCCAGACTGAGCTGTGCAGAACTGTCAAGTGTGCAGAATTTGAACTGCAGAACACCCTGCCAAAGGCATTTCATATTCCACTGGCAAATCCCAGTGACAGGGAGTCATCTGGGCCATGTGGCAAGGAAGTCCCACACCAGCATGTTGCTGGTCCAAGTGAATCAATATAAATTTTATTCAACTCCTAATTTCTTGACCCAAGGGAACGGCTGGAGCTGTGTCAGGGCAGGCTCAGGTTGGATCTCAGCAAAAGGTTCTTCCCCCAGAGGGTGGCTGGGCACTGAACAGGCTCCCCAGGGCAGTGGGCACAGCCCCAGAGCTCCAGGGGTGTTTGGACAACGCTCTCAGGGACACGGTGGGATTGTTGAGGTGTCCTGCACAGGGCCAGGAGTGGGACTGGATGATCCTTGTTGGTTCCTCCCCACTGAGGATATTCTGTGATTCCTTTGTGCTTAAGACACCCTATGTGTAGCTCTTCCACAAATCAAAGCTAATAAAAGAAGCCCAATATACTTCTGTAAGAAAAGAATTGGTCTACCTCAAATGATCTTCAGGTTAACAGAAGCAAGCAGTGGTGCTGGGACTAAAAGACAGACTGTTCCTAAAATGCAGCCTGTTCTATCTGAGAAAGCAAGAAAAATAAATAACAGAATTACTCAGAAAGGAGGTAAAGAAGTTTTCCATTCAGAGGGAAAACTATTTAGCTTCAAGAAGCCTTGGAGTTCCCACAGCAGCAGCTCACTCAGGTCTGGACCCAGTGGCACAAAGCCAGTGGCAGGGGCAGGACAGAGTCCCTAGGGACACATCAGTGACAGCACTGAGCTTTCCACAGGGATGCAAGTGTGTCCTCTGGGATCATCCGGAACGAGGGAGGCAGCACTGGGAGGCCTGGCTCTGTGGGGAGGTTCAGGAGCTCTCTCCCATGGAGTTGTGTCTTTAGCCAGTCTCCACCATGTACAAACGTTCAGCTCAGCAGTTGGGCCTTTCCAGGTGTCTGTTGTCCCTCTGCAGCAGGATGAGCAAGTCCATGAGTTTCACTAAACTACCCTACAGCAATGTTCCTAAAACGTGGCCTTAAGGGAAAGTTTAAGTGGGATTCTGCACATGGCTCATCATCACATCATTAGACTTCTTTCTTAATCATGGGCCTGATTAGGTGGAATAATTACAGCTCAGGCAGAGGCAGCTGCCTTGGCTTTTTCTAGAACAAGCAGAGTTCAGCAGCAGGGAAGGCAGCCAACACTTCCCCAGGAATGCTTCCAGGTGAAAGCAAACTCAGTTTGAAGCAGGAGCATCTCAAAGTATGTCTTCACAGGGGAAGCTATTTCCTAGCCAGAAGCAGAGATCCCACAGGAGCAGCAAACCTGAGGAACACGTTGCCACAGCAGGGACAAATGTATCCAGATAGATAATGAAAATCCATTCTTATGTGAAGATAGGGAAAGCTTTTCACATCACATTTAAGCAAAGCATTATCTACTTCAAATAAAATAAATCCTTCCTGTTGGGGCAATGTCACTCCTAATCCTCCTGTTGTGGTGTCTCCAGTGCCTGGGAAGCATCCAGTCTGGCAGTGGCAGAGACTGCTCTGCTTTGGAAAGGCAGTGCCTATGTTTCCACGTCTCAGCACTCACAGTTGTGTATAGCTGGAAGCTCAGTTGTTGGCATAGATGACCTAGGGAAAAGAATCCACTGCCCCAACAAGGATTGGGAATCTACAGCAGAGCCTTTGAGCACTAACTGGAGCTGACTGGCAGGAAAAGGGAACCAAAACAGGCCAAGTTCCTGTCCATTTTGGACAGCTCTGAGTTGTCGCGGTGCCCAACACGTGATGCTGAGCTCTGAGAGCTTCCTCTGCTCCTCATGGTGCTCATAGAGCTGCTCTTTCCTGGTGAGCATTTGCCCAAGGCTGTTGTGAACACATAATAGCTTTCTACAAAACGCCTGAAGTACCCAATTCCTAACAGGAGGGGGAGATAACAGGACATGCTGAAGCGTGACTGCACCAAGACTAGATGGTGAAAGAAGTGGCATAAACAGGCTTTATTTGCTTAAGGAAAACTTCATCTTGTGTTTTGACTAAGCCAACCTGCAGGCAGAGGGAACATTTCAGATATTTATAACACATCCAATAAAAGGAGGGAGCCTTCCTTACCTTCTGAGGGCAGTAAAGTGCAGACTGTTATCTGGAGATGTAAGTGTATGTTCTAGATGGAGAGCGGGTCTCGTTCTGGGCACTCGGTGGCACATTTAAGAAATCCCAAATCAGAATTGTATCGTCATGGGAACTACTAATGATCTGAAATTCATCAAACTGGAGCCTAAAGACACGTCCTGAATGTTCCTGTGAGCAATAGGCAAGAAGTTAGCAAGGCAAGAGGGGAACACTTCAGTACATTGGCATCACACGTGTATCCGGACACAGGACAGTGTGTCCAAACTCTGCTGTGCTGGCTCAGAAACCCTTCGTTAACATTACACACAAATTCAAGAAAAGCTGCTTTTGTATGTAAGTTTTTTACAGCAAAACTCACTGCTTCCACATGCAGTGCCTGTACACCCTGAGCCTCCCTCAGCAGGGCCAGCCATAGGCTGAGAGTATTCCAGACCAAAGCAGCAATTTCGGAGACTGGTTGGCACCAGTGCTCTCCCAGGGCTCCTTCTCTTGCAGAATTCTCTGCTGACTCTGTTTCTGTGCAGCCCCAAAACATCACATCCCAGCTTCACCCAGAGATGCCGCTGGAGGATCCTCAGGGCTCACCCACGAGCCAGGAGTTCAAAGACTGCCATAAGAAGGGGAGTGGAACACATGCTCCAGCAGCTCTTCCAAGAAACCTCAAAATGGCACCAAGAAGCCCAGAAAAGGGTCTCCTCTTAGTCCTGCTTATCCATTTTTATTCACTTCAAAATGAGGACACTGCCTTTATTGGAGAACTAATCCCAGCTGGCAGAATGATCCCCTGAGCTACGGGACACCCAGAGAAGGAAAACAATCAACTTTTTCACTAAAACTAAATTAAAGAATAGTTAAATCTTATCTCTGTGCAAAGACTACTGAAGGGAAAGAAAAACAAGAAGCACCTCTGGCCACATAAGCCCTTCTCTAGGTGCTGGCAAGGCCAAGCACGTGCACACCTACAGCCAATGACTTCGGGTTGCTATCAGCTTGTCAAACTGACTCCTCAAGGAAAATTCCACCCACATTTCGATTAAAAGAACAATTAATTCATTTCCCCAATCTATTTTTAATCAAGTCAGCTGTCATAAGCCAAAACCCTAATTATAAAAAAAAAAATGTAACTTAAGCAACAGCCCTAAATGTGACAATCTTTCGAAGGGACAAGAGTTCCTGTGGCAACGTGTAACTCAGTCCCCCTTCCCCCTTCCCAAACTCTTCCTTGCAAAGTGAAGGGTTAGGAGAAAAGTTTGGGAAAGGCTCCCAAGACTCCTCCTCTCTTTTTAATAAAGAGGAAATTTAAAGCCAGTCCCACAGTGATATCAAGGAAACACACCAATAACTAGAAGGATTTACACAGGTCATGATTTTTTTTTCCTGTAAGAGCACCTGAGAATCCCAAACTAGAAAAACTTGGTCGTTCATTTAAGCTCAGATGCAAATCATTCAGGATATAACAACAAATTTTTCTTTACTCTTAAGCACTCTAGACTTCATAAAACATCCTGACATTCCCACCTATCCCACTATAATGCAAAAAAACACCCCTCACCAAGAGAATATTTCAGATAACCCCAAATTAACGAGTTTTTACGTACCACTAACGTACGCAGGCATAATGTACTTGCTGGGGCACGAGGGTCAAGAGCAGCTTGCAAGTCCCAAACTTTAATTTTACTAAAAGGAAGAGAAAAAGGTCATTATGAAAACATCATTTCAAGTATAAGCACAGAAAACAACATCTAAAGCCCTGGAAAGTTTGCCATTGTTTTCCCTAAAGCTAATTCCTCAGGATTAAGCAAATTGTGAGAATCTGTTGCCACTAAAATACTAAAACTCAATCTTGTAAAACACAGGTAGTTTTGGGTTTCTTTTCAGCGTGATGGTTGTATGACAGACAAATTGATGGTTGTATGACAGACAAGTGGACTGTGCACACACAAACCCCTCTGGAACATGGGAATGAAGCTGGGCTGGCCAACTCCAGGGAGACACTGACCCCAAATAAAAGGCTACAGACAGACACAGTTCCAGAATTGTTTTCAGTAACTCTGCTGTTCAGGTAGAGAAAGAAATGGAGGGTTTGGCCATGGATGTAAAATGCCACGAATCCATTAAACACTGAAAACACTGAGCAAGACAGAAGTGCCCTGGTGGGACTCCTGCCCTCAGCCCCACAGAAACAGTCCCTGAAGACTTCTGAGAGCCCCACAAGATACATTAACGCTCCTAATAAATATTTTTAGTGTGCTGCCTTAGAAAAATAGAAAGTTTGAACTACTCTAAGCACACAGGACCTGGCAAGGAGTGATTCCTGATGGAAGAAACAAAGTAATGTCACTTCAGCCAAACAAAAGTTTACTTACGATGGAAAGTCAAACTCAAGTGATAACACAGTTCAGGAGTGTGCTAAAGGGCACCAGCCAAGCAGCTTCTTGGCCACTTAAAACTGTGCTGAAATGCTCAAGCAGAAGCCTCTTGGGTATACAGTGATCCATTCACCAAACCAGGAGAGACCCTGGCCCAGGGAACACAAGGCTCAGGGGCTTTCAGGAGACGGTTCACTAAAGGTAAAATTTTTGGCAAATGCTTTCCAACATACCCATCGTAGGCTCCACTAACAATCCTCTTGTTGTCGAACCTGATGCATCGAACCAGCTCTTCGTGGCCTTCTAATACCCTTAAACAGGCACCACATTCGATGTCCCAGAGCCTGCAGAGAACAGAGCAGGGAGGCTGAGCACTGCAGCTTCAGCCTCAGACCCAGGGATTTAAATGTGCTACCGACTGGTTTCCTGGGCAAAATATCATATAATTTGCTCAAAAAGGCATGAGAACCATGCGTGCCACTCAGAGCAGCTGCAGCTTATCAAAATTGGTGTAGTCATTCAAAATTACATGGAAGTAAAGCTTAGATCTGTGTTATTCTGGGAAATATTAACACACTTTTTTCCATCTGCATAAACAGTTGACTAGAGGTTCAAGCAATTAGAAAACCAGTGACCAGCGTCTTCCCCACCTCTCCAAGCAGAAGACAAGGTGATATAGCAGTAGGCAAGAAGTTTTGTTTAGTTTGAAATAAACCTGTGGCCCACTTTTTCACGGGGCTGTGATATGTTTACTCTCACATTGCATTAAGTTCCATTCATAAATCATCTGCTCCACTGGAAGCCATGCCAAGGATGTGCAGGAATCAAAAAAGGGGGAAATCCTGTTTTCCCTGGTCAAATGGACACTGTTACACACTGGGCACCCACCTGATGGTGTTGTCTGAGGATCCACTGACCACCAGCCGGTCCCGGTACTGCAGGCAGGCGATGCCGCGCTTGTGCCCGTTCAGGGTCCGCACAAACTCACACGTGCTCGTGCTCCAGACCTGGGGAACACAGCACAAACTCCTCTGAGGACTACACCACACAAGGTTTATGGATTTCAATAGACACCACTATGAATTCACAAACTGGAGAGCCCTGAGGTTCAGCTTTTGCAAACCCCCAGTGTATCTTTACCGGCCAAGAGGGTGCTCTGGGGACCCAGCGGTGACACTGAGCACTGCCATTGCACACACAGTCACTGAGAAGAGCAGGAGGGTTGCATATAAAATGTTTCCAGGTGTTAGAGACTGCCTCAAATGATATCATAAATATGATTACACTTGAATCTTGGTAAGTTAAAAATCATTTTTAAAAGTGGAAGTTATAACACACAAAAACTCCACATTTTTTTACCAAAGAATTTACTAGCGAGCTACTAGTAAAGAGAAGGTCCAAACTCTGGCCTTTAAAAGTTTGGTGGCTGCTTCTTTCTTAACATTAAAGGATTCAAACAACTTTGCCCATTTTTAATAAACTGTAATTGAAGTTGTAATGCAGAGTATCAAGTGGCTCATTTTCCAACACAGCACAGTAGGATCTCTGGCAGAGATTGGGACAGGAAACTGCCAAGAACTTCTTGGCCCAGGCTAAGGCAGCTCTGGTTCAGAGAGGGCAGGGTGGAAATGCCTTTGTTATACTGTAGACTCTGGGTAACTCAAATCTTCTGGTATATAACAGCCTTCAAATACAGCCTCTTCAGCCTTCAAACATGGCACAGCCTGGCTGAGCTGCTGGGAAGGCACAGTGAGGAGACTGAGGGGAGACCTCACTGCAGTTCCAGCTTGAGGGGCAGGGACTGAGCTCTGCTCTGGGGGGAGCAGGGACAGCAGCCAGGGAATGGCTGGAGCTGTGTCAGGGCAGGCTCAGGTTGGGTCTCAGCAAAAGGTTCTTCCCCCAGAGGCTGGTTGGGCACTGCCCAGGCTCCCCAGGGCAGTGGGCACAGCCCCAAGGCTGCCAGAGCTCCAGGAGGGTTTGGCTGATCCTCTGGGGCACAGGGGGTGACTCTTGGGGATGGGCCTGTGCAGGGCCAGGGGTTGGACTGGATGATCCTTGTGGGTCCCTTCAACTCAGCACATTCTGGGATTCTGTGAAAGGCACTGTTGACGAACTTCACAACTGGACAAGACTGCCAAGTGAAATTAAAAATACCCACTGGAAACAGGCACAAGATGTTCCACATTCAACAAACCAACCCATCTTGAGAGTAGAGCTCAAACAGCAAATGTGCTTTGCTCTTCTGCAATTGCACCACAGAAGCCACGAGAGTATTCAAGCACAGTTATCTGCACAAACACCAACTGCCAGCAAGAGGAAGCCAAGGGGGAACAAGAAAGGCAAAGGCCCAGAACTGCTCATGGCTGCTCCGAGCTGAGGACGCTCTGAGGCTTCCCTGGCTTGGTGGCCCACGCAGAGCTGGGCCAGAGCTGTGCTCACTCACTTTGATGGTCCTGTCCCCTGACGCTGACACAATGTACTTGTCATCGAAGTCCACCACGTTGACGGCAGCGCGGTGCCCGACCAGGACCCGGCGCAGGGTGATGTCGGTGGGTGAGGCCATGTCCCACACGGCGATGGATCTGTCCTTGGAGCACGTCACCATCAGGCCGTTACTGAACCTCAGATGAAGCACTGCCTCGTTGTGATGGATCAGTGTGTTCAGAACTTCACCTGTATTGACATCCCAAACCCTGCGAGAGAAAAGAGCGTATCCCACATGAAGGATGATGGCTCTGCAGGGAGGGAAGGGGCACAGGCCTGTCTGATCTCTACCAGAGCTCTCTGGCTGGTTAACCCCTGCCAGGGCCTGGGGAAAGCAGGGAGATGAGTGCTGGGAAGTATTCTTGTCACACCCACAAATAACAACTAACGGCAGCAAACACTTAGGCAGGAAATGCCTAACCTGGGACCACTGCTAAGAGAATAAGCTACTTAACAACTGCACAAAGTTTTCCAGGATGACTTTGGATGACCAAAACAAACACTATCCATATGGGGTTTCTCCAGTTTTACACTATTCATTCAGATTTCATCTCCACCAGTAGCAACTGGGATGCAGTACCCTCCAGAGCTACCCAGCAGCTTACATGAAGTGTAAAATCACTATTTAATTTACTGTATTTGAGAGATTGCCATTGGCAGACCAATGCAAGGCACTAGAGGAGACAAGGCCCTTCCAGTGAACTGCACCTGAGTGTCTTCATATTGGGACATCTACTGACCATTAAGATCATAGAAGAATTTTAACTCCTTATGAGCAAAACTGCAGTCAGACAAATGCTCCATATGTACTAAATGCCCTTTCAATAATAGTCACAACTGAGAGATGTCAGAAGGCAGTACCATAAACCCTAAAACAAGAAATTATTGTACAGTTGGCCATCAGCCACTCTAAAACTTCAGGATATGCCTTGAATCACTCAGGTCATATTCCTTCAAAATTCTTGAGACAGATTTTGAAAAAAAATTATTTAACGAGATGCTCTGCCAACTATGAATATCTTGTTTCTGGAATAATAGTATCACATTTGTATTAGAGATGTCTTCTGATGTTTAGAGATTAATTGTAAATATTCCCAGCCCTGATACTCAAATTATCTTTGTGGAAAAACTCGACACTCACCTCACTGTAGAATCTGAAGATCCAGTTACAATGACTCTTTCATCATATTGCAGACAAAGAACTGAGCCAGTATGTCCCGTTAATACTTTTAAACATTCCAAGCTTGTTTTGTCCCAAATCTATTAAAAACAAGAAGGATAAGTGGCTTATCAAGACCAAGAACATGGATCCCCGACTTGAAAACCGTAACTGCGAAGGAAGGAGGAAAACTAGAGCCCCATGAGGAGTGAGTCTGTCCCATCAGTGAGCCTTGTCCTTCCTTTCAGCTTAAGGAAGTCTTGATGCAAGTGTGGTTTGAAATGACCAACCATCATGGAAAGATCAAATCCTGTCTGGCAAAAGGAAAAGCCATGGACAATGAGCACGGAAGCAACCTGGTAGAATGACAGCAAACCCCTGGCAACGCCAACAATCCCAGCAAAGGACAGCGGGGCACACACACTGCACCCCTCTTGTGGGAACACTGATCTCACAAGAATGTCTTTGTGGTCAACAGAACCAAGCCCAGGCTGGCAGTGCCCAACGTTTCCAGGGCAAGTGCAGGTGACTTTGCCAGGCTCCAGCAGACATCCCACCCTGCCAAACCCTGCACAGACAAACACTGTCCCATGAGGAGACAAAGGGAGCCAAGGAAGCACAGGCAGCCAGCTGTGCCTGGCAGAGCTCCCCTGACAGCAGTGCTCACCTTGATGGAGTTGTCTCGTAGGCCACTGATGATCTTCTCATCATCATACTGTAAACAGTAGACCCCTTTGCTGTTCTCGGAGCGGCACTGGATCCTCTGCAGGTTGTGTCGCCCACACCGCCAGTTGGATTCTATGGTCTGGGGGCAGGGGGAGAACCAGCAGTTAGTCCCGAGATTAGAGCAGGAATGCTCCAACACACACAGGCAGCTTCCCACTTTTAAACATGCCACCTTTAAATCTCAGCTATGTAAAACTTCAATGAATCTTTTCTCCCCCCTCAATAAAAACACACAAACCACAATGAATTAGAATTAGCACTTCTGTAATTTGCCATGACTAAAGCTGTGTTTAGTGGGGAAAATTATGGTCAGGCAACCTTAATGACAGTTTCCCAAGGAGCCACTACAGAGATACATTCAGTTCCTCCTCCCCCCCCATATTTATGTGACCATCTGACAGAAGCAGCAAAGATGAAACCAGGAGCTCGTACAGCCATGTTTAGTCTCCCCTGAGTGACCAACATTACAAAACTGCTGAGTCCAACAGCTGGGTTGTGTGAGTTCTTGGACCTTTCCTTCCCCTACCCAGCCATATCACCTATTAATTGTAGTTACACACTTTAAAAAGGGATTTTGAGATATGAAAGCCTCCTCTAAGCCCCTTGAAGCCTGATAAAAATAAAACTGAACAGGGACTTTATAAAGTTTCAAACAATCCAAAGTTGCTTTCCTCCTGCTCCTTGTGGAAGGGTAGTTCTGCACATTTGCATTCTGAGAGATATTTTTACAGAAAGAGACCTGACATGCCTTAAAAAGCTGCAAACTATTTTACAGTAGAACCAGGATAATTTTTGTGTTTTAATCAGCTTTATTACTTGTTAGACAACCACTGCTGGTTTCAAAGCCATGTGGGATTTTGGACAGGAAGCTTGTAACAACAACCAAAGGGAATGTGTGCACAGAACTCCAGGCCAACACCTGCAGCACCTGGACAGGCTGGAATGTTTTCACCTTCCAGCAGAGGCACCAGAACAGGCCACTTATTTAGCAGTTTCTCAGGTATTCTCCCCAAATACTGCAAGGAATCCTGGGCAGAAGCTGATTGACTGCCAGTTTGTTTGAAAAAGCATATTTATAACCCATATAATCCTATAATCCCAACTTTCAAAGCAATAGCAGGCACCTCTGCAGCTCCTCCAAGACTCAAAACCAACACTTAGCAAAGACAGAAGTGCAGTGTGACTATGACATCTCAATTCTAGGAAAGTATCTCTGCTTCAGGGGAAAACTAACTTTCCACTTCGTTTTTCATGCATTTGCTCCTTCAATTGTCTCCCATTATGCAATTTGGAGAGAATTATACACAGTCATAATACAAACCTGATGTGCCCCAGGAATTTGTCTAGATCATAAATACCAAGAGATGCTTCCAGAGGAGCAGCTGACAAGCCACTCATCCTCTCTCATTCTCTTCCAATTTGGTGGGGAAGCTGATGAAATTAGGATAATGAGGCGGCTGTCAGTTTGGGATCAGCTTCCCTGGCCAAGCAGTGCACTGTTGACTGTCAGACTGGGAATTGGGCTCCAATCTGACACTGCTCTGCTTCAGCCTTGGAGGGAGAAGCTCCTCATTATGCTCCTTGCTCAGCATGGGATAGAGGGGGAAGGACAGGCAATTTTCAGGCTTTATCTGAAGATTTTTCATCTGTACTAAGTGGGCAGGACTGCAGCTCATTAACTCCTTTGCTGCTCCAGAGGTGACCCTCAGAAACAGGAGAGGACTGCAAGCAATAACAGCAGGAACCAATGCAATTATAGATCTGAAGGTAGATTTAAAAATGCAACAGTAACACTGAAGAGCCAGGAGCCAAAGCATCAGAGATCTGAGTTCGCCAATTTAAACAGTTTTACAAACTATCTATGTTCAGATACTCAACTCTAAGAAGCCTTAGGGGAGAGCTTCCCTAAAGCACTGTTCTTGGAAAGCTCTGCAAGGAGCAGTTGCACAAAGCACGTGCCAGATGAGCTGTGAGAGCTCCAACACTCTGTGAGCACTTTCACACTCCAGCTTCCTGCGACAGCCACTCCCAAGGGCTCCAGAACACACCGGGAACACCACAAATCCCAGCTGCTGCTGCTCACAGTCCCCAGCCACAACAGCAGCAAAAGTTCACTCAGCAGACACTGGGGACACAGGGTGCCTTAATTCTTACAAATTCACTATAGGAAGCTACTTAACACACTCCCTGTAAGGAAATGATGGCTTCAAATAAAGGAAACTGCAGTCCCATGTATATCCCTGTGAAGGCACTGTAAAGCTGTAAGTCACATGCAGGTGCACATTTTAATTCTGTGAATAGAGGTCATTTCATGTAGACATTACACGGGGTGGCTACTGTGGGAAAATACTGCATGTTTGTTGAGAACTTGTAAAATCCCCTTACACTGCGTAAATTCTCGGTGTGCTGGGAAGGCAGCCACCATACACACAGTACACAGCAGCACTGCAATGGGCAGCAGAGTGAAACCAGATGTGGATGTATAGAGAAATAACATTATTTTAGATGACTGAATAGGGCTGAGTGGGTGGGCAACCTGGAGGACCCTCCGAGAAGGAACATGGTTAGTACAATACTGGAAACCACATGAAAGCTTTTTGCTCTAGGAAATTTCTGCTTGTTACTCAATTGTGCAGTTCGTAAAAGTCTTCATCTGCAACCTCCTTCCAGGAGATATCTGACTGACCATGGATACACTGAGCAGGTGGGCAGCGAGATCACTGTGCTCATAGACTCTCACAAACATCAGGGACTCAGTGAAGAGTCCCACTGTTTATTCACTGTTTATTCATGTGTTTATGGTTCCAAACCTAACACCAATATATTCAACACTCACTACTGTATTTTCTACAGATCCCCTCAAAAGTCTCCAACTGCCTCTGTTCTTGGCTTTCACAATTAAAAGCAAGATGTTGCAGAACAGTCTCCTGAGTTCACACTTAGTTCTCACCCTTTGCTAAATGCTCACCAGAGCAACAGCAGCAAGTAGCTGACAAATGCTGTACAACCAACAAAATTCGGGCATACAAGGGATAAAGACCAAGCCAAAGCATTTCCCACAGCAGGAGAGCCATTTGGCAGCTGAAGTGGTGCATAAATAGATATGGAAAAAAGGCATTTAATGAGAGGAGTCCACATAGAAAAAGCAGTCCAAGATGTAGAGGTAAAGTCAAGCCTTGACCATGCCAGAATATATTCACTGGTACAAAGATGCACAGTGCAAAATGATGCAATTCATCTGCATTAACAGCTGGAACTATACATTAGAAGTGTTAAGGATGACCTACTACAAACAGGGTTTTTTCCCACTGGATAATGTACACTGTGTTCAGCTCCTTGGTTAACAATTGCATTTTTATCCTTGTGAATGTTATTGCAGAGTAAGTGGGTTTATCTTAATCCCATAAACCAAGGAGTTTCTGTTCCCTCTGAATACACAATTCTTCTGCAGGACAAATGGGGCAGGAAAAAGAAGAAGGAACGCACACATTTGTTACGTACACAGGGATTTCTCTGACGCATTAGCTCTTCACGTGCCTTCTTCGAAGAGAAAAGAGAAAACCCCTCCTGACCACGGCAGAGGAAAGGCAGAATTAAGGTGGGGATGGGGCACAGGATGGACCCGATGGTCTAGGAGGTCTTTTCCAATCTCACTTCTAGGATTTTACCATTAAGGATTCTGCCTTGCGCTATTAATTCTCTCATCCTATCCCACAAAAAGCCTGAACCAACCTGATCAAACAATCATTTACTTGGAAAAGCCCTCTGAGATCATCCAGTCCAACCATTCCACAGCACTGCCAAGGTCACCACTAACCAATGTCCCCAAGTGCCACATCCACACGGCTTTTAAATCCCTCCAGGGATGGGGACTCCAGCCCTGTCCTGGGCAGATGTGCCAGTGCTTGATGAGGAAACCTTCCTAATATCCTAAACAGCCCCTGGTGCAACATGAGGCTGTTTCCTCTGGTTCTGTCCCTTGTTACTTGGGAGAACGAGACCAGCCCTACCCTAGATTATCCACATTAAAACTAAACCCTGGAAAAAACAAAAAGTTACATGGAAGAAACTGCTGCCATGTTACACTGGAAGAGGCAGTAAAGAGTAACAAAGGAAACAAATACATGGAAATAAACGCAAACAAAGGTTAATTCACAAAAGTGATCAACTGGGTTTTGGTATTTATATCACTTTATGCAAACAGAAGAGTCAAGTAAGAATAAAAACCACCTTCATGAATAATAACTGGTAGCAAGTCAAACAGAGAAAGAGGGATTCACTATACCCCACTAACATATAAGGAATGTTAATTTTATGCATATGTATGCAGATATTTCAAGTTCAGCATGCATTGTTTAATACAAGCAGAAGTGCCACTTTCACACACACACATACAGAAGGGGGGAGATTTCTGGGAATTGGTAAGTGTGTTTCTGGCATGATTCAGAAAAATCCCAGGATAGTCAGGCTGTGTTTTTAAGAACAGTCCCAAATTAAAGTGAGGCCAAAAAAACCGGAGTGTATTACTGAGAGCTACTCACACTTGAACACTACGTGGGCTTTCAGCTCAGTCTGGGGGAAAAGAGCCCTTCCAGGATGGACTCCCAAGACCAGAGGAAAAGCTGTAAACAGTCCAGAAATCTAAACAACTCCAGAGTAAAAGGAAACGGAAGCTTTCCCCAGCAAGTGTCTTGGCAGAATTTGAGGCCTAAGATCCAAATGTGACAACACAAACTGATGAGTGTGGTCCCTTTCTGCATGAGACTGATCCCATAAGGATGGAGCTGCTCCAAGGTCCACAAGTGCAACCATTCCAACCTCACTGCAGTTTCACTGATTACTGCCAAGGAAATGAACTGCAGCTCATCCTGTCCCCACGGTCTCATTCCTGGATGCTGTGCTGGTCAGCCTTTGATGGGACACCAGTTGTTCTGCCTCCCCAGGGAAGGAGTAAAGAATCCACTCAGCTCCTCCTCAGCAGTCCCTACAACAGGAGGATGCAGATGGACAAAGCAGATGCTCTCCCTGAATCACAGAACCATAAAGACCTCCAAAATCATCAAGTCCAACCCTTGATCCAACCCCGACATGGTTCCCAGACCATGGCACTGAAGGTCTGTCCTATCCACCTCTGCACACACAGCCACAAAGCACAGGAGCCCAAAAGGGATTCAAGGGCAGCACCTGCTGAAGGAAACCTTTCTCATGCCTGCAGTGCCATGATCACAGTAACACACACTGATGGGTCTGGCTGCTTTTCTCTTAAAGGATCCTCATTTCCACCAATTTCCACCAACTAACAAACTTGAGATTAAAACGTCCAGCTTTTATGTTAGAGGTGCAACATCAATATATACTGACTTTAAATGGATTCCTGGTAACACCAAAGTGATGGAGGAAGCAGAAGTACTGCTGTAAGTGCCAGATCTGGAGAGGAAATCAAGCCAAACAGCAACAAAAAGAGAGATCCTCTGAGGCACTTCAGTGACATGTGCCTCTGACTATACACAACACCTGACAAAAACCATGCTGCTGAAAAATAAAATTATTGCACCTTTTAGGTTCCATTAGAGATAACAACTAAGTTCAAGCACAACATCATAAAAACACGAAGTTCTTAGAAAAACAGAACATCCTGAGTTGGAAAGGACCCACAAGGATCATTGAGTCCAACTCCTGGTCCTGCACAGGACACCCCAACAATCTCACTCTGTCCCTGAGAGCATTGTCCAAACCCTCCTGGAGCTCTGGCAGCCTTGGGACTGTGCCCACTGCCCTGGGGAGCCTGGGCAGTGCCCAACCACCCTCTGGGGGAAACAACCTTTTCCTGAGATCCACCCTGACCCTGCCCTGACACAGCTCCAACTGTTCCCTCGGGTCCTGTTGCTGCTCACAAGGGTGAAGAGATGGAGCTGCAGACTCTGGTGAGGTCTGACCTCAGTCTCCTCCTCTCCAGCTGAACAAGCCAAGTGCCCTCAGCTGCTCCTCATGTGGCCCTTCCAGACCCTGCCCCATCCTCATGTCCCTCCTCTGGACACTCTCCAACAGCTTTAAATCTTTCTGATATTGTGGCACCCAAAACTGCCCCCAGGACTCAAGGTGAGGCCACCCCCCAGGGCAGAGCAGAGTGGGACAATCCCCTCCCTGATGCCCCAGGACAGGGTTGGCCCTCCTGGCTGCCAGGGCACTGCTGACTCAGGGACAACTGGCACCACCAGGACTCCCAGGGCCCTTCCCCTAGAGTTGCTCCCCAGCAGGTGTGACACAGGCAAAGTGAGCCAAAAAATCCAAGACAGGGCCCACCCCATGCTGGGGCATCTGAAAGGAGTGTTTGCCCTGTTCAGAGGGGACAGTAGAGATCTGTGTCATGCACCACAATAACTGTGTCCCTGCTGTTCCAAAGCCTCTCCTTTCCTTGGCCAACTTCATTTTTAAGAAATGCCTTTTGGAAAGCGCCTGTGGAACAGAGATTTCAAAGGCTGGCTGAAAAAATTTCTAGGCAAATAATGCTGACCAGATTCTCCCCACACATGCACATAAAGTTTCTTCAGATCATAATGAGAGCAGTACTAAACAAATCCATTTCTCTCAGAAATTATACACTGCAACTTTCATAAACAACCATCTCCTCATGCTGGCAGGGACTAAGGGTGGGAGCTGATTTCTTCCCCTCTTCCAATTGTCCCAAGGCTTTAAAATTTCAGTTCCAGTCCTAAAATCTGAACTTATCCAGAATTCAGATGTTTATCTGATGGCCTGGTACAACATTTTCCTAAGGTCTTCAGAAAAAACACATTTTAATTCTCGTCTTAATTAAGTGGATCTAAGTCTCCATGGAAACCAGATGAGGGCATCCATCATGTGCCTAAAGATAAGGGGAACATTTATGAAATAAGTCTTCTCAACTCACCACCAGAAATAGATACTTGTGCTAATCCTGAGGGGAAAACAGAATAGTTGGCCAAGTTTCACAAATCAGACGGAAAAATTCCAGGGACTTGGGGTTCTGGAATCAGCATCACTGAACTCCCCAGCCTGGTGCCGTGGGATGGACACAGTCCCGTGGGAAGGACACCCGGCACCAACCAGGTGCTCTCCAGAAACAAGGCCTTGCAAACCAAGTTCAGTTTCCTAGGACAACCCCCAAATCAAGTTTTCCCTTTAAAAAATCTCCTAAAGAAGTTTGGCAACTCAACATATGACTTGGAGATGGTCAAAATGACTGGGTCACCTCTCGTGAAATGAAACCTAATTAAATCTTTGGCTTCACAGCGGAGGTGGAGATTTACCACCTCTTTCCAAGAATTTGGTTTCAGATCTCTAATGTCCTCTTATTTTCAAATCCAGTGATTTCAGAAGGGACATGATGTTCCTAAAACGTGTTTGGCACAAAATAAACAGATACTGGCACCATTAAATTTTCAGAGGCAAGGGAAGCCCCCTTTGCCAAGTCACTCACTGCCTGTATTACCTTGGAGATATCACCACATTGTGCTGGCATGAACTTTTGACCAAAATGCAAACAGAGCTCAAGGGAAAGAATTCCAATTTGCTGTTTCTCACTTGTCATTTTTCTTCCCAATTGTTAATTCAGATTTGGGATTATTTTTCAAATTCTGACAGTCAGACAGCACCTTCCCTTTGAGCTTATCTCTGCCCACAACCCAATTTAGTACCAGCTGCAGTGAATTCCAAACTCTCACCATTAGAAACAGTCCAGTAGAATTTGGTTAATCTTTGTGCTCCAGGGGTGTTTTACTGAATTAAAAAATTAAGTCTTTTAACAACAGGTTCTGTAAATGCTTTGGCCCATCACTCGCTCCCCAAGCTCTGACCCTCTGACAGAAACAAGAAGATCTTATTAAAGGTCCAGGAAAATATTTGAAGAAAAAAACATTTTGGTATTCAGAGATACAAAATTCTTCATCACAGTTAAGATGAGAGTCTTATTTAAGAGCTTCTGCACATGGCTGTGAAACATGAAAGAATGGGAAAAGTAAGAAACTGTGGGAGAGCACAACTTGAGGCTTAAAAACAATGAGAGGAGGAAGAAGTTAAGAACTGCTCCTAATCTTAAAGCTAAATTTGGTTGTTATGGTACTCACCCTCTACATTTTTAAAATGTGTTAAAAGCTTCTTTTGACAGCCCTTTAGGGAAGGAATTTGTGAAAAGTACTTTAAAGGGAGATTTATTTGAAAAATTATAATAGACCTTTGCAAGTGGAAGAATTATTGGCCCCTTGACTATCAGCAGAAACACTCAGCCCACTGCAGGTTGGAGACCTGACAAACAGCAATATCTCAGAGGGCTTGAAGGAAATTTGTAAGCAGGGAAAACTGCTGTGGCACAAAGCCCCTGCCTTCCCCTCCAGCTCAGCCGTGCTCAAGAACCAGGAACAGGAATCACACTCCCTGTGTAAATGGAGCCTTGGTGATTCTGGAAGTGGCCACTGGTTTTCAAATAGAGACTTCTCCACTCTAGAACACTGGACACAGCAATATAGGACAGATATTGAGCCATTAGTGTGTCAAAAAAGGAGGCAACAAAGATGGGGAAGGGCCTTGATTTGAAGGCGTGTGAGGACACTGAGGGCACTTGGTGTGTTCAGCTGGAGCAGAGGAGACTGAGGGGAGGCCTCACTGCAGTTCCAGCTGCCTGGGCAGGGGCAGAGGAGGGGCAGGGACTGAGCTCTGCTCTGGGGGGACCAGGGACAGCAGCCAGGGAATGGCTGGAGCTGTGTCAGGGCAGGCTCAGGTTGGATCTCAGCAAAAGGTTCTTCCCCCAGAGGCTGTTTGGGCACTGCCCAGGCTCCCCAGGGCAGTGGGCACAGCCCCAAGGCTGCCAGAGCTCCAGGAGGGTTTGGCTGATCCTCTGGGGCACAGGGGGTGACTCTTGGGGATGGGCCTGTGCAGGGCCAGGAGTTGGACTGGATGATCCTGGTGGGTCCCTTCCAGCTCAGCACATTCTGTGTTTCTGTGATTTATTTCTTAGTTCAGGCAAAGAGAGGCTTCAGTTCCTCTTGCTCAAGTGAAGGTCAGAGGCAGGAGCCCAGAGCTGACAGGTCCCTGCTTTACTCTACTTCCCAAGTGCCCCCGGACCATGGATGGTGTTGAGATTACTGCCAGCACCTTAAATTCAACCCCAAGTGATCGACAACCATCGACAACCACCAACAACCGAAGTTTTTTCATGGGTTTATAGAAACAAGCACAGAAGGGAAAGCACAGAACTACAGGAGGTTTTCCCTGAACAGCCTTGATTCTGCTTCTCTATTCCTTTCTTCCTCCACTTGAGCCACACAGGAGTTCCCTGCGTGCCCCAGGAATATTTCACTTCCTTATGAATGGAAGCATTGGACAGAAACTACAAGAACCATAGGAAGAAGCAGCTGGATCACCAGGCAGCTTGGAATGGGCAGAAACTGCAGCAACAGCTCCCAGCTTGCTCTCTGCAGTGCAGAGAACACAACTCTATTTCTTGACTTCCAAACACCAGGGTGTTTTCTCTCCATTTTGAACAGATGAGTTCTTATTTACCAGGCTGTGAGGTGCAATTTTTTCTCCTAATTTGAGGGTTTAATATATTTATTGTTAATTTAATGAAATTCAAGGGTTTTTTTAAGAAACAGGTTCATGACTGTATCTTTTTAATGGCACACCCTTTCCCCACTCTCAGACTGACCATTTTTCTAGATTTATTATTGATATTGGGGATGAGAAAAGCACGGAGGGTTTGTTTTTTTCCTACTTATTTCATTCTAGCAAGAACTGTCCAATTCAGGAGCTTTGTTTCTGTGCACTGCACCAGCAAATCTACAGCAACTGAAGAATCACAGCATTAAAGAGCAGATTGGGACAGTTCAAAAGGCCTCAGAAAGTCCTCAAAACACCTTCAAGGAATTCTCTCATCTTTAACAGTAACAATCCCTACACAAATGTTCCACTTACACAAATATATATATGAGTTTCAGAAGACCATCCTTAAAAGCGTGAGTTACACTAACACCGAACTCTTTCAGTGGTCTGTGCAAAAGTTTTCATGCTGCTTTTTGCCCATTTTCTTTACAGAACTAGGCCAGAATTGTGCAGAAAGCAAGAAAATATCACAGTGAGAATTCCTCTAAATCCCATGGGCTTCTGCTGATTGCAGTATCACTCTCATTCCTTACAGGGAGAAGACATCAAATAACAAAGTGTATCATTCAGCTCACAGGTAAATATCAAGTTTGGTCATATCTTGCCTAGGCTGCATTGCATGCTTAGTTCTTTATCTCTGAATGTTAATAAATTATGTAGCAAGGTTTATAAAAAGATATTTGAGAAGTATATTATGCCTTCCAGCAGATCCGTTTCACAGTCAAGTTAAGAGCTCTGGATAATTTTGTTTCCTGACTGCCAAGGAACACAAATTGCCATTTGCCATTGTTCAGTGATTCCATTAGTTCACACCTGTCTTCAACACCAAAACACGTGTTTCCCCACTAATGAATTTCAGAGCAATAATTTCACATCCTGAAATGAATCCATGACAGTCTGTGGTGTAACTCCAGAGTGTTGTGGTGGGTACACAGCAAACAGAGCAAGACACATTTGCTGCCTGAAGGTAGAATATTGGGATTATCCTGATTTATCAGAAATACTTTT
Organism: Corapipo altera; assembly: GCF_003945725.1. NCBI lineage: Eukaryota > Metazoa > Chordata > Aves > Passeriformes > Pipridae > Corapipo > Corapipo altera. The sequence goes on from NW_020884973.1 coordinate 1,243,018, forward strand.
AAATGACCAAGCAAGCCCAACTCTGGAAATCTTAAACGAAGATGAGCAAAATTTTATATCCAAAGTTTGCCACTGATGCCCCTGTGGGTTTATCATCATAGACCTGGTTATTGTTCCCATCAAACCACTGGAGAGGGGAAAAATCCCACATGGTGAGCAAAGCTGGATTTGCAAAAGTCAGTCACTGCTCTAGAAGTACTAAGTTACATTTTAAATGACTGGAGTTGTAAGGCATTAACCCTCAGATCACTTCCTAAGGGAATGTGACCAGTATACTGAACATTCAGCAATACACGGAACTGTTTGGCAGTCGTGTGCTCTGTATCAGCTATTTTATTAAAATCCATAGTCCCAGAAGAGTTCCAAAAATCTTTAAGTGCAAAAAGGATGGTGTTAACACCGAGATAATGCCTGTACTGTGGCAGTGAGTTGCTGAGAGCAGTAGTGACACAGATCCATTGCTCCAACATGCACCCCCTCTGAAAGCCCCCCAACGTGCACCATTGTCTGTCCTGCAGACAAGATCCATCACAACACCTACCTCTATATCCTGGATTATCTTTGGGTATAAGGACCTGTAAAATGAGTTGGGAGGCCCATCTGTTGGTCTGTTTTTAAACAGGTACTGATCCCTAGAAAGAAACAGAAACACAGTTTTCGTTATATCGCCAAGAATCCAAACTTCAAAGGGATGCAAAGCCTGCCCAGAACAAACCATTACAACATATTCTCACAGGATACCTGGGAGAATTTTTAGTGTTGCTGTTACAACCCCTGTGACTGTGCAATTTTACAAGTATTTAAAATGTCCAAGATTAAAAAGATAACAGGTATTTTCCTTATGGTTTTCCAATCAGGATTCACTGCTCCACAAGGTTTCCAGGCAGCAGGCTGTCCCTTGCTCTGTGCCTTGCTGTGCTCAGGCACACCACTAGAGAGCATAGGGAAACAGGTTTCTGAAGCAGAACATCTCTTCAGATACTTGGAAAGGACAGAAAAAGTCCACTGCCACAAACAGAAATGGTTTCTCTTCGTGAGGCTTCTGCAGCCCAAGTAGCTATTTTACACTGTAAGCAAAAAAGTTGAATTGGAAATACTTCACTTGAGAAAAAGCCCTGCAAACGTGCTGTCACCAGTTTTTGTGAGCTGATGGAATTGTTAGTTCTCCCTGCAAAACAGAAATTCCAAATCTGCAGAAAGACTTAAGGAAGAAAGCAAGTGTGACAGACACGGGAGCACAAAAGGACAAGGCAGGGCAGGAAGGGGAGCTGACAGCTTTGACCACAGCTACCCCTCAGTCCCTGGAGCTCAGCAATACCCATTTACTATAGATTTCCTTTTTGGCAAAGCTCATTATTAGAGCATTGTAAAGAAGAGTTTAGTTGTGAAGGTACTTACCAACCCCTCCTCTCTGACAGCCCCTTCCACAGCGGGTCCGTGCGTACCATCCTCTCGATGAGCTTCTTCCAGAGCATTCCCTCCGAGATGACCCTCTGCCACTCCTTACACACCAGCTCTGCTGCACACAGGGATCTGGCATCGAGATAGGAAAGGATGTTCTCTGCTATGTGATCTAAGCCTTGCTCTGCAAAGGAATAAAGGCAACCAGTCAGTCGGTGCACAGAGAACAACTGAATGAGCTTTGCAAACACCCCAGAAATGCAGAGCTCTGGGGCACTGCAGGGACACCAGAGTCACCCTGTCACACGGGCAAGCACCAGCTACAAACGACTGCAAACACACACCACAGCATCTCCAACGTTTGACACCTCCCCTGCTCTGCCCTGTGGGACTGTCCCTCTGCCCTGCAGGGAGAATGAGCACAAGGCATCCAAAGGGCAGCAGGGCCAGGGAGGGGACTGTCCCCATTCACTCTGCTCTCCTGAGACCCCACCCGGAGCGCTGGGCACAGTTCTGGTGCCCCCAACATAAGGAGCACATGGAACTGCTGGAGCAGAGGCCATGGGGTTGCTGAGGGGACTGGAGCATCTCCTCTGTGGAGACAGGCTGGGAGAGCTGGGGCTGCTCAGCCTGGAGGGGAGAAGGTTGTGTGGAGACCTCCCAGCACCTGCCAGTGTCTGAAGGGCTACAGGAATACTGGAGAGGGACTTTGCATGAGGAACTGTAGAGACAGGACAAGGGGGAATGGCTTCACACTCACAGAGAATAGGTTTAGATTGGGTATTAGAAAGAAATTCCTTCCTGTGAGGGTGTGAGGCCCTGGCACAGGTTGCCCAGAGAAGTTGTGGTTGCCCCTGGATCCCTGGAAGTGTCCAAGGCCAGGTTGGATGGGGCTTGGAGCAACCTGGGCTAGTGGAAGGTGTCCCTGCCCATGGCAGGGGGTGGGACTGGATGCTCTTCAAGGTCCCTTCCACAACCCAAACCATTCTATGTGGTTCTGTGAACCCAAAATTCAGCAGAGTGCACAAGCAGCAGAATGCATTTTGCTACTTCTGGGTACAGAATCTGGGATACTTTGAGCACACAATCTCCCAGCACACGGTCATCTTCCAGCACACACTTTACTACGCAGCAGCAGTAACAAATTAAACTATTGATTCTTTGACCATTCCCTCACATGTAACACCAGGTAATTCGGCTCAAACGATACAGGGCACCACAGAAACAGACACAGAGCACTGAAAGTGTGAGCACAGATTCTGCAGACACTTTCTTGCACCAAACACAAGGACATCTTTTCTATTTAAGCCCTTTTAAGAATCTGCTGGTGCCAAATCCACTCCTTAATTTTCCTCAGGACTCAAGTGGCAGAGCATATGCCAAAGGCACCATGCCCTCTAGCCTGATGTAGGGAGGGGAAATAATGAGTTGGACGGTTATTTGTTAACTGCAAATGGTGCTCTAACATCCAAAGCACTTATCCCAATTCAGGGATTACTGTTCCTAGATCCATATTTAGTGAAATTATTCCTGAGCTACTTACACCAGAGGCTGGGGGGGGTTGAGGCTTCACAAGAGGGGAAAAAAAAAATCAAGAGTAGTAATTTTTTTTTAAACAACTTCAAGTTGAGCAACTCAGATTGTAACATTCCATAAAGGATTTATTGAGGAGCCAATGGATGCAACTGGTTCTAGTATGAGAACAAGTTAAGAACCCTCAGGATCAGCAGCAGTTGAGTAACTCTCAAATCATGAGGGGCAACAGTGCAGCTTCTGCATCCTAAATTCCAGTGCAAAATAGACTTAGGTTAGCTTCCCAAAGATTTCCCAATGTATTTACAACAGCCATATGAATGGATATTATCTTGGCATCCTTCCTGCAGCTGCTGCTCTCCCACTCTCAGGGCACAGAGGTTGAGTTTGGGCACTGCCCATCAGAGTGAGCTCAGCAGGGAACCACAGGAGAACTCCTACGTAACAGGACATGACTCCAAGCAAAAGCCTTTGGCCAGTACTCATCCCAGGAACATCCACCTGGGAGCTCCAGCACTGATTCCACCTGCAGCATCAGGATGTTGGTCAACAGCCAAGAGCTACCACAGAACCCCAGAACAGTTTGGGTTGGAAGGGATCTCAAAGCTCATCTCATTCCATGGGCAGGGACACCTTCCACTAGGCCAGGCTGCTCCAGGCCCCACTGTCTGGGGACTAGGGACACACTGACATTCCCTTCAAAGATCCCAGAGGCAGCTTGGTAACCCCTGTGATCCTTTCATATCACAGCAGGGTCACATTTAGGTATGAAATGCTCTCAGCACCCCAGCACATTCCAGACTGTCAGAAGGGGGCCTGGCCTGTTGATCCAGGACTACATAAGGCAACATGCTACAAGAGATTGTTTCATAGCTCTCAGTTAATACTTCTTCAGGAGCACTGGGCACTTCAACTGGAACTGGCAGCAGAAACAAGCACGACAATAAATAGGATTATTGCAGGGAGCTGCCAGCACAGACCAATGAGGACACCAACCAGGTGAACACTGCACGTGTTTGCCTCTGCCCAGACCTCGTCTCCTGCTGAGGGTGCCTGGTTTAAAAACAGGATTGCAGTTGAGCAAAGGTCCATACACAGAAACCACTCCAACAATGTGCTTGCACTAAATTTAAACAGCAGTCAAACTTTTCTCGTCCATGTTCTAACTACAGCGTCATGGGTCCCACAAAAAGTCACTCATAGGTCTGTTATTTATTTCAAAGGACCTGCAATTCTGCTTTCCCCAAGACTCCCCTGAATCTGAGATCTTGAATAACTCCATTTTCATGAGTAACATGCACTAGTTGGCCAAGCATGAAAAGAATCTGTCCAAGTAGGAAATGATGACCTTTTTAATTTTCCACTTTATCTCATGACAGCCTACTTTAGGCTTCAAATAGTCCTGGAAAACCAAAGGAACTCCTGTTAATTTCTGAAGGAATTAAGAAAGTGTGTCCTCCACCGCACGCTAAACTTGGCATGGCCTCTGTAAAAATGAACAGCAACAGAAAGGAGAAGCCAATACATGTAGTTTTATTCATTTATTCATTTCTTCTACATAATTAGAGAACTAAAAAGAGGCTTTAAAGGATGGTGAAAGCTCCTACAATGTAAACTGGGTTTATACAAATTTTTCAACACCAGTCATAATAACAGATTCAAATAACTGAAATGTAACAATGTCCAAATAACTGGTGGGTCTCAAATCTCACCACTTCCAAAAAAGCAAATTCTCTCTTAACACCACCGTGTCTCAGAGAGCTTTAAGTTGCTCCATCTCCTACATCAGCAGTCTGAGGAAAATACCAGGGCATTTTAAATGCACCGGAACAGTGGCCTGCCAGTCTGCCACATCCCAGTCTTGCCAGTCAAAACAGCTCTGAGATTCTAGATGCTGTTCACTTGGGATGTACTTATCTTACTGTGATGCCATGTGATCTGAAACAGTTCTCGAGGTTTTTGCAGAAAATATAATCATTGCAAGGTCCCTTTCAAGAGTCAGTTTAAAATCATGAAGCCTTAGGTACCAAGACAACAAATTAACTCATTATGAAAGTGGAGGACATGGCTGGTTAAAATGAACAAACAGGTCTGCTGAGTAAAGCACTTCTGACTGTGAAGGTTCCAGATGTGAACAGGGCACACACCATGTTCTAACAGGAACTCATCTAACAGTTATTTTAGACTTTAGTACCAAAGAGTCGTGTTCAAAAACACAAGAACCACCTATCACAGAATCAGAGTGGGTGAGGCTGGAAGGGCCCACAGTG
>NW_020884973.1:1248621-1263954 GCF_003945725.1 Corapipo altera
CAGGATCCCATTGGCCTCCTTGGCCCCCAGGACACACGGCTGGGCAGAGCAAGTGACTCTGTGGTTCATCTCTTACCCTGCACTCGCAACAGAGCTCTTCCTGTTCAGGACATTGTGAAGGGACAGGATTTTCTACACAAAGCACAGCAGTTCCCAGAGCAAACAGTGCAGGGAACACAGCAATTATCCCCTGTAACTGCAAACCCCGTGTGAGCAGAGCACTACACCGAAGTTCCTGTACAAAAGATGTTTCAGGCTCCCATTTCACTGCACCATTTTTCTTCCAACAGCCAATATACACCATCTGACCTGAGCTCACCTCCCTCTCCCTCTGCAGAGGCTGTTAGTGCACTCACTGTCCTGCACGTGTACTAAAGGTGTATTATTTACCTCCCACAGGAACATTTAGTCAAGTCATTGGATAATAAAGAGACTACGATGCTAAGAACTGTCAGAATTGATCACTCAGTTCCATCAGGCTGCTACATTTCATGGGTACTAATTAAACAGAAAAAATAATGACAGCAAAACTTGGAACAAGTTCGAAGAAACCAGAGGTAAACACCAAAGAGTTACAGATAATTTCAGCAGACTCAGCAATTACTGAAAAGTGAGGAGAACACCATGATGCCAACAGGATTTCTGCAATATGGGGCAGAGTGACAAGTACACTGACTTTCAGCTTCCATCTCTCCCGGAGATCCCAGGATGCTGCCTTGTCCCTTCCCTGTGACAGGCATTTGGAACCAGCAGTGGTGTGGCAGGAGAGCACACACACATCAAACCAACCTTTTCAGATGTCCTGAACTCCCCTTTGTTAGAAGAAAAACATGGCCCAGCTATGGCTGGGTTCCAAAACAGCCAGGAGCACACGACAGACAAATCTGCCAATGTCTGCACTCTTCAGGTGGCAAATTCTCTATTCCTGCATCCCTAAGACTGCAGGAGACTGAGCAAAGGAATGATGCAAAGTTCATCACATAAATGTCTGGAGAGCCAAAGGAACAGCTGTCCTTGGCACATGGGGGTCAAAACAATACTCATGTTTTGAAACAATTCTCAAGGTTTTTCCAGAAAATATAATTATTGCAAGGTCACTTTGAAGAGTCAGTTTAAAATCATGAATCCTCAGATATCACAATGACAAACAAACTGACTGTGGAAGTGGAGGGCACAGTGATCCCTAGTGAAGGTTGGACAGCAGGATCAGTGCTGAACAGGGACCCAGCTGCTGGATGCTGTTGTCATGCCCAAGGTGAGAAGTGTAATTTTGCCCAATTAGCATACTTTATAAACCAACAATAACATGTGTACTGAACTCCTTAGGTGAGAGAAACTGAAAAGAGCACTGAGCAAACCCTAACTCTGCCCCTCTTTCAGCCGTGGACTGAGGAGGGGCTGTGGGAGGGACAGGGCAGCCACGCTGGCACAGCAATGTGGTGCTCACACCTCACTTACAGTTCTGAGCAACTTTTGAAATGTAGAGATCATGAACATGTCAGATGTGAAATCAACAATTCCTAAAGGAGAAAGTGATGGATAAATAGAAGATGCTCAAATGACATGGAGGCAGCTTCAGGGTGAGTTAATTGTGGCCTTCTGGTACCCAAAGGATCCAACAGGAGGATGGAGAGAAACTATTGACAAGGGATGGAGGGACAGGACAAGGGGGAATGGTTTCACACTGCCAGAGGGCAGGGTTAGATGGGATATTGGGAAGAAATTGTTCCCTGTGAGGGTGGTGAGGCCCTGGCACAGATTGCCCAGAGAAGCTGTGGCTGCCCCTGGATCCCTGGAAATGTCCAAGGTCAGGTTGGATGGGGCTTGGAGCAACCTGGGCTGGTGGAAGGTGTCCCTGCCCATGGCAGGGGGTGGGACTGGATGGTCTTTAGGGTCCCTTCCAACCCAAACCCTTCTGTGATTCCATGACATTCATGGATAAAAAAATATTGTAAGAGTTTATCTGTTACTGCCATCTCCTGGCAACAAACTAAACAATCCTCCTGCCCTGAAGGAGAGACTGATGAGAACTCCAAGGAGCTGTAAAGTTACCCACAACCAAACAAGGCCACACTGCAGAGCATCCTTTCAACCAAACATGTGCCTGGTTCTTTGGTTTTCTGCTGCTGTTGGGTTTGGGTTTTCCCTCCTACTCTCATACACTCCGATTATCTTTCAGAAGACACTGATCAGTTCAGTTTGAGAATCACACTTGACAAGCCTTTCAGAGTCAGCACTGCTGCATCACTTGTGTTTCCAGAGCTGGCAAGTGGGTTTGAATCGAGTACAAACACTTCACAAGTTTCATATCAGCATATTCTGGTGTCAGAAATCCATGTTGTATTTGAAATCCTTCACGTGAGTAAGAATGTACACCTCATTTGAGCAGTGTCAGAAGAATTTGACTGAGTCACAATTTTAACACCATAAAAAAAGCACTTGAAGTCAGTCCCAATGGCAGACAGGACACAGCAGGGTTTGCCTTCTATCCTGACACTTTTCAGTACAAGGCAAACACAGCATTGTTGAAGTCCATGGGTTTATGATTTCCTATTTAGAAATGAATGTGGTCTTCAGTCACTTATGTTCAACTTTAGTTTGCTTTCTTGTGAAATATATTTTTCACAAAGATTTTTCCATACTTTTCCAGATTAAATGCAGTTGCCCAGAATTGATTAAAAGAAATTATAGATGACAAAGCAGGAACATGTTATAGTTGTTCAGTCTTTCACAGAACTGCATTGGAAAGGGCAATGACAATCCTCTGAAAAATATTGTGAAAATCTGGATCCAGAGACACCCTTCATGCTCAAAGTCTGGAAGTGCAACCAGAATGACCAAGGCACCACCAGCAATCCATCCCCAAGCTAAGCCTTCCTTGGAGAGGGCAATGTTCCCATTTCTGGCTGTTGACAGGACAATTTGAAGCAGAAATGAATGTCATGTCCTCAGAGAGGGACAAACCTCGCTGTGCCACTGGAGAGCTGGCCCAGAGTCTTGAACCAAAGCCTCTCCTCCACTCCAGAGAGCCCAGGGGACTGGGCACTACAGTGTTTGGTGCCTTTCTGTGGCAGGTGCAGAACTTGGAAGGACCGGGCTACGACTCGGGTCTTTCTCAAAATCCCATTTTAAAAAAATCCTGTCACTATAACCTACATACCAAGAGTTCAGAGGACAGGACTAGAACACAGGTCCCAAGGAGAGCAAATAAACTAAAATATAAGGAAAAAATCTTTCTTCTTAAGGTGCCTTCTGTTTCCCACAGGTTAGGAAAGTTCTACAGAAGATTTCAGCTTGACTGTCTACAGAATGTTTTATGGAACTATAAGGCCAAGTGCTTGGAGAGCCAAACCCCAAGTGACAAGTGTGCAGCTAATTTTTATTCACTTAGAACCATGGAATATCCTCAGTTGGAAGGGACCCACAAGGGTCACCAAAATCCAACTCCTGGCCCTGCCCAGGACACCCCAACAATCCCACCCTGTCCCTCAGAGCATTGTCCAAACCCTCCTGGAGCTCTGGCAGCCTTGGGGCTGTGCCCACTGCCCTGGGGAGCCTGGGCAGTGCCCAACCAGCCTCTGGGGGAAGAACCTTTGGCTGAGATCCAACCTGAGCCTGCCCTGACACAGCTCCAGCCATTCCCTGGCTGCTGTCCCTGCTCACACAGAGCAGAGATGGAGCTGCCCCTCGGGAGGAGCTGCAGACCCTGGTGAGGTCTGACCTCAGTCTCCTCCTCTCCAGTTGAACACACCAAGTGCCCTCCAGGCCCTTCACCATCCTCGTGTCCCTCCCTTGGACACTCTCCAAGAGTTTTAGACCTTTCTGATATTGTGACACTCAAAACTGCCCCAATATTGAGGTGAGGCCGCCCCAGGGCAGAGTAGAGGGGGACAATCCCCTCCCTGATGCCCCCAGGGCTGCCAGGGCACTGCTGACTCAACTCACTTCAACCCAAGGCTTTTTCAGCCTCTTCCTTCCAGCATAATCCTGGTACCAAAGTCTTGTTAATGTTTAACTGAGCTGAGCCAAGGTTTTCAATCAAAGCCCACTGCAAGCAGCTCCCACACCCCCACAACAGTTCTCACACACACACACGTGCACGTCAGCCTGGGGCTGGGCACCTTCACCAGGGGCACCCTGCCCATCAGGAAGCCAGGATTTCACTGAGTTTTAAGGATCAACTGGGAATTATTAGGCAAAAGCCCCTTCTTTATCAAGATGCCCAATTTTCACAATTCTGTATAACACTGGTCACAATTAAAAGCATATTTTTAAAGAGCCAGAAACTGCAGTGTTTTCTGATGTTAAAATCTGACAATCTCATCTTCTCTGAACACACAGAGCCTTCAAAGTCCCACACTGAGCACAAACACACAAATGCTTACTCTGCCATCAAGTCTATTCCTAAGACTTTCACTGCTTGCAGAAGTGCTCCTTTAAACTGCTACATTAAAAAAAGATGTCAAGTAAAATATTTACCCAAATTAACAAAGTAGGAACAGGTCCAAAGCACAGATACCTAGGACAGACCCACTCCAATTGCGCCAGACAACATGCAGGATTAAGTTTAAGACACATTAAGGCCTGAAATAGCTGCATATCCCTATTTCACATTAGAAGACAGTGAGTGTTTATTAGAAAGAGTTTCTGAAATAGGTACTAAAACCTATCCATTTTCTTAAGTAAAATGTATGTAGCATCTATGGGTAGACCTTTCAAAAGAAAACACGACACCCATCTCTTATGCCTCTCCAAGAGTTTTTGCAGTTTTATAGAAAATGGTGAAAAAGTTAGAGCTATTGTTGATTAGAGGGACCAGCTGAAGGGTTGGTTGAATTTCAATATTAAATCAAAACAATTAAAATTCACAGGGTTTTCAAAGGTCAATGTGTAAATATCACTTTGTACGAAAACAAAACCCAAACACGGGATGTCAACCCAATAAAACTGCCCAACTTTAGACACAAAACAGTCACTCAGATGAAGCAACTGCTCAGGCTTTTATTAGTTTAGAAACAAATTTCAAAGGAAACCTGGGAGAGTTTTACTGGTCTGACAGAGAGTACAGCTCTCACAGGTTCAGCACACAGAACAGGGATGGAAGAGACTCTCCTAACCAAGGGTGACAAGGCAGTGCTCAGGGATCACAGCTGTAATTCCTCTGAGGAAAAGGCACAGGTTGGATGAGACCCTACGAGTAATATTAACATCCTAAAGATCCAAATAACCAAAATCACAGAGATGACTAAGTTCAACTGGACAAGGATCACCGAGTCCAACTCCTGGCCCTGCACTGACCCCAATAATCCCACCAAGTGCCTGCAAGTGGTACTTCTCTGTGATCCTTTAATGTGATTGCAGCCCAACATGGGATTGATTTCAATCACCTCAGATTAAGCTCCTGGGTAAATTTAGACAGATGTTCTTAGCACACCACATCACCTTCAAGGATGGCTGAACATGGGAACAATTCACAGTATTTACATTGTAAAAAAGCAACAGAAGTTGTAAAGATATATCTTGATTTATATAAACAAGGTGTAAACAAGTGTCATCTTATGAAGCTTTCAAAAATTTCTTAGGCAGAAATATATAATATGAAAGAACTGTATAACTCTTTATCAGCTCTGAGGGGTAAAAGCAAACAAAATAAAACTATAATTGAAGCTCATACTTGCACATTGTGGGTCTGGAGAGTCAGTTTTACAAGGAGCAGCTGAGGGAGCTGGGGGGGCTCATCCCAGAGAAAAGGAGGCTCAGGGGGGACCTTCTGGCTCTGCAACCCCCTGACAGGAGGGGGGAGCCGGGGGGGGGTCGGGCTCTGCTCCCAGGGAACAAGGGACAGGAGGAGAGGGAACGGCCTCCAGCTGTGCCAGGGGAGGGTCAGGTTGGACATCAGGAGGAATTTCTCCATGAAATGGGAGGTTAAACATTGGCAGGGGCTGCCCAGGGTGGTGTTGGAGTGCCCATCCCTGGAGGTGTCCAAGGAAGGCCTGGCCGTGGCACTGAGTGCTCTGGGCTGGGGGACAAGGTGGGGATGGGGCACAGGGGGGACTCAGTGGGCTGGGAGGGCTTTTCCAGCCTCAGTGATTCTGTGATCACCATGACTTTCTACATCACTTTATTTTCAGTTAATCCCAGACACTCCCTAGAGAAATCAGCATTGAGTATTTTGAAAAGCAGCATCCACACTCCCTAAAGGAGACAGCTCTGCACAGGAACTGAGGAGCACATTTTCCAGACAAACTCACTGCTTTATAAAATAACTCCTGTGAAACTGAGGTGGGGGGAAAGGACACCTCCTCCCTTTTAGAGCCCTCCTGCACCTTTTCTCAGCTTGTTTTTTTTAAGAAAATAGAGCACATATAAAATTCCACATCACTGCCCTACTCTGTGTTCTTCATTCCCATCCAAGGACTCAGAAGTTCATTTCACCCATGTTGGACAACTGAGCCCAAAACCTCCCCATCAGCTCCTGGAGCCGAATTCCTCCAGGTATTGTGAAAATACAGCAGCACTGTCAGGAACTCCTGACACCGGAGCAGGATCCTGTCCCCCAGACCAGGAAGGCCCCACACACCCCACCTGAGCACACCGATGTCTGCAAGAGCCTCAGAGCTTTAGACAGAGTTTACTCTGTGTCCCTGCGCAGAAAAACTACCAGTTTCCAATTCCTTTTATGATTTGTATCACCTCCTCTTCCACCCTCAGCGTTCCCCGTTGTGTCCTGGCATTCCTGGGATAACATCCCAGGCTGCTCACACACTGCAGGGGTGAGTCTTGTTGTTGTACTGCAAGTGGCACTCCAAACATTCTGACCCTTATTTCTGGCTTATTTCCCACTCTGGAAACAATGTCCACACATTTACCTTTCAAGGAATAAATGAATCACTCTTTCCAGCAGCAAAAATCCAGAGATACAATTTCTTTCAAAAATTAATGGAAAAAATACACACACCTTACCAGGAAACCACAACCTCGAGATTCTATGCCTCGTTGTTGCTGCTCCGTGGTTTTTTAAGGAAACGCACAGAGCAAGTGTAAGGACAGATTTCACATCTGAACTAGTGACACAGGTTGGCACTGATGGGTGATAGAAGTTCTGAGGAACTGAAGGGAGGAATCATGGCTGTACAATACAATAAAAATCCACGAGTGCTTTTGCTCTGAAGTCAGCAACAAGACCAGATAAAGCAGATCCACCCATCTAAGCAGTCAAATTTCTAGTTAAGAAACTCAGAACTTAAGACTTCATCAATTAATAAACCTCTGTAGCAATACTTTCTGCACTTATGGGGTTTGCATGAAAAAGGGATTTAGACCAGAGCTTGCAGAGATACAACCTTTGCAACAACTCAGTTCCAACTCGTGTTCCTCGGATACGCGAGTCCAACTATTTTCACATGGAACAACACTGGCATCCAGTGGCCAATTCAATTAATCACAGAACAGAATGACTTCACTACCCTCCTGCCCTTCTTTGGCCCAGGAAACACCATTAGAAGAGACCATGTATTCCTGGAGGCTGCTCCTAAAAGTTTGCACACCTCCAGAGTGTTGACCAACCGCCCCCTCCATCCCTGCTGTGACCAGCCCCTGCTCACCTGGCAGCGCAGTGATGAAGTCCCGCTGTAACATGGGCTTCAAGTAAGAGTTAATATGTCCATGCTGATAGTGACACATTCGGGAAATAAGGTGTTCTACAAATTCCACTTGATCTGATTCAGACCACTGGTCAAAATATTTTATACACAAGTCTTTTTCCTTTTCGTAGTTTCCTTCCGATGGTCTTTTTCTTGAGACAATCACGGATGAAGTTCCATTACTTATCTGGTGTTAGAAAAAGAACAGCAGTGTTAAATACAAACACCAGGAACAGCTTTGTAAGAACTCTCCGAAGGAAAAACACGGAAGATGCAAAGAAATAACCAAAACTAAATTTTAAAACACATCCTTCAAGACATGAGTTACACCAGATAAATTTCATCTTTCATAGACAACGATCAATGAAAGGACTTTGCTTCTAAGTTACTTCTTACACTGAAAGTCTTGAATTCCCTCTTAACATTTCAACAGCAAGGAATTTAGTTCTTTTTAGCCATGACTTCCCCAGACTAACCCAGTGGTTTCTGCAGCACTTTGCAGTTGCCTCCACAAATGTTTCACTCAGGTTCCAGCAGTTAAATTAACAACACACCAAAGCCGGATATTAATACTCTAATTAACACAAGAATTCGAGATCCTCATGTCAGTGTTGAACTTCCTGTCCCTAAGTGAAAACTGAGAATGACATGACATCCAGGGTTTGGTTTGTTTTTGAAAACCAGCTCCTGTCAGTGTTTGGGACATCCACATAAATACCTCATTAAAATCCTGGGAGCTGGAGCCACAAATGAGGATGCTACAAGAACACCACCCCAGGAGTTACTGCTAATTACTGAGTAGAACATAAGACTGATGCCAGGCTCCTCTGAGCCCTTCAGGAGGCCACCACGCTGCTGGGGACCAATTGTCAGCTCTCTGAAATACTCCCAAACTCCTTCAAAGCAAATTGGTTGCATGTCCTTGCCATGTTGAATTTCTCCTTTCAAACAACAGTGACATGCTCAGAAACACAGCTGAACTTTATTCCCAATTGTCCTTCCAAGGTCAGCACCAACCACAAAATCTGAGAAGAACAAGGAATTTCTCAAGGATTATCCAATGGTGTCATCCTTCACTCCAAGGCTGGGCTAATTTTAGGATGATACACTGAACTACGTCCAAGGATGATTATACAGACACAAGATTTGGATATTTCTCAAAAGCAGGAACACACAAAATCATGTCAACTCTCTTTCTACAAAATGTTAGTCCTACCTGCCACAGGGTATTTTTCTTTGGAGACTCATCTTCATTCTGATCCTCCATTACTGACGTGTTCTAGAAAAAAAGAAGAAATATCACTTCAATTTTTTTATTCCGTGATAATTTCTCGCTCTACAAGCACTATGAAGAAGCAAATCAATTGAACTTATAAAATTCATTTTCCTAGTGAACAGAACTATCAAAGACTTCTGGTCACAAAACCTGAATATTATAAATAAATTCCCCTTTTAACTGACATGTTTATCAATTCCATTTACTGTAAAGATAACTCCCCAACCCCACTTCAATTTCCTTTGACAGGTTTTCATGCAGCCTTTCAACGCTTTTCTCACTGGGAAATAAATTCATCCTACTCAAGCCAAAGCAATTAAACCTGTCAAAGTATTCAACCAGCACTTTCTGCCAAACTTAAATTGCATACAGCTCGTAGAAAAAAAAAATTAAAAATCACTATACACTACTTACATGCAACAGAACGGGGTTTTTTCCCAGCTCTAGCTACCACAAGGAATAGGGATTGCTCTCTGCAGAACAACTCTGCACTTCACTGCCACTCTGTGTCTCTACCCCTTGGCAGTCCCCATCTTTCTTCCCCTGCCTTAATTGCAGTGCTCTCCCCACATCAGAACTGCTCCTCCCTTCTGTTTTCTTCACCAACAGAGGATGTAAGAATTTCTATGAACATTCAGCTGCAAGTGTTTCTTTGAGCTCACCTTGGTTTCCCAAAAGCTTTCCCTCCTTCCGTGCCTCGTTCATCGCCCGCTCCCTCGTGCTGTGCAGGCACAGCCCCCACCTCCTGCTGCCCACCCCAGTCCCTCAGCCCTGTGCCCATCCCTCTGCCCAGGACACACCAGCTGACCGGCACAGGGGTCAGCACCATAAACTCAGTGTCCTCAAACACTGTCTGCATTTATTTCAGCCTCCTTCCCCTCCATCAGCTGCCTCAGCAGAAAGAGGAACAACACCCTCAAGTAAAACACATGATGGAATAAATCACACAATTCCTTCACTCTCGTCACTATGGGTTATGGATTAACCCCTTAACAACCACATCCACTCCCACTCAAAACACAGTTCCACCTCAAAAGCATTCATCTCCTCCTCTTTCTGCCATAAGGATGGACTGCACCAAACCCAGAAAACGCAGAGGAGTTAACACTATGAGCTCTACAGCAAAGCCTTCCTCCCCCACCCCACCCTGGGCTCACATTTACCTTGAACCCTCTTCTGCTTTGCAGCCAGGTATGGAAAAACATGTGTCACATGGACTTCAGATGACATTATAAAAACTGTGGCCACAGGGTGATGGAAAGACTCAAGTCTACCCAGTTCTGAAACACAGGACAGTGACAAACACGAGCCTAGGAGATGGCTGGAGGGGAATCCAGAAAGGGCTAAAGGCAGGAAAGGGTTTGGGTGACTCCACAGATACATATATGGAAGTGTTCCTGGACATACGTAGAACAGTAACACTGAAAGTAAATCACACTTTGCCCAGTTTTTAAAGTGACAGACTCTTGAGGGCCACCCCAGTTATCCCAAACTACTCCCTGCTCCCACCCAACCCTCTCATGGGATACAAACCACGTCCCCCACACGGTGCCCAGGACACACATCAGCCACACACCTACTGGGGCCCAACCAGCCCACACCAGTTAAACCTTTCTGGAAAGTAAACATGCCACCAGGGAATTCTGCAGGGTTTCTTTGATTCGATTTTATTTCAATAAGAATGTGTAGAAATTTCATTACAGTGACTGTATGTTGTTAATGGTATGTTATGTATGTTAATGGTGTTTCCAATCAGTATGTCCTTAAATGCTGAGGGACATCTCATCTCCTTTAGCAGCTGAAGGCTAAAGAAATGCATCAATCCTGTGAGCCACAAGCAAGGAACACAGGGAATACCAAACACAGGTGGCTTGGGTCAGCATATTCAGCAGAAATCCCACATTTTATCAGCTTAGCCCTCGCCTAACTTTCCTTCAGCAGGTCACAGCAGACTCTGCCATTGCACTTCTCCCTTTATCAGGAAACACCTCAGTTCACTGCCAGCCTTCCCTGGGACGGAGGCCAAGAACTGCCTCCTAAACGTGGTGTCTTTTCATTTCAGGCACATACCATAAACCTGCAGCAGAGCAGCCCTGTAACAGTGTGTAAGGTCACACACTCAGATGGGAATTCCACCCCCGGCAGATTGCAGAGCCAGGTTCCCTCTGTTCTGTCGCCCACTCAATTCTTCTGTGCCTCTGCTGCTGCCCAGGGAAAGAAAACTGGGCAGCAGGATTTGGGGAGATGTTACATCCTTGGCATGTCACTGAATCAATCACAGAATCATTTAGGTCGGAAAAGACCTCCAAGATCATTGAGCCCACCCTGTGCCCCATCCCCACCTTGCCCCCAGCCCAGAGCACTCAGTGCCACGGCCAGGCCTTCCTTGGACACCTCCAGGGGTGGGGACTCCAACACCTCCCTGGGCAGCCCCTGCCAATGTTTAACCTCCCATTTCATGGAGAAATTCCTCCTGAGGTCCAACCTGACCCTCCCCTGGCACAGCTGGAGGCCGTTCCCTCTCCTCCTGTCCCTTGTTCCCTGGGAGCAGAGCCCGACCCCCCCCCGCTCCCCCCCCCCCTCCGGGGGTTGCAGAGCCAGAAGGTCCCCCCTGAGCCTCCTTTTCTCCAGGCTGAGCCCCCCCAGCTCCCTCAGCTGCTCCTGCTGCTCCAGCCCCTTCCCAGCTCTGTTCCCTTCCCTGTACACGCTCCAGCCCCTCCATGTCTCTCTTCCATGAGGGCCCAGAACTGGACACAGCCCTGGAGGGGCCTCAGCAGGGCCAGCACAGGGACAGTCCCTGCCCTGGTTCTGCTGCCACACCATGGCTGGCACAGCCCAGGGGCCATTGGCCTCTTGCCCCCCTGGGCTCACCTGGGCTCATGTCCAGCCCCTGGCACCGGCACCCCCAGGGCCTTTCCCAACAGGCACTTTCCAGCTCTCAACATCTGAGCCATGAATGTGAGGGCAAATGACACAGATTGATTTTTAGGGTGGAAATTTAACAGTTTACGAAGACATTTCACCAGGAAGCAGCAGCTGTGTTAATATAATGGTATCTACTGCTACAGTTTCTTGTGTTTTCTCTCTTTTCCCATCCGTGTTCTCTTACTATACTTTAGAGCTTTTAAATCCTTCATCCTTTCCCTTTCCACTCCCAAATACATTGTTTGTTTTCACTATTATATATTCTCTTCCTAATAAATTCGCTCTCCTGTCTTAAACACTTAATTTTGGGGTCATTCTCCAGGTCACATACATCCTAGCTCCGACTACAGTCTCTCTCTCCAGCACTTAAACCTAACTTAAGACCAGAAGATGACAGAGTGGATCCTGCCCTGTTGTCTGGAAGGAGCAATTAGACAACTCTAACCTGTCCTGTCCATTCCAGGCACTTGGCAAAAGAATTTCAGAATTCCTAACAGCTGGTGTCACCAGTCCCTGCTCTGTAAGGCCTCCAGCTCTTGTGCAAGAACAAAGATAGGCATCTACAAGTTCAACTCTTCCCTCAACCTGCACCTCCTTGTTCACCCCACCCATTCTCTACATAAAGCCACCTCTGCCTGTTTCCCAGGTGGCTTTAAAGTGGCATCAACACAGAATTCAACCTATTCCCCTGCAGCTGAACAGCACCAAGACCCGATGCCATCAATGCCACCTCACTGCAGTGACCCAGCAAGGCCATGAGCCCCTGCAATACTGACCTGCCCTCGCAGACATTGCCCAGGCGTGATTTTGGACCCCCACAAGGGTCTTGCAGCTCCTCAGAGGGGAAGTGGAGCTTCTAAAGAGTGTCAATTCATCTTGTTTATATGTTCATTTTTTCCAGAGATTCTTGTGAAGTCGCTCACAGCTCTTGCAAAAGTAGAATGGTTATTTCCAACCAGCTGTCATTCCTTAATTAGTCAGCCTGGAGTAAGTGCTCTCCATCCCTACTGGGAATGGCAGCAACAGCAAGAGATAACACTGGGTCCAAGCAGGGATGTTCTGCTGGTGCCTTACAGTTGTTCAAACCCCACTGAGCCCAGTTAGCCCGAGAGAGGCCCAGCAATGGCAGTAAAGCTGACACACTGCTCTGCAAGCTTAAAAGGCTGGTTTCCTGAACTTTTGCATCCCATATTCCTTGCTCAGTCCCACAGTAACTCCAGGCTTTCCTTAGTCTTTCTGCTCCACAACGACTCAAGTCTTTGGGATTTCTATGAGATGCAGATGAACATGGCAAACGGGTTCAAGAATTACTTGGGGAGAAAGAGGTACTGACAAGCCTAATTACAACAGGCTCATTCCCTTTGGAGATCATGAAAAGCTTCCAAGATAGAAACAACTAGCAATGATCCCCAGAGGCAAAAGATTTGTCAGTATTGTAAAACTCTATAAACCACAGTTTCCATTAAGATCCCTGGATACCTGGTAGCAGCCAATATTTCAAGTTTAGTAGTTTCCCGTTATGTGTTTGTACCACAGGAGGTGTAGAAGCAGCGATGTTTTCCTGCAGCTGAAGGGCTCAGGGCCTGCAGGGCTCACCCCCCTCAGCAGGGGCAGCAAAAGCTGCACCTTTTCTAGCAGAAATCTATCAAACCTGCACAGGCTAATCCAGATTTCCACCAGACTGCTCTTGGCTGCAGGCAGGGAACACCCGGGTTTGCACCCAGGGAGTGCCTTGAGTCACTTAATTGACTGGGAAGAGGAACAGCCCCGGTGCAGCTTTGTTCTCTAACCCAGTTCTAGTTCCAGTATCGGGAGAGCAATTAGAGAAGTGATAGCAGGTGATCCTGGGAACTGGGACAGAAACATGAGGTACAGGAGAGCACCCAGCTGGGCAGACAACATCACTGAGCTTCTCTGGTGATAAACTTTGCCCTAACAAAGAAGGGATTCACAGCATTCAAAGGATGGATGGACAAAACCAGACAACAGCTTTGTTACCTTGAAAAAAAGAATAACAGTCTTATATTTTGGCTATAATGAAAGAGAAAGTGATAGAAAACAATCACTTGTATTTCCCACTGCCCTTGAGATTACACCAGCAATTCTGATCTCAGTTAAAGATCAAGCTAAGTCTTCAAAAATCTTAACTCTTCACAAGATTCCCACTCTGGAGAAAGCACTAGGGAATTTAGTTAAAATTACAAAATAAGCAAAACTAATCATAACAGTTCAGCTAAACAGGCTCTGATCTCCTTTAAGAAATCATGTCCATATCTGACTTTGAAGAAGTTGAAGAAACAAGAAAAAATAACTACTACATACTTGGATACTTTGAAGTCAAACACAGCAGATTGAGCTCGAGCTTGAACCACCTCCCGAACCCAGCTGTGCCCGCACAGGGACTGCTGGAGGCACCAATTACACATTCCCAGAGGAGGAGAAGAGTCACCATCCCACGGGACAGCTGGAGCACAGCAGGAAGGGAGAAAGCTGGGCATCCATCTGTACCATCCAAGAGTGAAGAGCATCTGTCCTCATGGCTTCCTGCTATAAAACAGCCAGAAACCCCAAATGCTTTAAAGCATTTCCAGATGAGGGTGAGCCTCTCCTCTGGGTGCAATGGACAACATCTGCTAAACCAGGAGCCTGGTAAACAATGTTTATTGATCAAGGATTTTCCTCTTTTAACTACTGAGAGACTCTTAATAAAAATATACTGTAGCACAAACATTAAATTAAACTGGAGAACTTAAACTGCACTAGATGTGAATCAACCCATCTCCCAGCAAAGACCAAATCCCTACTTATCTGTCTGCAAAGAAAGACAAAAATACTACAGTGCTTCCAAATGCCAGGTCAGGAACAGGGGATCCAACTGTGCTTATCCTAAACACTGAAAAGATTCATCTCCACAAGAAATATCTTTGGAAGCACAGCCATGGGCTGTATATGGAGCAGTGATATCAAAGATTCATGTACAAGCATAAAAAGGTACAGATAGTTATTCAAATCTGGTCAATAAAAATGTTGGGTTTCACAGAGCAATCACACACCTTCAGCTACAGGTTTAACCTCACTCAGGTTCCCTGGGGAAAATAATTCTTTCCAATATTTCTCCATTGATTATGTAACTTGTATTTTTAATACAGTGAGATAATCATGTTGTAGCTTTATGTAAAAAAAAAAAAGAATAATTCCCATGATAAAAGTAGAAAATAGAGCCCATGGTCAAAGGATTTTCCAAATATAGAGCTTCTGAAAATATCCAATGGTAGATAAACTAACTCCACTGTCCACAGTCACTACAAAGCACTTGGAAAAAAAAGCTCTCGGGTTCATCAAATTAAATTTGATTTAGTTTTCAGCAGTCCTGTGACAAGCAGGGATGTGGACTCAATGATCCTTACGGATCCCTTCCAACCTGAGACACCACAGGAGTCATAGAGTGGGTGAGGCTGGAAGGGCCCACAGTGGCTCATCTGGTCCCAC
>NW_020884973.1:1268954-1269028 GCF_003945725.1 Corapipo altera
GGACACACCATGGACACACCACAGGGTACACCATGGACACACCATGGACACACCATGGACACACCATGGACACA
>NW_020884973.1:1269038-1295785 GCF_003945725.1 Corapipo altera
ACACCATGGACACACCATGGACACACCATGGACACACCATGGACACACCATGGACACACCATGGGACACACCATGGACACACCATGGACACACCATGGACACACCGGCACCATGGCCAGGGACAGGTGGGATCCTTACACACACTGAGCCATTGTTTGCTCAGATCCATTACTGCTTAATACCTCTGTCTTTTCCTAAGGTCTAGAGAATCCCTGGAAGTGTCCAAGGCCAGGTTGGACAGGGCATGGAGCAACCTGGGCTAGTGGAAGGTGTCCCTGCCCATGGCAGGGGGTGGGATGAGATGAGTTTTAAGGTCCCTTCCAACCCAAACCATTCCATGATTCCATGAGAAGCCCTGTAGCCCTTTAACCCTCAAGCAGAACAACACTGAGGAGTGGACACGACTTCCAGCCTGAGGAAAGTGGCTGAGCAACAAACACCACACAGCAAAGCACACATAAATGAGGAATAATTGAAAAATAAGCAACTCCAAACAACTACAAGCCCACAGCCACAAATTCATTGGCATTACATATTAAGGCACCAGGAATGGAGAACCAAAAGAAGACATGAGCTTCAATTAAACGTTCAGTAATTTCCTCCAGCGTGGCTCTATATTTTCTCTCATTTTTCTAAACCAGATTTTGGCACTTCTTCCTCTACATCCCTTCCTGTTTTGCCTGGGCACCAGGATCACATCAGAATTTATTCACATTCATTGGGTTTTGTTCTTCCCCGAGGATCAGCAAAATTTTAAGCGTATTTTGAAGAGGCTTCTATACAGACTTTTAGTGTAAAAGTTACAAAAAGGTTACTCAAAACCACTGAGGAATCTGAAATACTAAAAATGCAGTGACCCTCAATTATTTATCTTTTGCAAAATAGAAGGTGTTTGCACGCAAAAGAAATATAGAAGAAGTAGCACTGCAATGAAATATTGAATACAACTAAAGCCTAGAACCAGTGAGCTACTCCAAGGAAGAATCTCGTGCTGTTCCAAGCTCAGTTTTTAACTCCAAAGATGTATGACAGTGTATTCCAGATTTGGCAACTCAGGAAACTGGATCAATCCTTCATAGTTATTCAGGAAATTCTAATCACTCACTAATTGTCTGAAACACAAGCTTTTGTTGATACACAATTTCAGTGTGTTTTTGGAACTGCTGACATCCAGGCAACCCAAAACCTGCAGAGAACCTTATCTCCATAAGGGTTGCAGACTAACCAGCCAAGGAACAAACCCTTCAGTAACACGAAATGGAAAAAAACGCCCAAATCCTTTATTCCAGCCCCCACTCAGCCTTGCCTGGGGTGAGCCAGACACTCTGCACTGAGTGCTGATTTTATCTGGGTATTCAAAGGCATGTGCAATTGCATAATTGAGACTTCACATGGTTTATATAATGGATGGGAAATGCTCCTGACCTGCACGGTCAGCACCACTTCTCCCTCTCCAGCCTCAAGATCCAGCTGATGACACAAAAAGCACATCAGTGTAGGACTCCACAGAAAGGCTTTGAGAACAGGAGGAACACCTGCCCCAGCTCTCAGGTTCCCATGTAGAAGTTTGAGACTTTCAGACTCTATTTGCTTTAACAACCCAGGCTTAAGTGTACAGGACTGTAGGTGGGTTCCTGCAACAGTACAGCAAATATTTTTTCAGTATTATATGCCTTTAATAAATTCTCTAGTTCAAGAATCTTCAAAAGCAAACAAAAGCATTACAGTTTTTTAGAGCTCAAGTATGCATTCGAATTCTGCCATCATTATAAAACTTTAAAGATAACTTCACCTGACCCTTGTTTAAGTCACTTTTCAAGTAGGACATTTAATCATCAGCTACTGAGGAACTCAGAGAGAACTTTACGGTCCACTTTCATTCACTCATCTTTTTCTTTCAGATCACATTTTTCTGTATTTTCCTTCAAATTTAGATTCTAACAGCCCTAATCCATTTAGCACAATGATATTCATCATTTATCAGTCACAGTATGAAAGACATGCCAATATGCTTGCATTTGCACACCTTATAGTAAACATTTAGCAGTATATTTATTAAAAAATAATATTAAAAAGATGCAGAAAAACACAGATTAGAAACATAGTTTGGATCATCCCTAAAGCCTGGCTTAATAATTGCATCCAAAAAATGCATGTGAACTTGAGGAATGCAAAAACCATGTAAGAATTAAAAAAGCAAAGAGTTGATCTTCGACAGCTGAGAGTTCCTGATCACACCAGTGCAACGGCACCGAACAGACCTCAGTGCTTACAAAGTGAAAAGCCTGGGATGGAGACAGCCTCTACTATTTCTCTGTGGCAACAAAGTCAACTCAAACTTCTCAAGTATCAGTAAAAACCACTTGGAAGCACTGGGAGAACATTCTGCACCACCAAGTAATGCCCCTCCCTAGGGGGACTTTGCAAACATGAATATTTTACCACAGAAATATTATGCAAAGTTGTAAAAAGCTTTGGCTATAGTTCCTTCTTTCTCTGTGCCACTTCCCCAGACTGGGCAGATGGGCATTGGTGGTTTGCTCAGTCCTGCTGCTGTGGTTGCAGCCATCTGTCCTGTCCTACCCTTCCCTCTGAGGCCTCCTCTGATTTACGTGGATTCTCTCACCACTTCCAAGAATCACAAGAACCAAATCACCCATTTGAAGACTCTTCTGTGCCATGGCCTTGAAGGCCTGCAGAATAACCTGTGGGATGCAAATGATGGAGGCCCAGGGACACCTGGGAACAGCCAACCTGCTAAAGCCCCAGGAGCCTGGCACAGGGAAGGGCCAGTGGGACCATTCCTAACCCTGACATCACCACAGCTGCTGAATTCCCTCCAGGCCAGGGCCGGCCCCTCCTGCAGGGCTCTGTCCCAGGAGGAGTCCGGCAGTGCAAAGACACCGAACAAACGTCATTTCAACCTGAGCTGGGAAGATATGGCTACATGTTTCTGTTTCCTTGAAAATCCTCCTGTGGAAGAGAGACCAGAGACCTGCAAGGAAGAGCACAGTGTCACACCCACCCAGAACACGCTGCCTGGCATCTCCTCTCTCCAGATTTCCCTCCCCTCCCAGCAGGAGCAGGGCACTCCCAGGAGGCAGGCACACAGCAGGGCACATTTCCCAGCACATTGCTTTCCACAGTAACAGGATCAGAGAGCAAAAAAAAAATCCTCTTTTCCAAAGGAGGCTGAGAAAGCAGGAACATGAGGCTGTGGCTGACAACAGCCCTGCACTCACACACAGCCTGCTGCAGATGCTTCCTAAGAGGCATCAGCAATAACAGCTCCTGCCCACTCCCTGTGAAATCTCTCAAGCTTAGTGGGACTGTGTTAAGCTTTAAGGGACACAGATTTATGTCAAAATTACACTCCCTGTTGCAGCTCTGAGCAACGGGCTCTGGATTTGCTGAGACAAGGTCTAGTACTTTGTGGGGTTACATGAATGCATCACAGAGAAATGTACTCGTCTCCACAGGGGCAGATCCTTCTAGTCTGAGAGAGGATAGATTGAGATCTTTATGTGGAACAAGAGAAACACCAGCAAAAGGCAGGCTAGCAGGTCACCCAGAGGAATAAGAACCAGGTCTCCAAGCTCACACCACTTTTTCTGTGTTCAGAAGTCCCTTCTGCAGCAGCTCAGTGACGTATCTCAGGAGGGAGTCATATCACCACTTCCTCCTAATCTCGATCATCAAGATTAGTGATTAAGTAAATTACTAACTTTTGATTAGCTGCAACTTCTGAGGAAAAGACAAAGATGAGAGAACTGCCCACCAGCCAACAGCCATGGCTGAAATGATTTGAAAAGCTCTTCAGAAAGAGAGCAGGGCTCCTGAAAGGGGTCACTCCTCTGTTCAAGCCCGTGTGCAGCTCAGGGATGAGGTGTATGACCTTTAGTGCTCTCTAAAAACCACTGAGAACCATCAAGCCCAAAAAAAGCACTCGTGTATGAAGTTGTTTGCACCAGCAAAGCCTTTTCCCCATGAGCAGAAAGGTTGGGAGTTGGCAGCTCTCAAACAGTCCCATGCTGGGGAGCCCACCACAGGTGACCCCAACCTGTCACGTGGTTCCACAGGCCGCCCTCACCACGTGCTGGCCACAGACCACAGGGAATACAGCTGGGCTGGGGTGGCAGAGGCCAAGGGACCGGAAAATCAGGACCTGAGGAAAATCAGGAACCAAAACTCACAGGTATTTACTCCATTTGCTGGTCTTTGGACATCAGGGACACACTTCTTCTCCTCAGCTGAAAGCACTGAGCAGAGCTCTGGTTCACAGCTCAGTCCTCGCTCAGGGGCTGCAATTAATCCAGTAACCACTCACTTCTACTGCCAAATAAACACTAGGAATCGACCCCCTAAAGAGCAGCTCTCTCTTCTGCCCTAAGAATGAACAGGCTGAGTTAATAATTGAAGCCATAAAGCTGAAAGCACTCACGCACACAAAGGACGACAAAGTGCTTCTCACAATCCTTCACACCTGGCAAAATCAACCCCTGCATTCCACAGCTCCTGATCCAGCCGGTGTCCGGTGTCCGGAGCCAGCACCAAGCCATGGCCACACCAGCAGAAGCCCCACAAGCTGCTGTCCCCCTAAGGGGCTGCAGCAGAGCTGTGCCTGGCTCTGAGACCCATCCTAGTGCCCGTCCCAGTTTGGGCACTCCACAGGGAATGGCTGGGATACAGACCTGGTGGAGACAACCAGGATGGCCAAGCGCTGGAGCACGAGGGGGAATAAAATGCAATGTTACCCTTTGCAAAATACTTGCAGTAAGTGCAACTACCACCAAATTGGGCTGTCACATCAGCACTCAAAATCTGTAACACCCACACAAAGAACTCAAAAAAAAAAAAAAAGTTACAAGAAACTGCTGAAAACAAACCCCAAAGTCCTGTTAACTTTAACTGAGAGCAGACTCCAGCTTCAGTCAGAAGAGTCAACAATACTGGGAAGCACTGCTGTTGCTCACCAGAGGGAAAACTGGGTATTTTTACCTCAGATTTAAGGACTGGGGATGCCAGGCCATCCCCCTGCCCCAACCAGCACCAGGCTGACCACGGGCAGAGCTTTCATTGCTTCTACACTGAGGGGCTCGGGATGAAAGCCTCATGTCTCTGAAAAAAGCCCATTTAAAACAAAGGGACAAGCACAAATATTTCAGATATTGGAGAGAACGCTCTGTTCCTTTAAAGAAAAGGAATCAAATATGTATTTCTTTTTAATGGATCTGTTGGACTGTTTCCAAAAACAAATAGTAACAGTCCCACTGTCTTGAGGCAAAATACCAAAAAACATGTCATAGAGGTATTTGTAAATTCCTTCCAACCTAATAGAGGCAGCAAAGCAGTTGCCTGGTTCTGACAACTCATTTTAACAGCTGCAGAGAAGAACATTTCCAAAAGGATGCAGGCTCCAGAGTGACAGGCCAGCCCTCACCTCCCAACTGGGATTTCATGCTCCAGAGGAAAAGGCTTGAGCAGAAAGGCATCTCCTGCACTTGCTGGCATTTTAAGAACACTGCATCATGTCTGTGCCTGAATTTGTACCATGAAAAAGGGATGATGAAGTTATGATGTTAAATTCGTGGCTTTCAAGTACAAACTTTTCCAACTCCAATTTCCGTTGCTGTATTTCCTTCTGGTATCAGAATAGAAACATCAACCAACAGAAGCTCAAAATTAGTAAAGAATAACAAACAGAAGCTTAAGCAAGTTAATCCTAAACTGTATCATCAATAAATAGAAAGACAAACTTCCTTCTGGAAGTTTCTGTGTTTAAACTGTAAGAAGGGAAATTTATGTTGGATATTGGGAAGAAATTCCTCCCTGTGAGGGTGGGGAGGCCCTGGCACAGGTTGCCCAGAGAAGCTGTGGCTGCCCCTGGATCCCTGGAAGTGTCCAAGGCCAGGTTGGACGGGGCTTGGAGCAGCCTGGGCTAGTGGAAGGTGTCCCTGTCCATGGCAGGGGGTGGAACAACATGAGTTTTAAGGTCCCTTCCAACCCAAACCATTCTGGGATTCTGAGATTCTTTGTGCTTCAGTTCAGCTGTGACAGCACCAACAAATAACTGCCTCTGCAGGGAATGCTGGTGTAAGGAATGAATACACATATATACACCCTAATGCTCCAGAACTCCACTTGCCCCTGGGCAAACAGGTTCTTCTGAACAGCAATAAATTACAAACTGGTCAGTTCAAATTAAGACTACAATTTCTGTGAAGACAGCTTCCAGGTATAAACTGATCCACTCCTGTCAACCTGTAAGCAGGAATGAGAACACCAAGAGCGAAGTCAACATCCTGTTCCTATTGCTCATCCATCACCAGGACACATGGAGGAAGAATCACAGTCACTGAGGCTGGAAAAGCCCTCCCAGCCCATGGATCCCCCCCGTGCCCCATCCCCACCTTGTCCCCCAGCCCAGAGCACTGAGTGCCACATCCAGTCATTCCTTGGACACCTCCAGGGGTGGGGACTCCATGAAAACAGAAATGCAGATGAAGGAGAGCCCACGGAGCTGGACATG
This sequence comes from Corapipo altera, assembly GCF_003945725.1. Classification (NCBI taxonomy): domain Eukaryota; kingdom Metazoa; phylum Chordata; class Aves; order Passeriformes; family Pipridae; genus Corapipo; species Corapipo altera. Next base: position 1,275,568 of record NW_020884973.1, read on the forward strand.
CCATTGGGCAGAGCCAGGATACGGGACAGGCAAAGCCAAGAGCACCATCACGAGCCTGCGGAGCACTGGGAGAACGGGCTGGGAGGAGGAGGGAGAGTCAAGTCTGACAAAGCCACCGCAGGAATTTTAAGACATGGCCTGTGGAGGAACAGGTCGATATCTCCCACTGGATGTTCTGGAAGAGAGAAGTTTCTTGTTCTCTGTTAGAGCTTCCCAGCTCCACAGCCCATGTATGAACAGGAGAGGAAGGCCAGAGCAGGGCACTACGTGCAATTATGCTGAGAATTTTAAGAAAAATAAATGGAAAGAAAGGTGTAGAAAAGAAACTTTTCTAAGAACCCCAAAGACCCTGTGAGGGTCTAAATAAGCATGAAAAAACCTAAACAGAGTTTTAGAAGAGAGATAAAATGATCTTTTTTTAAAAAAGTGAAGGAAAAGTGTAACTGAAACAGAGAAGAAAGTTGGTGGGGCAATATTTGGTTACTAGGTTAAGTTCATTACACCTATCTAATAATTCATTTCCCAAGGACTATTTCATCACATCCTACATTATGCAATAATTCAGAGTGATGTCTGGGCTCTTATCTCCTGCTGCTGAATGATTAGTCTCCAGTTCACACTGCAGACGTTTGCTTACAGAGCCCCGGCTGATGCCTGACGGAGCTCTTGGAGCTATTTCCCAAATCAGTGTGACAAATATGCTTCAAACCCTGCAATGCTCCACAAGGATGAAGCCATGGAAGGTGCTGTACCCACAGGGTTACATTACCCAACTGGTAACAGAACCAGTTCCTCTAGAGAACTAAATAAGAGACCAGTATGGTTTGAATGTTGGAGTCAAATCCATATTGGAGCAGATGAAAACAGGAGCCATTGGAACCCCTGTGCATTCATAATGGTGAGCTCCTTGGTACAACAGCATTATTAAAGATAATTAAGGAGTCAAAAATAAGGCCTGGGAATCTATAACAGTTTCAAGTACTAGGAACTGGTATTTAATATATGCTTCTCAATGCAACAGCAACAAGTGATAAGGACCAAGGACTTTATTTCCAAATAACAGCAATTACATTGCAAGTCAGAATAGATCAGACAAACTCCAAGCACCACAAATAGGAATAAATACTTTTTAATAAATTATCTGTCTCTCCTCTCCATTCACTAACAGCTCACAGAATGCAGAAAGTAAATAATTTTCCAGTAAACTACAGGAATTATGAAGGTATTTGACTGCATGAGAAAAAAGCACAGAACACAAAGACTATTTGTGGACAACTGGAACACCACCCCAATCCATGGGCATCAGAGGTATTTGCTTAATGTTACACCCTCATTTTAGAAGAGCCTTGTTAGGTTTCATGATTAACAACATCATGGAGAGCAAGATGGTTTGCAAGAACAAACCTAATCTCTGCCTTCTCCTTTCAGATGGGTTCCAAATGACTCCTGAAGCCTAAATGTTTGAAAAAGCACCAAGACTGAATAAAAGCTTCCTGAAGAGATTCTACAAGGCTCCAGATTTAAGACTTTTCTTGCCTCTTTCTGGCTTGTTCGCTAATTACTCTACACAGACACCACACAGATAACAGATATATCTCCCAGATAAGGTCTGTGAATCACCCAAGAGCTTCTGTATCTCCCTCCTTGCACTTCCTATTAATCATCATTACCCTAAATGATTGTGTGCTACAGAACCAAGATCTACCTATGCCCCACCTGATATATATGTGGGCTTACAGGAAACAATGAAGAGCAAGCCATGGTGCCAAAAATAAAAAAATGGGGAAAAGCAGCTGGTGCCACTTTCACTTCCAAGTTCCCCTTCAGCTGTCACCAGCTCGCACACCCAAAAGGAGAACTTTAAAAAAAGAATCTCCACAGATACTTCCAAAAGATTCAAAACCTCTTCTGGTTGCAGCTCTACAAAATAAATTAGACCTTAATGAAAAGAAAAAAGTCTTCATTTTGGAGCAATACTTCATAGACTCATGGAATATCCCAAGTTGGAAGGGACCCACAAGGATCATCCAGTCCAACCCCTGGCCCTGCACAGGCCCATCCCCAAGAGTCACCCCCTGTGCCCCAGAGGATCAGCCAAACCCTCCTGCAGCTCTGGCAGCCTTGGGGCTGTGCCCACTGCCCTGGGGAGCCTGGGCAGTGCCCAACCAGCCTCTGGGGGAAGAACCTTTTGCTGAGATCCAACCTGAGCCTGCCCTGACACAGCTCCAGCCATTCCCTGGCTGCTGTCCCTGCTCACACAGAGCAGAGATGGAGCTGCCCCTCGGGAGGAGCTGCAGATCCCAGTGAGGTCTGACCTCAGTCTCCTCTTCTCCAGCTGAACACACCAAGTGCCCTCAGCCACTGGACTCAAACCAGCCAAGCACCCTGCACACCCCACTGAGTGGCAAATCCCCCAGGGATCTGCCTGCTTAGGACATTCATCCCTCTTATTGCCTGGACAACCCATCAGGAGGGTGCAGCCAGAACAAAGCACGAGCCCTGCAAGAGGCAGGGGGAACAAAATCCCGGTGAAACCCTCCTCAGTCCCTCCTCAGTACAAGAGGCTGGACACACACAGTTGTTTCTCTGCACACACTGAGCTCCCACAGCCCCAGAGCAACCCCACCTGCCTGAACAGAGGGGCTGCCCTTGCAGCATGTACTTAATCACTGAAATTCCTTCACCCTAATAACTGTTGCTATTATATGGCTAAAAATGTTCTGGGATTGTGCAATTCCCACAGGCATATGGAGCAGGAAAGCCTTACACAAATGAACTGGCACTTCAACATGGTTCTCATAAAAGCTGACAGATCTGTAATAATTCCTGAAAACAAGACAGGTTTGAGAAATCTTTCCAAGTGACACATTCTGACAAAACAGCTGCCTTAGCTCTGGGTTTTAATTATATGGCACCACATCTGTGTGATAACAAGTTTCCAACAACCTTGTGTATAAAGCAGCACGTTCATGAACAAACTGGATTGTATTTTATCCTGTAATCAATATTATCAACAGAAGTTTGTAATACAACACATTCTGCATCAGTTAATCAACTCCCAGCCTGAGCAGAGTTTTGCCCCTGTTTAATTTACAGTTTATGTACCCAGTGGAGTTGATTTATAAGGAACTAGGGACAGTCAAAGTTCTCACACTAAGGAGTCCTGAAACAGTTCTCAAGCTGGTGAACACAGGCTGAAGTCACAACTTCCAAAATCAGGTAGGGAGGAGGTAACAAATTAAGCCCTGGGTCTGCTGTGGCAGCAGAGCAGCAGCTCCCACCCTCAGCAGGGCTCAGGAACCATCCCTGCCCAACATCCTGGACACTCCCAACATCACTGTCCAACTTCAAACCAACCAGGATCACTTGCTAAAACATTCTGAGACACCCTTTGGCCACTCACAGATAAGATCCAGGGAGAAAAAGAAATTCAGAATTCCCACTGAAACAAAGTTTTATTTTACTTTTCCGAGAGAGTCAATGCTGAGGATCAGGAAAAGGGAGTAGGAAGATTTTGCATAAGAACAAGCTTGCAAATATTCCCAAGACAGACACCAAACCTCAGTGACTGCCCTGGCAAAACTATAGGCACCTTCTATAACCATTATCTGGCCATGAGACAGTGATAATTTCTATACATTTGAATTATCCTTCTATGTGTTTATCTCAGGGTGTTTTTTCCTTGCTTTGAATAACTATTTCAAAATGGGAAATATAAAGCATTGAAACAGAAAAACATTTCTATTTTAACAGAAATTTGAAGGAATTTCTAATTCTGAAACTGAAATTTCCTGGATCTCAAGCGGCCACATTTTGCAAGTGGGAGGAGAGGCTTTGAAATAACTGGTTGCTCTCTAAGGTAAGACTGTGGCTGAACTCAAATGGAGTGACAAACAAAACTCAATTGTTTTCATTCACAAAAGCAATGTCTTTTAAGTACTCACTTTGTACACATGAAAGACTGAACCACTGAATAATGTTATTATGTTATAAAATATACAAATGTTAAATAATCACTGTGCTCTGCTAAAAAGCGATACATTCAGAAACACCTGAGGAAGTAGCACACAGTTACTACACACATTGGGTATTTTCTTTCCAAGGTAAATCCCCTGGGAGTTCAATATTGTTAACTGGTACCAAAAGCTCTTTTTTTATCATTTTCAATCCCTCCCAACCCAGTGAAGAAACAGCAGCAATTCCCCATCTATAAATTATGCAGGCTCAGCTCCAACAGCTTACTAGAAAAAAACAACAGAGAACTTAAGGTTTAGTGGTTTTCTATGCAGAATAACCCCCCATCCCTTCACTTCTTTAAGTTAAAACACTAAGTGAACAGGGTAACCCAAAGACCCCAGGACTCCATGCTCACTGTTCTGCATTCAAACACGTGCAGAGACCAATGTAAGGCTACACCCAGGACCGCGCTCAGCAGCAAACAAAAAGCTTATCCTTTCTACAGGAAATCACACAAATATCACAGGCTAGTCAGGTCATTGCAATTCAAGAGAAATGGCAAAGCTCATTATGTTATTTTTTTAAATTAAACGAGAAAGCAAAACGTAGCAGGCAACATGCAGAACTATGTGCTACTTATATCACAACTTCAGTAAACAGGCAATCAAACACAACCTCACCACCCCCCAGCACCTCTGGCACAGACAGCCCTTTAAGAGTCACTCCTCCAATGCAATTAAGTAGAAGATTTCAGAAAAGGATGCACAACAAACATTTAGCAGACTTAACAATTGGATTAAACAGAGTCCTGCGAGTTTAACACAAGTTCAAAGCATAGGCATAACATTTACAACAAGAAAGAAGAAAGGCACCTGGAGACATCTGACACTGGGCATGCTCTGCAGGCATCTCAGTGCGCACATGCTCTCTACCAGGTTGGAGCAGCCTAGCCACAAAGACCTTGGCACAGAACACTGCAGGGTGACAAAAAGGAAGGAAGAGAAGAAGCAGTTAGATGCCACAACAAATCACTCAAGGCAGGCAACTCATTAGTAAGTTAACGTGGGTACTTATCTATGTTATTTCTACATCAGTCACCAGGTTGGCGGCCAAGGGTAAAATAACCACTGAAGATCCTGTGCAGCAAAGGAGTCATCCCTCTGTCCTGTCCAGGACAAGCCACCCCTCTGTCCTGAGCTCATCTGCCTCATTTGTAACCTCTTGGGTTTAGTGCCCAGCTGAAGGTTTTAACTTAGCACCAGTAGTCTGGGAGTTGTCACAGTTTGGGTCCCACATTGCTGCTGACAGAGGTTCTGGGGCCTCACTCAGCAGAGGGAAACGCTGGGACACTCAGAGGAGCAACTGGGGACCTGTCCTTCAGCAACAGCAACTTCAGCTGCTTTTTTTCAGGTTACTGAGCATCTTTGTTCCTTAACCCAGATTAACAGCTCTGGAGCAAAGCTATACACCCATTGCCAAATGCTCTTTGCAGGGAATGCAGCAACTAGACAAGAGAACCACAAACACCATCATGTGTAAAAAATCCTCAGGTTTTTTGGTTCTTTACTGTAATTTCATAAAAACATGTGTCGTTCTCTATCTTAATACAGTGTTGCTGCTGCCTTATTTTCCTCTCTCTGGATTTTTTAAGGATCCTGCCCCCAGAGTGCACCCCAAAGAGGGAACAGCACCACGTGTTCCCTTCATAGTCCCCCCCGAGACACAAGGGCAGGAGGTTCCCATTAGGGTGGCAAATCTTGAGTGGAAGTGGAGGAGCTTTGAGAATTAAGGTTTGGTCCTCCCCACTGTCTCAGCTTTCCCAAACTATTTGTGGTGCTTTATTCCAACAGCAAAACCAACATTAATGTCTGAGGTTCCGGTCTCTCTTCTGGGACACTGACAACCAAAAAATCGAGGTATTTTTTAGACAGGAACAACCTCTAAGTTCAAACTGCAAGATCAAGTTCTGGTTAGTCAAGATACATGGTATCCTGAGAAACCAGGGGAAAACTTTGGAATTATCAGTTGAAGATATCCTAAAGCCAAATTATATCCTGACTACAGTTATTACTCACACCACCACCCAAGCCAGAGAGAGCCAAGCTTAACTACCAGACTCCCCATTGCTGACAGGAGAAGTTAGGAAAAGTCTGGAAATCCTTTTTGGGTTTTTTCTGAAGCTGAAGAAATGTTCTGCAGAGACTCCTCAAACCTTTTATAGCTCCAGGGTATTATTTCACAGCTCCTTTTAAGGACAGAGTAGCTCATACACCAGATAAAGTTGGGGAAAAGGCTTCAATTCCTCAGCATCAAGCAGTGCACAAACCCAGCTTCATCCCTTGGCACAGACTGCGCTTCCAGTATTTTTCACATTGGCTTTCAACTTAGTTATAACAAAGACCAGATCTTTAAAAAAGAAACCCCACACAGGCCAAAGCTGACAGGGAATAACGGGAGGTGAAGCCTCCGGGAAAGCAGTTTGTGCCAGGAGTGAGGAGGGGGAGAGAGCTCAGAGCACCTGAAGGGGTTAAAAACTAATTGTTTCCATTTCAGGTCTTATGAATAAAACAAAAGAAAGTGTAATATTTTCATCTCCATGCTAAGGAGAGAAATTAAAGCAAGAACAGGACAAGAATGCCACTCCCAGCATCAAAACACACTGGAATTCTCTCTCCTGTATGGTGTTTCTGCAACACTGAACCATTAAAATTCAGGGAATCATTGCAGGTATTTATTAAAGTCCAATGAAAATGTTGCATTTTTAAACATATAGGTCTAGTAAAAAAAATTTCATTCTGCTCACAAGACTTAACAAAAATCATTGACCAAAAAACACAGCAAACTTGTCTCCTAAGATGTTCAGATCAGATGCACAAAGCCGAGTAGGTGTCCATAAATTATAAGCTAAATAATTTAACTATTTTTCACTAGTTTAGGTTGTTAGACTGCTTTTTCTTTTATGAACTACTTTATACCTAAATAAGCTGAATTTTAAATACTTAAAAGAAAGATAGGTCACTCAAGAACATTTTTTTAAATTTCATTTAAAATACATTAGACAGCGAGGCCGTTTCCGTGCCAAGCTGAAGCCCCACAAAAGCCTTTTCACAGGATTACGAAACCCTGACTGAAAGGATTTATAAAACCATATTGCACAACACTACAAATTAAATATTGCCTCCCACTTCACACCACACAGGAACGAGCAAATATTTGTGTGTTCACCGACATGTCATTGCTTGACCTGCTTGCGTAGGGACTGTCAGGAATAAAAGTGTAATGGTTACTACAGACTTAACCTTGCCCAGCAGGAGCCTGAACTCCTGCCTTCACTCTCCACTTGTCTTTCCTCAGGATCCCAGGGAGATGCAGCACAATTTCAGAAAGCCTGGAGAGCTGGGGGATCACCTGAAGGCCCTGTCTGCAGGGCACAGAGGGGCCCTGAGCTCTAGGGCAAGAACACAGAAACTCCCACTGACTTTGCCATGCCTTACACTCGGAAGGATTCGTACCCTAATTTTATTATTAGATGATTGATTTTACTTCTATACACAAAGCTCCAGGAATTACATTGCAAGATTTAGGTTTCAACCTTAAATCTCAAATTTAAGCAGCCTATGCAAATGCTGCATTTGCATTCAAACCTGGAAATTCTCAGTAGTATCAGTAAAAAAGGAACATGCTTCAATGCCTTTAAATCTTAGATGCTAAGAACTTCTTATATTAATAGCAAAGCACAAAGCAGTGTTCACCCAACAAACCAACATTTTAGGATGAAGGTATCAAAAAAAACCCCTCTCAGGCCCTGAACCATCCAAAGTTTTCATTCCCCCTGGACTTCTCCCAGGTTACAGCACTGCTGTCCTGTTAAAGCACTGTAAAATGTCCAGAAACCATTTGGTTCAGTGCATCATTAAAGAGTGATGTCCCACGGAAATCCTCACACTTTTGTATCCCTTAAAAAGAAAAATCCCTCATTTATCCTATAAAGCCCATTAAATTGCTCAAGAAATGCCTCTGGACTACAGTGGGTATTCCTGATGGAACCAGCCCCCCTTTGCTGCCCAGGGATGGCAACATTGCAGTGTCAGAATCAAGAATTGCAGCATTTCCATAACCCAGCCTTGTGCTGCAGCTCTTAGAAAGTATTAAAATTATGACCTCGCAAGTTATATGCATTCATTTTATTTATACAAGATAATTTAAGGAATCAACACTTATTGGATCCAAATTTACAGCTTGGGAAATTCGGGTCATAAGGCAAAAATATCCTTGTTTTTTTACAAACAGTTTCTAGACAGATTCCAAAAAAGATTGGCAAGGGGAGGCATTTTGGAATTCCAAAGGAAAATGCAGTAAAACAAATGAAGGAGCTAATTTACTTCATTTTTTTCCAGGAAGCATGGCTAACTATATTAATTCACTCCTCCTGCAGCAACTTACACAGAAATTGAACATCAGAACCCAACAAATCTTTTCAGTTTATAAATCCTAAAGTCTGACATGCTTTTCTAAGTTTTCCTGGGACAGCAGACCAGTTCCTCAGCAAGGTTAGGTTGTGCTCTGGATGTCCATAGGGCTATAAATTGATATTTGAACTGGCAAAAAAGGTACAGGTTTTTAGTTGTAAGAAATTCACATGCTACTCACCATTGGTGATTTACTGCTTAGTTTACTTTGATTTAGGCCTGGACCAATAGAACTGACACTTCTTTATTTCCAATTATTAACAATTAATATTGATAAATTTATAGGGTAACTGTTGCTACTTAATCCCCTCTCCATGGCTGGGGGTTCAGTTTAGTGCTGCACAAAGGGGTGTTTATGAAAAGCAAACTTGGATTTGAGGGCAGTCTGAGCACCTGGGAAAGCCTTATGCTCCCAACTCAAATTTAATATCAAGTTTAGATCTCAGTTTCTCAAAAATCAGCATTAACCACCATAAGACATGAAAACCATAAAGCAGTAGCACTGTCTCAAGGCCTTCAGTATTATTTTCCACTCGGCAGGGCACAGTTGCCAGCTGAAGTCCATCCCGGTTTGCAGGCTGGGATATCATCCAGATCTTACCTGGAGCTTTTACTGTAAGTGATTTATTCAGAGTGCCAGGCAGAGCAGTGGTGAATCACTGGGCACGGGAAGGAGTGCTCTGAGGATGTGAGGGGTGGGAGAGCAGGAATGTCAGTGTGGGGGTGTGTGAATACTCGTGTGGGACATGCAGGGAGCACCCCCAGTGTCCCCGGTGACAGCCCGGCCCTGCTCTGCAGAGGGACTGGGGCAGTGACAGGCTGCCCCAGCCCAGGGCAGCACTCCGTGCTCCTCCCAGCCCACTGGGAGCCCTCTGCGAGCCCACGCTGTCCCCTGGAGGTGCAGGGTGTCCACATGCTCTGTACCAGTCTGCTGCAGTCGGGGCCATCCCAGCCTTTCCCAGGGCAAACGCAGCCTCACGGCACGGCCCGAGTGTCCAGACCAGAGGCTGTTGGAGCTCCAGCCCTACAACCTATTTCCAAACTCCGTGGAGTTTTACACATGTGTTCCAGTGACCTGCTTCAGTCTAAGGAGGACTATATTTTCAGGTCAAGAAAACTGTCTTAGATCTAATTTGCTCTTGCATTTCTGTCCTTTGATGAACTACAAATGCAAAAGTGATTTTCTCAAAAATAATTATCCACACAGCAGCAAACTCTTTTTAACTTGTGAAATGTTTTTGGTTATTCCTTTATTATCAGATCATTCTAAAAAAATAGGTAACCAATAACTGAGTCATGGTGCCATTAGGAAAACCAATTTAGACAAATGATTTGCCATTCCCAATAAAAGTGGTTCAATGCAACAACTTTCCAACAGCCATTCAAGATCTGCACGTGAGCTCTTGCATTTGGGGAAAAGCACTAAGTGAGGAATCAGGAAATTTAAAGCAAGACAAAGGGGAAATAATTGATGAGAGAAATTCTCCTCATTACCACACCGTAGCTCTAGATAGGACACTGAATTCACAGGAGGGTGATGGATAACGCTGTCCCACTCTGCTCCTGGAGATCAAAGTACACGTGTGCTACGCCAAATGAATGCTACAAAAGGAATATGGGTTCAGTGGAGAGAAGATAAAATGCTTTCCTTGAATATAATAACCATCTTACTCCATTATAATTTATTCATCAGGATAAGACTCGTCAGATGCAGCAGCTCATTTTCAGGAAGACACAAAGGACTAGGGAGAAAATCCTAATTCGTTTGTGTAAATCACTCTGAACATGAACTGAAATCATTTAAATTTTCCAAAATACACAGTATTTAGATTAACCCTCCTTCCTTCATGCACATACACCCCAACTCCCCCAGTTCCAAAACTCCCTTGTGCATTAACACACCCTGTGTTACATTCAAAAAGCAAAGGGTTTCCCCTGTTCTCCTGCAGCAGGAACAGAGGGGTCACAGACACCTCCAGACAGCAGCACCCCTGCTCTGAGCACATAACAGCTGGGGAAAAGAGACCCAGCACTGCCAACTCAGACAGGAGACACTTGGAGTGAGTTAAACACGTACAGAACTGTGGCTGAAACTTGTCTAACACGTCAAAAGTTGTCTCAGACTCTCTTCTGTATTAAGTTTTTAAGGGTGAGGCCTAACATAACTAACAATAATATTAACCCCCGACTACACACACTCCTGAGGTCCAAGCCTGGGCTCTCACATAACAAAATTCGGGATTCACAGGCAGGGTTTGTACACCAGAGGCTGCACAGAAATATTGACACAGCTCTGAGAGCTGCCTTATGTTGTATTTTCTGAAATGTAAGATTCAAAACACGGGTAAGAACAAAGCCATCAACCTGCTCAGCTCTACTGCTGCCTTTGTAGGGCTGTTTCATGTTTCCAAAAGTTTAGCAATATTAAATATCATAACACTGGGGATCTTGATCAGCAGGAGCACACATTTATGCTTCCTCTTTTTTCCCCCCTCAGTATATTTTGAATTATTTCCTCTTTTCAGGTTTCATCATAAAAGATGCCAAGTTCACTTCTGCCTCCTTATTTTCTCTTTTTAGAAAAAGGCACACCCTGAACAGTAAATATTCCACAGGAAGATGTTATTTTACAGTTTTAACTCCAAAGTGAGTCTGATAGGTGCATGGGACAAATTCAATTTGATATTAGATAAGACTGCAAGAAATGTGCCAGACTAAGGTTAGTAAGTACTTCCCTTAGATTTTCCCCCAGGTTTATTTTAAAGAATTACACTAAAACAGCATGTCCAACACCTCTCCACACTAACCAAATAAAATTCTACTACTCAAAAAACCAAATCAAAAACCAACAGCACCCTGTGCGCAAATAATTCATTACACATGTATTTATCAATTAAATTCAAATATAACTTTTGCACAAAATACCACACCAGCAAGACAAACGCAGAGTTAAAACAACCAATGGCACCTACGAGAGTCTCTGGTACAGGAGGTTAAATACTGAGGCCTTACCAATTGCTGCAGCAACTCCCTGCCAGAGAGAACACACGAGTGGCTTGGTGTTATTGCTACTACTGCCCAAAGGAATTGAGGGGCATTGCTTTGGAGTGACTTTGGAAATAAGCTGCCAAGTTCATCAAAGCACTAACTGACAACAGAGCTGGGCACTGGGAGAGCTGCAGCTCTCCTGTTCACACCATATATACTGAACTGGCAGAACTTTCTTTTCCTACCAGTTAGGGACACAGCTTTTCTTCCTGGGGCACAAAAGTACCCTCCAAACCCATCTCTGAGACAACATCTTGTAGCCTTTTACAGTCATCTCAAAATCTCAGATGAATGTGACTCAAAACACAACCACTTTCCCCTGCTCTGAAATAAACCCGTTATCACTTCAAGGTTCCTTCCTAAGGCCCTGCCTTACACCTGGCTTAGATACCTCCAAAACCAGCTGGGGACAGATCTTCCCACTGAAATCCCACAAAGGGTTTAGGACACTGCCCACGACAGAATTTCAAATGGCATTTCAGCAGGAAAAGCTACAGGAGTTTGTACGAGGAACAACGAGAGAAACTCTCTCCATTTCTGCTGAAGCCATCAGAACTCAGAGCAGGTACCTGTGAGCTCCCTGAACTCCACGAGAAGCTCAGTGCAGTCCCTGGCAAGGCTGCTCTGCCCTTCCAGAGGCAGGATGTGGCAGCCACTCACTCCGTGCCCTGCACACGCGGCTTTCCAGCTCCACAGAAGTTTGCCTCATGTTCCTAGGCCTGTCCTTCACAGCAGACCAGCAATTCCCTACAGTCCTACTGTAACTCCTGGATACACCCTTTCTGACTGTGAGCTCAGCAGCTGACTCCCTGTGTCCAAACACTGCGGGGACATGAAGCAGTTAAAGCAAGAGACTGAATGTGCGGACAAACTCGTCTAAGCAGAAGCAGCAAGATATAGTACAGGGTGACATCTTACCTGAAACTTTGTTTCTGGGCTTCAGATCCACCAATCCAGAATGAAAGGGGATTCGAATGGGTTTTCCTTCTCAGACTTGTCTGTTAAAAGAGAGCAGCCAATCATCTTCAGCTTGGTGTATCTACTTCTTTCTTGAACGAAAGCCCAATTACTGCTAAAGCTGTTAGAGACAAGGCACTGACCAGCCCGGCACCGACTGCGTTAGTGGGGCGGCGGATTGGTGGATCTAAGACAGAGAAACGGATTTACTGACAACAGTTGCTCCTTCCCCTACCCTGAATCACCCAGTGAACAAGTGTTTTGAGGCTACAGCTCACCTGGCAAAGATTAAAGAAGATGAGAAGAAACTACAGTGCAAACAACAAAACAAATACTAAAGCTCCAAGCACCAGCTCACACCTCACACAGCCGCTCCAGGAGCTGCCCCAAGGGCCATGCACAGGTCTGCAAACAGCTCCGTGTGCTTCTCCTGGTCTGCTATGTACATGCTCTAAAGCAGTTGATTGCAGTGATTATTTCCCTGTTTCCAGACTCAAAATGACCTGACTTGCCTCATACATCTGCAGCACAAAGATGGAGCCATTATGACATTCCAGACCTGAACAACAGCGCTGAATTTTGTGTATTTTCAGCTCCTTCTCTGGAAAACAATCCAGAACCAGGAGGGAGGAAGACACAGTCCACTACTCCTGAGATAAGAAAATGTCACCCCCTGCTAAGCAAAGAGATAAAAGGCCTCCAGAGCCAATACTGTCAGCAGCACACTTTAGGTGACTCATTTAAAGCAGCTGGAACAGTAACCCCTAAAAGAAGACGGAGTCTGCAGAAAACTCACACTACACGTGTCACAGAAAGCACATCCTACAGAGAACAAACTGTGAGCCTTTCAGAGAGATCTTCAAAAAGTCTGGGCCGTGGCCTATAAAACTTCCCCTGCCAGCAGCCAGAAGTAAGAACAACGTTTTCTAAAACCAAATGCTGCCACACCCCCAGACGAACACGGCGCGGTCGTCTCTCACCCTCTGCCCTGCTCTCCAGCCCCTCCAGGGAGCTGAATCGAGTGTTCCTCAGCCTGTGCTCCACATCTCAAGGCACCAGCAACTCAGACGGGTAGGAGAAACTGCCACTGTCCCCAGCTGTGTCAAGAAACTGCTCCATGAGGACATGAGTGCCCCTGATGGCTCACAGCTTCCCAAAGAAAGGAGCATCTGGGCCAATTTCCTGCTTTTCTACCACTGGTAAGGCCACAGTAATTACAGGGTAGCATTTCAAGGACAAAGCAGCACTGTAGGCCCAGTACCACGTCCAATGTATGATTTTTTAAGGCTGCCAAGAAAAGTACTAAGATGTTAAGGCATATGAGTCAGAATTTTAAGAGTACAATACAGCTCAGCAAGAAGTCACCTATCAAAATTATATAAATGTACTGATTTGTTAAGTCATTGCAGAGCCAGCAGGGTGTTGGAAGGAGAGGTCTTTCTCCATGAAGGCAAACCTCAAAATTATTTGCAATTGTCACAGCACAGGTCTGATTTTGGTCTGGAGAAGGACTGGTGTGATGGAGACAGCCTGAATAACAAGTTTCCCTGGCCAGTCCTTCCACGCCCCAAGAGATTCTCTATCAAATCCAAGCTGCAGATTACTAAATTTTGCAAATTCTAAGTGTAGATTTTCAAACAGCTGTAGGTATTTTTGTCTGAAAACTTGAAATTGGCTTCACTGAAAAGGCTGGGAGATTTGAACACAGTCTCATCCTGCAAACCACCCTGAAATACAACCACACACCTCTCAAAAAGGCAAACAGTGCACGTGTCACAACTTCTGTACCAGAACTCCACATTCACAAACTCCTCAGCAGAATGAAACTCAGAGTGCAGCCCTGCAACTTGTACACTGAATATACACATATATATAGCTGTGATTCTCCTCCAAGTCAATGAGCAAAACTAAATATTGTAGTGTTGCCACAGCCAGAAGTGGTTTTTTCACCATTTTTCCCAGAAAGCACATCAGTCTCTATCCCTATCAAGTAGGTCCCTACTACATCTTACAAATTTCCAGCTGTATTCATATGAGAAACAGGTCTGGGAAGCTGAACTACTCTTTGATCCCAAATAAAACTGATAATATCCTGGGGTGCAAATACAAGGATGCAAGTCCTGCAGGGACCTGGATTAACAAAGCACCGAAGAAACAACATGCCTTCAAACGTTCCCGTTGTTAATTTAGCCTGCATGAGAAGCAAATTAAGTTTTCAAAAAGAGTCAGTGCTTTTTGGTTATGAAAACACAAACAGCATTATGTTACTTTTGCATTATCTGGTCTCGGTCATGCATTGCTCATATTGGAAAATGTGTGGAAGTGGTACAGGAAAGCAGAGTAGGCTGTCAGATGTCACATCACTGAGCTCATAAATACATCAATAAAGGTGGGAAGGAAGGGATTTTCCAGAAAAAATGGATTTTCTGTGAATAATGATGCCATAAAAATCAAACCAAGAAATCAGATTATGTAACAACATAAACAGTGGCTCTTGTATAAAGAAGACATCACCCAAGAAAAAAGCTGGAAGGAAAGGATTGTTACTAATCAGCATTAGTTTAAACAACTCAGTAAATATTCTCATTTCCCTTCAATTTATTTTCTCCCTTGCAACAAAAAAACCCCTTGTCATGGAGCAGCCCTCTCATAACCATGGCCTCTTACTCTCTCCCACACATCATCCCTCTCCCACTGGCACGTTTGGTGCAACATCCATCTCATTGTAGGGCCATCAGCAATCTCCCTTCACATGCTGCTGCTGCACAAGCACCGGAGCTGCCCAGGGACAGGGATCTGGAAATGCCAAAGCCACGGAGCCCTCCAAGTGCACAGCAACACCCCCCAGCAGAGACACAGCACGGTGGTGAAACCAGAGAAGGTGGGTGAGAAAACACGCGGGAAATGAAAAGGTACAGCCGTCCTTCAAAGCACGCTCCCAGCCTCCCTGAGGCACAGCTCGTAACAGGGCAGGCTGTTTTGCTGACTTGCTGCTCACGACGCCCCTCAGTGACCCAAATTTTCCACACCACTCCGAGCCCTGTATCCCAAGGGATACAGTGAGCACGGTGTGACACAGCCATGGCAGACATGTGCTCCACATGCTCCACGTGCTTTGGAAAGGAGCAACCCAAGAGCACCTCAGAGAGGGCAGCTGTGCACACCCCAGCCTGCCCGCAGGGAGGGGATCTCGTTCCTCACGGACACCGGGATGTGGATCCCCAGCACGGGCAGGGCTCGGGCAGCAGCCCCGGACGCTGCTCTCACACAGCAAGCCCTGCACTGTTCCAGCTCAAGGGAACTCTCTGCTGCACCTCCCCTGCTCACGTGGGGCAGAGCTGGAAAATTCACTGATGGTACAAAATGGAGCTGCACTGGGAGGTAAAAAGCCTCCAAACCTTGAAAGAGACTGAAAAAGTGAAACTTTGGTCAAACACCAGGGCTTACTCTCCTCAAGATACTGTAACTTTTCTATTAAGAACCAAAAGCAATTTACTTTCAGAATTTTCCCTACAACTGGCACATCTGCAGCTTTCCTTCACCTGAATAAACTGACTGCTGCTGCCGTCACCAACCTCACACTTCTGCATCTTTGTAGTCTCCTTCTTCCCTCTGCCATCCCATTTCCCCAATCAGACCATTCCTTCACCTAACCCTTCCCAAAAGGTGCAGCTTTCCACACTTCTTTGTCTACTTCCCTCATTTCCTCCCCACTCTGCTGGCTCCAAATGCAGTTGCCGTGCTCTAATTCATGTTCTTAAGCTCTCCCTTCCCATTTTCTGCGTGGCTGCCAAAGTCACAGCAATTTCTTCTCTTCAGCTTTGCATCCTTCCTCTCGGAGGCACTCTCTGAAATGGGACTGTCACTCGGAGCCTGGCAGCAGCACAGACCTCACATCCCCTGCCCCACAGGCTCATCCTAAGGCTGTGCCTTCCTAACACCCATCCAAGCACCACCTCTTCAGCTGTCTGCTCCAGCCACTGCCTTTAGCCCATGTATGACCCCCTGTGTGCTTTAATGTCCAACACACAGCTCCCAGCTCTGCTCATTTGGCTACCGAAGATCAAAAAAATGATAACTGCAGAGCCAAGAGATTGTTACCCTGCTGAAGAAAGCACAACTAGGTTACACACAGTTTTACAAAAGCCTTACTAACTCTCAATCTACTCCCAGGCTTCGATTAAGAATCAGTGACATTTCAGCCAGAACAGCACCTCCTTTGTTTCAGCTGCAAAGATGATCATTGCCTGTATCTCCATCACTACAAAAGTCTGCTCTTTGAAGGATTCCTCCAAGAACACGTGGAAAAAAATTCCCACAAATACAGCTCTGCCTGTTTGGCTTGCAAAGACTGAGACAGGGAAGAAAAAAGCCAGACTACTATAGCCCTCCTGAGATACACACAGCAGCTGTATTTTAGTTTCCAAACAGAACACTGAGATTTATTTTGCACTGTAAAGCTTTAAATAGTTTGGGGGCACAACCATCTCCAGTTGCAGTAACCCAAGGAACTGATTTACAGCAGGAGCTGCTGCTGGTAAGGCAGGCCTGTGTGAAACACATCCTTCTGAAATTGGTACCTTCAGATTTGAAGACCTTCAGCTCCCATCAAAGCCCTGCCACGAGAACCGGAAAGATTTCTGGCAAGATACTCAATTAGAGTTCTTCATTTATTATTTACAGTGGTACTTTAACACTGGATGCTTTTAGGAGAGCCAGAGACGTTCTAGACACTGAAGGCAGTGTGTTAGGAAGATTATTTTCCACATATGGAACTTCAAGATGCAAATGATAACACAGTGTGAACAAGTGCTTGTCCCTTTTATTCCCAGGTATGGCCTTTCCATAACCCTTTCCTGCTCCTGCCAAGGAGCAGTGCCATGCTGGATCTGAACTGCCAGCACAGGGATCTGTGTCTGGAGAACAGCACAGGTACCAGGGGCACAGTGAAACACAGATGTGAGAATTTACACACAGGAGCCAGGGCCCGGAGGGGTCTGGTGGGTACCACAGCCTGGGAGCAACAGATTTATTTTCTTGTACTATCGACATCTTATGCTGGACACAGTTTACCCCATAAATGCTTAACTTTTTAACCTGTATTAAAAAAACCTTCTTTGTCATATTTATGTACTCTTTTACAACCACTTTAATATAAACTAAGCAGCTAATTACCCCCTGCTTTGAAAGCTGCTGGTAAAACTGAAGTATGGTGCAGGGAAGCTTCCTGAGAAAATGAAGAACACAAGGCTTTTAGCAGGTATCAAAGGCAAGTCGCAGGGTTGATGTGACTGAACACCATGGATTTTATACACAGCTCGGACTCTGGAGGTAACAACACCTATTTCACAAAGCATTGTTAGTACTTCACCTTAGGAAAGAAAAAAGGTTGGTTCTTTAAAAGAGCAGAAAGGTCACAGTTATCTAATTTCACTGAGAAAACCAAGCCCAGGAAGAAAGAGCCCTTTCAATCACTGTGGCTGGCCCCCCTTCTGGTCTGGATTACTTCCTCACCCCTCACTTACACAGCCCTTCCCTGAGCCCGTCCTAAGGCCGGAGGTGACTAAGCCAGACCCAACCCCTGCACACACCATGGGCCTGACTCTGCACACCCCAGTCAGCCCCAGGAAACCTGTGAGGCCTCGAGCCTCCCAAAACCACCTCTGCAGGCACCAGGAGCTCAAAGCCATGGAATGGCATCACTCAATCACTGCTCATCCCTGGAAATGACTGATGACAGGATACAGAACTGGCACCAGGCATGGGAAGCCCTCAGCTGTCCTAAGAGATACAGCGACCTGGGAACACTCACTGAAACTTCATACAGCAAATCAAAGTTGTCACTCCGAAACCTTAAAATACTTCTCTTAGATTCCAGCTTTAAAAATAGCAGTGTTATTTCCATAGCTGATTTTCCTTTAAATAAATGCAAATGATTTATCCAGGGAAGGCAGAGTCGAGGGCTAGAACAGTGTGCTCTGAAAGTTCCGTGCAATTACTGTGTTGACACATCATCTCTTGTTTATCAGCCCCTCAGATCCCGGTTGTGTTTGCTCCTCAGAACTTTCACATCACACATTTGCTCCTCTATTTACTACAGATTCATCCTGGCACTGCAGGGATGCACTCTGGAGCACCCAGAGAGCACCAATGGCATCTCCTGTATCAGAGAGGCATAAAACACTCTGCTTTTAGTAACCAAGAGCACTGTCACAAAGAACAGCACCCCCCTAGGTCTGCCAGGCTGGGGTGAGCCCCGAGCCCCAGGCTTTGGGATGTTTCCCACCAGCACTAACACCCGAGTTCTCATTTCACACAGAAATCCCTGATGGGAAACTCAACCCAAACAGCTTCTACTCTGTGGATTTAAACAAATCTCATGGAGAATCTCACCTTCCACACCACACAAGAAGGCAAAACTTCCACGTCTTCATTTAGGGATGATTTTCAATTATTTTAGTGAAACATTTCCACTCAAACAAGTGTTTCTGTGCAAGCCCTCGCTAAGGTTAGCATTAAATTCAGCTACCATCTACATTTTGCAGAGTACCATTTTCTGCTAGAAGCTACAGAACTGTTCATCTTATTAAAACTTTTACATATATTCATTTCTTGTGAAAGAGAGAAAAATTTGTTTCTTAAACCTCCTCCTACATAATGAAACTCTTACTAACCCCACAGACATTTGCATGGATCAGCATATTTCCCAGCTCCAGCTGTAAATGGAGGGTACAACAATCACCAGCAAAAGTTCCATTTGCTTCCTCCTGCTACAGCCTGGCCCCAAATAGGAGAGACTAAAACAGGAGAGCACTTAGAAAACAACAAGAAAGAAAGTTGAGGGAGCCAAACCTTGCAGCCCCAGACGCTATTTGAGCACCTCACACAACCCCCAGCAGAGGGGCGTCAGTGAACCACAGCTCCAGGGAGGGAAAAAGCCACCAGAACTCACTTCTCCCCTCGGGAATTTCACAGGCGTCTTTCTGGAGGAGCCTGATCCTGTGAGGGACCCCCCAGAGCGGCCCCAGCCTTCCCCTCACTGCTGCAGGGCACTGATGGCTTTGATGTCCCCCAGGGATCCACAGGGGCCAGGGCAGGAGGCTCCCCAGGAACAGCTTTTAAGCCCTTGGCCTCAGCGACCAGTAAAAATAATGAAAGAAACATAAAGGGGTTTTAGGTTTCCCCTTTTTCTATTTTATTTCTGCTTTTTGAGGCCAGGTGATACATTTAAAGAAAGTTCATATTTTCCAGATCAGGTAATTTAGCAAGAACTCCACTGGCCAAAAAACCCATTTAATGTCTCCACTGAACCCAGCTCACCTTCAGAGTGCCTTAACAGCAAATTACTTGCATTCTGCCCCTCAATTCTGAAGAACTGCATGAAAACTCGTATGTGAGACCAAATTATGCTTAGCACAAAAAGCAGTTACGCTCACGGCAAATAAATTAGAAGATATTTACTGGTTATTATTCTCTCCCAGCTCCTAACTGAATTTAATTCATGCCTAAAGGCAGCAAAACGAAGGGCCCCTCATATTTGACTGAAGAGACCTAATTTCCTTATATTAAAGAAAAAACATCTCTTCCCACTGCTCCCATCAGACCGCCTCTCCACCAGGGTGAACTTAGCGGCGTGAGCGTTAATGAGGAGTACAACCAACACACAATTAGGTGGTTCCGTGTGTGCCGGCCCGGCGCGGCCCCGGCCCCGCTCGGCGGGAGCTCCGGCCCGGCGCGGGGACCGGGGGGGCCCGGCCCGGGGGTGCGGGGGCGGCGCGACCGGACCC
>NW_020884973.1:1296185-1336707 GCF_003945725.1 Corapipo altera
TCCCTCAGGGAGCGCGGGGACCGACAGCAGAGCGGCCGTCCCGGCTCCCTCAGGGAGCGCGGGGACCGACAGCAGAGCGACCGTCCCGGGTCCGTCAGGGAGCGCGGGGACCGACAGCAACGGCGCTGTCCCGGCTCCCCCGGAGCCCTCAGGGAGCGGGGGGCCGACACAGGCGGGTCTGTCCCGGCTCCCTGGGAGCGCCCCTAGCCCCCCTGCCGTGTCCCCGCTCCCGCGGCCGGGCGGCCCTGCGGGGCTGTGGGGCCGGTCCGTGCATCGCTGTGGGAGGAGCCGCGCTGCGGTTTGTGCTGGAAACGGGGAATCGAAAGCGCTGGAAAAACGCCTTTGAGAACCCGCGTGTGCTCGCCCCGAGCTCTTGGCACAGGTTGCCCAGAGAAGCTGTGGCTTTCCCATCCCTGGAAGTGTCCAAGGCCAGGTTGGACGGGGCTTGGAGCAACCTGGGCTGGTGGAAGGTGTCCTTGCCCATGGCAGGGGGTGGGAATGGATGTTAAGGTCCCTTCCAACCCAAACCGATCTGGGATTCCATAATTCTCCCTCTGCTCCACCCTGTCCTGCTCCACTGCCCTCCCGCCTGCCGTGGTAAATTAACAGATTTAAATAGATGGCGCTTTCCTGTTCTCAATAAATTGATTCTATCCCAGGCAGTTTGAATATCCCACTACTGAAGCAGACTTGGCTGAATTTCTTTTTCCTGCTCTGCACCCAGACCAACACAGGAAGACTGAAATCTTCCAGCAGCCAGTCCTGGGAGAATCCCTCCCTCGCTCTGGACTGTGCCCAGGGAAGTAGCTCTGGGATCCTTCTGGCTCACCCAGAGAGGGAATCGCCCTCTTGATGCCAACCTGAGGGCTGTATCCACCTGATAAACGCTGAGAAAGCCCTGGGGGGGAGGAGAACAGAGCTTCAGGGGGTGAGGGAGCCTCATCAGCGTCACCGGGTACCGGTACCGGGGTGAGAATGAGACCTTGGGTGGGGTTGTAGCTGTCCCTGTAAGGTGTCCCAGCAGCTCTGACCCAGTTCTGCTTTCAGCAGAGCTGGGAGTGACTCGCTCAGCCCAGAATGCCTGTTACAAACCCAGGAGCTGCAACACAGGACGGTACCTTGGGAGATGAGATACCTGCCCCTCCAAGCTCCTGCACGGCCCACGGTGTCACAGGAGGAGGTGCCACCACCTGGGACTCAGGGGTGAAAATATGGAGAAGGAATTCTTCTCTGTGAGGGTGAGGAGGCCCTGGCACAGGTTGCCCAGAGAAGCTGTGGCTGCCCCATCCTTGCGAGTGTCCAAGACCAGGTTGGACAGGGCTTGGAGCAACCTGGGATAGTGGAGGGTGTCCCTGCCCATGGCAGGGGGTGGAATGAGATGAGCTTTGAGGTCCCTTCCAATCCAGACCAGTCTGGGATTCTGTGATACCCCGAATCACGAGCTGGTTCTGCACAGTGTGCTGTTTATTTAATAACCAGTTTTATTTAAGAAGCCCCAACCTCGGGCCTGACCTTGCTGGCATTGCTGGCTCAGGTTGTCCTGTCTGTGCCTTCGAGCAGGGTGCCTGTTCCTGCCAGCTTTGCTCCTCCAGCTGCTCAGAGGGCCAGCCCTGGAGGAGAGGGATCCCTGTCATGGATGCATTGACATGGGATTATTTACCACAATCCCACTGACAGCAGGCCCAGCATCCAGAAATAACCAATAGGTCTTGCCAGAGAAAACCTCCCATGCAGGTGAGAGGGAGACAGGGTGAGATCCAAAAGCCTGTAAAGGAGATGTGCCATATTTGCAAGGGGACATGGAAACACCTGGCTCAGGTGATGGTATTTCCATCTACTTAACCTCAGCCTTTGGCAAGGAGCAGCTTTTTCAGCCTTCAGGGTCTGTATCCCACAGTCAAACTGCAGTGTCCCCATTGCAGCGGGGCAAGGAGCACCCAGGAGCCAGGGCAGGATGGGAGACACTCAGGTGCTTCAGGGACCAAGGACACACAGGCTGCCAGCAGATGACACAGCAGGGACCAAATGCAGCAGCAGGCATTGGAATTTGGAATCCAAACTGTCCTGACAGCAGCCCAGTGTGACAGCACAGCACTGGGGTTTGCCATGGAAAAGGACCCAGAGCTTCCTGCTAAGCATTTTTTTCCATTACCTGTTTGAATTTCCACTAAATGGTAGAGAGATGGACAAATGGGAATGGTGCAAAGTCCTTTCTTATTGACAGCACACCTGCCTCCCAGGACATTGGTGTCAGCAGAAATGTCTTTAATCCATTCAAAATTGCTTAGGACAATGCTTGTTGTGAGCTCTAAACCCTTTTTGTAGGACTTAAAAGGTAAAGCAGGAGCTGCAAGTCTCCATCCCCAGCAAACAACTGCTACTGCTCCAAGTCTGGGGGTGAAACTTTGATGTACCTCAAAAGCTGCCCCATTTACATTCTTCTGGACAAAGCCAACACCAAACATGCCATTGCCCCAAAGTCCCATCTAAGTGGGGCCATAAAGCCCAAAGTCACACACGTGCCCATGTCAGCCTGGGCTGTGTGAGCACTGCTGGCCCTCAATGGACAACACTCCATTTCCAGGTGAAAAAACATCCAAGGGCTTTTCCTGCCAACCCTGGGCACCTGAGCTGAATTCCTTCCACCTTCACATCATGACCTGTATAACAAAGGACTTGGAGGTCAAATCACACCCGTTGTAACTCCCCCTCAGCCAGCTCACAGAGGTGTCACCGAGACTGAGATGGGACAAAATCCAGCCTCTTCTGCTCTCCCTGTAATCAGACGTTTGCTCTGGACATCACCCAAGGCAGCAGAGATTTGTTTGTGACACCAAAGTAAAAAATCAGCATGTCTCAGTCTAAATATACACAGAATAGAGATTTGCTGACCAGCACAATGCTCTTGGGGCTTTCCAAAGTACTGCTGTACAGCCAGGCTGGTGTCCTGACTATGGAAAGGACACAGCCAGGACAGAGGAAATGAGGAAAACATGAAAAAAAAAAGAAAAAAAGGATAAAAAAGGGGAAGGGGGGAAATCTTCCATTTATCTGTAGAAAGAGTAAATCCGTGTCTCATTCTGGCAGTTGATGCATTGCACCAATGGATGGTGCAGCAGGGGCCGTGGGTCTCACTCTGTGGCAGGAGATGTCAGCTGGAACTCGAGTTCCTGTAATCTGCTTGTAATAGTGACAAAAACAATTCCTATGATATGAGAGAAAGAGAAAAATGTTGAAATTAATTAAGGACAGCATTATAAAAAAAATCAAACATTTTGGCTTTAGCAGGGAACACCAGGAAAAGCAAGAGAGGGGATATTGATCCCTACATCTGTAGATTCAAATTGTTTCTCAGCAGCTCCCAAAGTAAGACCTTGTGAGTGACATGTCCAAGACCTAATAAAATGGATGAAAAACCAGGTTTTTGATAATTTTTTTCTGAGATACGAACTCACTGAGAGAGAGTCAGTCATGTGAGGGAGCTGAGGGGGCTCAGCCTGGAGAAAAGGAGGCTCAGGGGGGACCTTCTGGCTCTGCAACCCCCTGACAGGAGGGGGGAGCTGGGGGGGGTCGGGCTCTGCTCCCAGGGAACAAGGGACAGGAGGAGAGGGAACGGCCTCCAGCTGTGCCAGGGGAGGGTCAGGTTGGACATCAGGAGGAATTTCTGCCTGGAAAGGGTGGTCAGGCACTGGCAGGGGCTGCCCAGGGAGGAGTCCCCATCCCTGGAGGTGTCCCAGGAAGGCCTGGCCATGGCACTGAGTGCTCTGGGCTGGGGACAAGGTGGGGATGGGGCACAGGGTGGGCTCGATGATCTTGGAGGGCTTTTTCAACCCCAGTGATTCCATCAGTCTATGATTCAAGCACGATATTCCCACGAGTACCTGACCCCCAGGCTGCAGCAATTTGGGGAGCAGTCTCTGGGCGTGTGCTCTGCTGAGACAAGGCCATATCAGGAGCTCCTCCCCGGTGAGTGACAGATCTGTGTCACATCAACACAGCAGCCACACAGGGACATGGCTGGTAATTAGTGCTAATGAGGACCTTGCTCAGGTGGAAGCACACCCGGGCGGTGGGGCAGCTTCAGCCCAAGAGAACTCGCTCTGCCCGTTCTCCTGTGAGGATGAGGATGAGGGGAAGTGGAAGAGGGAAAGTCCCAGTGCCAAGGAACCCGGAGATATCTCCACGTTGTGCAACAGGGCCAGAATCCATTGAGGGTGATGTCATCCTCACTGCATCAAAGCAAAAGGAATCAGGTGTTTAATAAAACCCTGGACAACTTGTGTTGCGGTCTCGGGCCCAGCACTGCCCTGAGAGCTCCGTGTCACCCTGTCTGGGACACGGCCCCAGCCCAAACCAGCACCTTGGGCTGACCCTGCTGAGCCTTGACCATCATTTCAAGTCCCTGTTTTTTCTACCTTCATTTGTCACAGGAGGATTTGCTCCCTGATCCCCCCCAACCTCTATTCCCACGCGGGATAGTCTGGCTGTGGGTCACACTGCCATGGACCAGCCCCACAGCACACCTGGGCTGGGGTACTGGAAGAGACACCACTTGAGTTTGTCTCACCACATTTTTCTGGATAATAAAGTGAACTATTTCTAAGCCTGTGCCCATTTCCTGCATTTTTTTTAGGCCTTGGGTAGCCCAGGCATATGGGAATCATCCTGGCAGCTTGGACCTTTATTCCAAGCTGCCTTCGGGTGTTAAACACCCACAAGATAAGCATAAGAGCAACTGGACACAGACTGCTCTGAACCCACCCACTGCCCCCAGTGCCACTGCTAATCCAGCCTGAGGCAGGGAAAAACAAGTTAAAGTAAGAGCCAGGCAGTGACAAAATGACAGAATCTCTGGGATTTGCTCTGGGGCTGGTGGGAGGCAGCTGCTCAAATCCTCCAGCAGCTCTGTGGGTATCCATTTCCCAAATTTCAGATGCCTTCCTGAGATCCCCAGCCTAACAGAGTCTACTCACTAAAACCCTCATCTTGGATCTTGCAGTGTTTATTTGGCTGTTTGGATAGGGATCAGGGGTTACTCAATGGCCAGTAACAGTGAGAGCACTAGAAAAGCAAGGGCAGAACCATTCCAAATTCTCCTGCTGGAAGAATAATTATTGAACTTCCAGTTGGTAGGAGTAAGATATAAATAAACATTCTTGTGAGGGCAGGGATGGCTGCACTTGGAGCGTGAAAACATTTATTCTTCCTTCAAAGAAGTATTTGTAGCCAAAATGAGCTGACACTAGGTTCGATGGGTTTTTTAAAGATCTGGAAAAGATTCATGAGCAGATTCGTGGTGACCCAGGGTGGTACCAGGGCTGCTTCTCACAAGGGTGTGGGCACAGGGCTGCTGGCACTGCTGCCTTGGGTGATGGGGCACAGGGCACCCACTGATCTCCACCCACACTCCCAAGCATGGGGTCCAGCAATTCTTCTTTCCTGTGGCTTTGTTCCCCGGATAAAGATTGGGATATAAGGAAGGGAGGGAGAGGCAGGTGTGAGCAGCGAGAGGCTGCAGCTGCAGTGCCCGTGTTGGTGACTCAGGGCTGCAGCTCTCACACAGCTCACACAGCCCACGGGATGAGCAGAACATGGGCTTGTGGTCCAAAGATGAGAGAGGCAGAAAATCACCTTCCAAAGCATGGATTAAGCCTCTTGTCCTCTGCTCACAGTCCACTGCTCCTCAAGTCTCCCCCAAGCCCAGAAACCCTCTCCCAGGTGTAGGAAAACAGCACTAGTTGCTCTTTGCACTTCACACAGGCAGGTGAAGTGAGTAAAAAAATACTCCCTGGTATGATGGGACTTGGTCTTGAATATGGACTCAAACTGCCAGTCATATGAAAACTACAAAAAACCATCAGCTCATACAATTCAGAAAGGTGTTTACAAGGTGGGAAGAGTTCATTACAGTGTCAGCTTTAGAGTACTATGAAAAAACTCTTCAGTTTGTAATAAACCATATTTGAAACTGGCTGAGTCCCCAGAGCTGCCCAGCCCTCCCACCCCTCACACTGAGCTGTTGGACACCGTTCCACTTGGTGCAAAATGATTGTGGGGACTTTTGGGATGGGAACTGCTCTGTCCTGGATGGCACCTCTGGGGCTGGAGTCACCTGCAGCCTCTCCCCTAAGCCTGACTCAGCATCCCCAGCCCCACCTGAGCCTGGCTTGGCATGCCCAGCCCTGCCACACCCCCTGCCCTGCCAGGGGGGCACCTCTGCACAGACACAGCCCTGAGCCACCCCCAGCCCCAGGCCAGCTCCTCCCCACATCACCCACAATGTTCAAACACTGGGGGCATTGAAATGCTGTTTCACAGCACTGGTACCCCAACATTAAAACCAAACCCAGCCCCAACCCAGACCCCATGCACCTTTCTGTTTATTTATTTCATGTTTACACTGCATTTGATTCTGTACTCACAGAATCCCAGAATCACTGAGGTTGGAAAAGCCCTCCCAGCCCATGGATCCCCCCGTGCCCCATCCCCACCTTGTCCCCCAGCCCAGAGCACTCAGTGCCATGGCCAGGCCTTCCTTGGACACCTCCAGGCATGGAGACTCCAAACTTCCCTGGGCAGCCCCTGACAATGCCTGACCACCCTTTCCAGGCAGAAATTCCTCCTGTTGTCCAACCTGACCCTCCCCTGGCACAGCTTGAGGCTGTGTCCTCTTGTCCTGTTGATTTGTCCCTGGCAAATGCTCTCTGTAGACACACAGTCAGGTTATTCCAGTAATGTCTTTATTTTCTCTGGATGCCTTCGGCATGTTTTGGACACTTAAGAAATTAAAAAATTTGTTCACCTTGTACTGGATGAAGAAAACAAAAAAGAGTCACAAAATCCCTGTTTTATCCTCAGAGCCAGCCTTGCTCTGCAGCCTTTCCAGGGTTCTCACCTGGATTTTAAGGAGGGACAATAACAAAAAGGGTTTCTGCATCCCTTGCCTGGAACTTCAGCATCCCTTTTGCTGCAGGAGTCAAAAACAGATCCAAACCTTCTTCCCTGAGGCTGAGGCTGGAGGTGTCACTCCTAAAGGGGGCTGGAGCAAAGTAAATTATGGAATCACAGAATCACAGACTGTGCTGAGTTGGAAGGGACCCACAAGGATCATCCAGTCCAACCCCTGGCCCTGCACAGGACCATCCACAGGGATCACCCCCTGTGCCCCAGAGGATCAGCCAAACCCTCCTGGAGCTCTGACAGCCTTGGGGCTGTGCCCACTGCCCTGGGGAGCCTGGGCAGTGCCCAACCAGCCTCTGGGGGAAGAACTTTTCCCTGAGATCCAACCTGAGCCTGCCCTGACACAGCTCCAGCCATTCCCTGGCTGCTGTCCCTGGTCCCCCCAGAGCAGAGCTCAGTCCCTGCCCCTCCTCTGCCCCTGCCCAGGCAGTTGGAACTGCACTGAGGCCTCCCCTCAGTCTCCTCTGCTCCAGCTGAACACACCAAGTGCCCTCAGTGTCCTCACACACCTTCAAATCAAGGCCCTTCCCCATCTCTCTTGCCTCCTTTGGACACTCTCTAATGGCTCAATCTCTTCCTTCCATTGTGTCCCCCCAAACTGCCCCAATGTTGCAGGTGCCCCAGTGCAGAGGATGTGGTGCTGCCATCGCTCTGAGCCAACCACAAGCCCCAAGGACTCCACTTGACCTCAGCTGGAACTGGACCATGTTCCCACCACAGCCAGGGATTGTCCCTGTCCAGTGACAGCAACTCACTGAGCCCCAGCTTTGCTTTGGTTGCTGCAATTACAGTGGGTGCCCTCAAGAATTGGATCAAATGTGGTGAAAATGCTGCAAAGCTCAGCCCTCAGCACTGAATTAAATGTACAGACCAGAAGACAGAAGAGCCCCCAGGGACTGCTCAGGGCAGATCCACCCAGGACACGGCGCTGGCTGCAGGAGCAGCACAGGAGCTCCTACGTGTGGCAGAGGGCAGTGCTGGCTCTCCAGCCTGCTCCAGGAGGTGACATTGGGGCAGCTGGTGGCCTGCCAGTGGTAAGACAACCTCCTGAAGCCAATAATTGATTGGAGGATGACAATAAAGATACAAAAGACTTGCTTCACTCTGCAGAGCCCTTTGGGCACATCCACCTATCCCAACAAACAGGAGGGACTGAGAGCAGCCCACTTATCCCATTATAAGAACTGAGAACAAAAGCAAGTCTCACACAGGGGCTTTATCCCAGCACTGGGCAGTGAGGGATGAAACCTCCTGCTGGGTTTGCAGCCCTTTTGTTGGTCTTCATCGGAATTTACTTACAGGTTATTTTTTTACCACAAATTGCAGTTGTGTGGACTTTGGGAAGGATTAATGCCCTGGGGGTCCCCCTGGGTCCTGCCATCCCTGCTGGCCCCCAGCAGCCTCAGGTTTCTTGTCCTGTGCAGTGCAGCCTGAGCTGCAGGAGCCCCCAACACCTCCTGTCTGGCCAGACACCAAAGGAAAGGCAGCTTTTTGAGGAAAGAGGCTTAGGAACAGCAGTTCTTCCTGAGCCTCGGGTGTATTCTGATATTTTGACATATTTACAGCAGCTCTTTGATTCCTCTGGTAGCCTGAACCCCAGGAGATGAGACAGTGGGTGATGTGGCACAGGGGCACCTCCCAAACAGCACCCGGGGTCTGTGCCCATGGTGGGGGATGTCCAGCCCAGCAAGAATGGCCTGGACTGGGAGGGACCTAAAAGGTCATCTCATTCCAACCCCCCCCCGCCATGGGCAGGGACACCTTCCACCAGCCCAGGTTGCTCCAAGCCCTGTCCAACCTGGCCTTGGACACTTCCAGGGATCCAGGGGCAGCCACAGCTTCTCTGGGCAACCTGTGCCAGGGCCCCACCACCCTCACAGCCAGGAATTCCATCCCAATATCCCATCTAACCCTGCCCTCTGGTAGTTGAAGCCATTCCCTCTTGTTCTGTCACTCCAGGCCCTTGGAAATAGTCCCTCTCCATCCTTTTGGTTGCTCCTTCAGGCACTGGAAGGCCACAGTCAGGACCCCCATGGGGGTGACCTTCACACCCATGGATGTTTCCAGGCCTCTGAGCAGCTGCAATCTCTCTGAGAGCCACCCAGGCTCGGCCCAGAGGGAGATCCTGGGAGCTGTGGGAGCCACATGCTGTGCTGGAAGGCTGAGACCCCCAAAATACCCAGTGACAGGGACTGGGGTGTCCCACCCCCACACCTGGGGGAGGCACCACGGCAGCAGGACAAAGCAAGGGGAGACACCTCCACCTCAGCCAGGCCCAGCAGCAGGAGTGTCCCCACACTGGGGACATCTGTGGCCAGGCAAAGTGTTCCTGAAAGATGGCATCCAGCTCCAGCAGTGCCCAGAGGAGGCCAGGCAGCCCTCCCTCTTCTCTTCTGCCTCCTAGTTCCTCTACAGTTTCCATTTTCCTCATTGGAAAATGGCTTTTTCGTTCACTTTTACCTTCCAGGCAAGTCTCCCCCCTCCATCCCCTCTGTCTTCAGATAATACAAACCTCTCTGCTATCTGGGGTAAATTTAGACATGACAGTGCAGAACCTCCCCACTGGGGGTAAGGTCTGTCCTCTGACATCCTTCCTGCACACCCAGTCAGTGCCCTCCTGTGCCCCCCAAACCATCCCAACCCCCCCCATGGCTGAGCAGCACAAACTGTGCCCTGTGCCTTGGCCAGGGGCTGCAGGAGTGTGGCCAGGACTCTGATCCCTGGGGAAGCATCCAGGAGCTGGTTTGTTTAGTCTGGAGAAGAAAAGCTGGAGAGGAGACACGGCATGGTTGCACCTCACTGGTCGTGCTCCTGAGAGAGCATTGCCAGAGGAGGGGTTTGTGCCAACGTGGAAACTTGGTGACCAAACAGGTGAAGCTGCTCCTCAGGAAAGTCCTGCCCTGGCATTAAAAAGAAGAACCTAGGTTAGAAACTGGTTGTGCCTTAAGAGCTCCAGAGGTGGTTGGGGTTGTAGGGAAGAGTCCAACACTTGGACATTCAGACAGCTGGACTTACACACAGATTCCTTCAAGAGCTCCTGCCTCCCAGTCCTGGCTGTCCAAGAGCTGCCACATCCAGGGTGGGCACTGAGGTGGCTCTGGGGGGAGCACACACAGCACAGCCAGGGAGCCACAGCCACGGCAGAGCCGAGGGGGAGCCCGGGGAGGCAGAGGGGATTGGGACCAGCCCTGAGAGGGGCACTGGGAGAAGAGCAAGGAGCCAGGAGTCAGCCCCCAGCAGTGGCCATGGAATACCTGCACCGAGCAGGACAGAGCAGTGGCTGGGGCAGAGCTGGGATGTCCCAGCCCCTCCCAGCCCCTTTCCAGCCAGACTCTCCCCACCCCCAATTCCACCCTTTCCCCAGCTCAGCCTCCACAGCAGCTCGAGGTCACCCCCTCGTCTCACTCATTAGCAAGAAGCCAGGATTTGCTCTTTGATTTATTTAAGCCCTGACAACGACTCAGAAGTGTTGGAAGTGCAGTTTTTCACCACCGACTAAGAATAGCCGAGTGGAATTCCAGAGCTGCCTCCCAGCACCGCGGGCCGGGCTCGGCTGCCCAGGACAATGGCATTTGCAGCCCGTGAGCGACAACAGCACAGGCCAGGCTCCAGCTCCCGAAATAACAGCTTAGAAAGGGCAAATTCTGGCTTTAATTACGGCAAGACAAAAAAATGGTGTTTAAAAAGTGCATTATCAGAATATCTGAGCACACGGTGCAGCTTTACAGCAAACAGGGCAGGCAGTGAGGGCAGGGTGGGCTCACTACCCACGACATGAAAAGGAGCAGGTAACACTGATGGTTGGGGCACGGGCAGCTGGAATGTTTGGAAGAGCTGAAGCCCTTCGGTGTGAGGAAACAGGAGCAGGCAGGCAGCAGGAGCTGATGATCCCCTGCAGGTGCTGCAGCAGAGCCTCCCCCCAGCCCTCCCTGGCAGTGCCCGGCCAAGCTCGGCTGGACACCGGGATGGGACCCTGGGTGTGCTCTGAGCCACTCTGAGATGCCCAGCACCAGCTCCACGGGACAGCCTGGAAGTGGCACTTCATTTATTCTCTCAATTTCAGCTGATCAAGGCCAGATCCCTTCCAGGGATTTCCCAGCCCATGGTCCAGCAGGCAGGTGGGTGGAAATCCATCCATCCCTCCCTCCGTCCATCCATCCAATCCAGCCATCCCTCCAGCCATCCATCCATCCATCCAATCCATCCATCCATCCATCCATCCATCCAGTCCAGCCATCCCTCCAGCCATCCATCCACCCAATCCAGCCATCCTGCCTGGCTCCCAAACCCAAACCTGCAGCCCCTGACCACTTGTGGCTGGAAGTGGCCACACTTGCCCCCTCCCAAACGCCCTTCCCAGTTCCAAGCTGTATCAATTCCATGTGCTGAAGGTAGTCGAGGCTCCTGGATGGGAGCACTGCAAGGGTGATTCTCACCTTTACACAGCAGGAAAAACCACCTGATCCGCTGCAATATTTGGTGTGAAAAAAGGCTGGAAATCAGCACTTTTAGCCAGGAAACAATCTGAGTGCAACTGGAACAAAAGCCAGGCTGCAACAGAACTGCTTTCTGAAGGGTGAAAGGGACCCAGCGACTGGATCTCGGCAGCTGGAAGGAAGAAAAGAGTTTCACCACCTCTCTCCAGTGGCCTCATCCTTCTGTCAGGGTGAGGTGCCTTTGGGAGTGTTCCAGAGGCAGCTGGAGGGGCCCAGACACACCTCAGGGCAGCCCAGTGCACGTGGCCAATGAGACCCACTTGTGTTTTCTCACTGAAATGTGAAGGGGGAGAGACAGGAGAACCAGCCAAGATTAGTGAGGAAACAGCAGCTTCCAAGCAGGTCTGGTGTGGAGCAGCTGTGACACCGGAGGAGGCAGCTCTGGGCATCCCCCCACAGCAGCCAGGCCTCGCTGCTCCTCCTTTCCCCGGGAATGCAAAACTGGAAAGCAGAAACCAGGCTTGCTGGTGCTGCCAGTAAAGGGTGAAATGAGAAATATTTGGGGTTTTTTAACAATACACATCCACATGCCTGGTTACCCCAAGTGGGGAGACCAGTGGGCAGTTTTCTGCAAGCAGCAGCTTCTCCTGTGACTGCGCTGACTGAGGGGATCGTTTTTATATTTTTCATTTGGTGCTGACCTCAGCTCGATGCTTTGACCTGTACCAGAAGATGCATGGTGATCTGTTTTCTGTACTTAGGTCACAGACAGCGTGAGATTTGTGCATCATTGTTATTTCTGCTCCAGCAGAAGTGGCACATCTCCGAAACTCGGGTATCCAGAGACCCAAGGACGGCGAGCCCAGACCCTCCTGTCTGCTCCAGCTGCAGATCAAACACTGGGAGAGGCAGGGACTACAAAAGGGGAAGCCTCAGGTCTCAAGAACAACTCCTGCTGCACCAACCTGCATGTGACAGCAACAGGCAAAGAGCCTCCCACCCAGATCCTGCTGCTCTGCTGTGAAGGTGGATGCTCAGCCTCAGCCAGAGCATCTCAGCTGAGCAACACCAGCCAGGAGGTGATTTCACACATCCCTTAAAATTCCTGATACTAATGATGTCTTTCCTGTACTGCCTTCCCAGCTGGGGCAGGAGGCAGGTGCTCTCTGGACAGCCCTGGTTACACACTGAGCTTGGCTCCAGAGACCAGAGGTGGCAGCTCAGGCCCACGGAGCCAGAGCGGGTCTGTGCGGGTCCAGCGCCAGGAGCGAGGGCAGGAAAGGCCCCTGAAAAAAAATGCTCAAGTGTTCTGTGACTGGAAGGTTAAGGACAGGTTTCTGCCCCTGCAGGCTGCCCTTCACCTGCCTCAGGAGATCACCACAGGTAACACTCATGGCACAACAACCTTTGGACTGGGGGTGTTGGATTTTTCCTCCCATCCTTAAAGGAAGACTGGACGTGGCACTCAGTGCTCTGTTCTAGTTGACAGGGTGGTGATCACTCATGGGCTGGACTTGCCCTCAGAGGTCTTTTCCAACCTCATTGATTCTGTTATTCTGAAGTCGAGGTTTTAAGCTACAGTTCAAACGAGCAAGTGAATGTGCTGGAGAAACACAGGATCCCTGAGGCTGGAAAAGATCTCCAGGATCACTGAGCCCACCCTGTGCCCCATCCCCACCTTGTCCCCAGCCCAGAGCACTCAGTGCCACATCCAGTCATTCCTTGGACACCTCCAGGGGTGGGGACTCCAACACCTCCCTGGGCAGCCCCTGCCAGTGCCTGACCACCCTTTCCAGGCAGAAATTCCTCCTGATGTCCAACCTGACCCTCCCCTGGCACAGCTGGAGGCCGTTCCCTCTCCTCCTGTCCCTTGTTCCCTGGGAGCAGAGCCCGACCCCCCCCAGCTCCCCCCTCCTGTCAGGGGGTTGCAGAGCCAGAAGGTCCCCCCTGAGCCTCCTTTTCTCCAGGCTGAGCCCCCCCAGCTCCCTCAGCTGCTCCTGCTGCTCCAGCCCCTTCCCCAGCTCCGTTCCCTTCCCTGCACACGTTCCAGCCCCTCAGTGTCTCTCTTCCATGAGGGCCCAGAACTGGACACAGCCCTGGAGGGGCCTCAGCAGGGCCAGCACAGGGGGAAAACTGGTCCAGAGAGAAACATAAGCCCAGCTGAAAGAGCTGCCTCCACACTCCAGCACTGACCTAAAGCTGGGACTGAGCTGGGAGTAAAAAGCAGGAGTTTCCTGAACTGAAGAAAATAAATCAGGAGTCCATACTATATTCTTAAATATGGTTTAATACTCTTCTCCATTTCTGTACATCACAACACCAAGATATCACTGCTTGGGATCTCTCTGCAGAGGCTATATAGTAGCGAAGGCTAGGAATTTCCACCCCCGTTGAACGTGTTTGCATGTGTAAGTGTAATACATATCAGTATATATTGATATACACATCAATATATAATGCAATATATATCACTGAAGAGAACACATTGATTAAAGAAATACAAAAATTTGGCATCATTTCCAAACTTAAATAGTAAAAATAAAAACTACAAAAAGGAGCTGCATACCCTAATGTATCATGTGAAACAACAAGCAGTATATTCAAAAATGTAAATTTACATCCAATTTTTGTGGTCTTGTCATGTCACATTAGACCCATTTACAATGGCAGAATCCAGAACATACCGCTGTGAGGGCCCCAGGGGTGCTCAGACCTGGCTCTGGGCACAGCCACGGCACACCCAGTCCCACCTTCCGCGAGAATTCCAGCTTGGATGTGAGAGCGACAGCAAAGCCACCTGCCAGGTTAGAGACCAGGGTAACAAATTGTATTGCTCACAGGAATTTTGGACCTCAAAGAACAGCGTGGCAGAGATTTTAAGACAAGCTCCCCCTCCGTTCAAGTGAACCAGGATCATGGGACAAGAGGCAGGTTTGCAGCCGGCGACGCACCAGGAGGGCAGGACAGGCCCGGCTCCCACGGGAGTGCCAGGGACCCACAGCCCGGGAAGAGGCAGGACCAGAGCCCTGGGAAGAAGCAGGACATGTGCATGTGCATGATCTGTGCCAGTGCTCCCCTGGCCTACAGGACCCCCCACACCCGGAGCGGGTCGGGCCGTGCTCCGTGGAACAGGCAGGACACAGAGCCTTGGGGGTCTGGGGCACCCAGGGGCTTTAACCCATGAAGGGCACATCCCCTCCAGGACAGACACTGCCTTAGTGCTGGGAGATGGTGTCCCCAGGGCCTGTGCCAGCACTCCAAGGGTTGGTATCCAACGTTCCACACCCCCAGCACTAAAGTTTCAGCCTTCACTGACTCAGTATTCCTGTAAAATACCCACTTCCCTTAAAGAACTGTGGGTTCAAATTCACATAATCAAGGAAACCTTACGCAGTCCTAAAGCAAAAAGAAAAACTTACTGAGGAACAAAAAGCCAAGTGTACCTTACTTCACTGAAATCTCATGTTTATTTTTGTCAAGACTGAAAAAAAAAAAAAAATAGAATTCCTGAAGGCTGCACTGTTCAAATCCAAATTAAGCCCGAGACTTCAGCAGCATTTCCATTGCAATCCATGAAGTGCATTTCCTAGTTTATAAGAGCAGTGTTTCTGCAAACAGATTAAAGCACGTTTGGCTGGTGAGCCTCCCCAAACCATTGGAATTTGCAAGCCACACGTTATGAACTAGCACTCAGGTCAGTGCCTCTTCAAGCTTTTGAAGAGAATGGCTCCAACCTCGTTACATCTCTTCTGCAGCCTAAGCTGAGAATGCCATGTAAATGGGTCACGGCGCTGCCAAATGCAGCGATTGATTTCTCCAATCAAAGTATAAAGAAACAAACCAGTAGGATCTTACTTCTATTAATTTTTGAAGGAAGAGGTTTACAGCAGTTAATGTATCATGAAGGTTAAAAAAATCATTTCCATAAAATACAAGAGCAACCAATTTCACCATTGAGTAAAAGTAAAAACTGGGATTCTTTTTTAAATTAGTCCAAAGTGGCATATAGGAACTTAGTAGTTTGCTGCTGTACTGACACTATGACAAATCAAAGTGTAGGGTTTTGCTTTCTTAAATCCAATGCTTGTGGATCAAGTTCTGGAAATGTTCCAATTCTAAGGCAGGGATCTGTTGTGTTTTCCACCATGAGTTTGCTCCTTGGGTTGGATGCTGGAGGGGCGAGGCACGTTTTGCCGGACCCAGGTCGACTACCTAGTAGTCATCAAGGTCAAAAAATTCATCGTCTCCTCCTTGGTATTCCATGCCCTGGAAGTCCACTCGGTACCGCAAGATACCTGGCAAAGACAACATGCTTTAGCTTCTTCAAAATTCCACCTGAACAGTTTCCTGAGCCCTGGCTGCACATCCAGAGCTTCCCAATTAACGCTCAGCAGCCGGCTCAGGCTCCTGCTGAGCCCTGCCAGCAGACACGCAGCTGGAGTGACAAATCCACAGGGAACTCACGGCCAAAAGGAAGGAATGCCCACCTGCCCAGCCAGGCCAGATTCCTCCTGGAAGAGCTGAGCCCATTCTAGAATCGTATCACAGAATCATGGAATGGTTTGGGTTGGGAGGGACCTCAAAGCTCATCCCCCCCCGCCATGGGCAGGGACACCTTCCACCAGCCCAGGTTGCTCTAAGCCCCATCCAACCTGGCCTTGGACACTTCCAGGGATCCAGGGGCAGCCACAGCTTCTCTGGGCAACCTGTCCCAGGGCCTCCCCACCCTCACAGGGAAGGATTTTCTTCCTAATATTTCTTTTACGGTTGTATTTCCAAAAAATACCAGTAGCAGATCACTTGTTCCAATGTAACTGCTCCAACAGAGGCCTGTCAGTTAAATCCAGAGGGCAGCTGGCACTGAGGTTAATTTTACAGTGCAGGAAAAGCAGGATTTAATGGCTGTATTCCTGGACTCTTCCCACCCCAAACACCAACCCAGGGTTCTGGGAAGCCTGCATCCCATTTACTGAGGTGAAGGGTATTTTCAAGGAGTATTTCCCTTCCAGTCTACCAGGCCTGGGAGCACAGAGGATCCCACCATGCAAAGAGGCTGGATCTGGCAGGAAATTAAGGACTCCTGGAATTACAAACCTGAACACTTAGAAACCTGTTGCTCCTTACGTAGCCAGAGAATCCAAGCTTGTTTCCTTCTGATTGGTTCTCTGGGCCTAGAAATTCCTGTTTCCAATACATTCATCCCTGGTTCACATCCATCAAGCCAAGCACAACCAAAGGCAGAGCTGGCTTAGCAGCAAAGCAGTCCCAGCTCTGTCCTGGAATCCCTGGCCTGGGCAGAACATGGAACGTGGCAGGTGGTTGTGCCCTACCCTGCCAATGATTTTTGTCAGCCTGAAGCACAGGATCCACCTGCACCTCTGCTGATCCTGGTCACTGAGCTCAGGAGAAGGACTAAAGCCTTCCAGGGTCTCATTGCTCCATGAAGTTGGGCTAAAAACACTTTGGATCCAAGTACAGGGAAGGTCTGAGAGCTGAGTAAGAGATCCAACTGCCCCAGGAGCTGGGCTGGGGTTTGTCAGACACAGTGAGGCAGCTCAGGGCCCTCCTGACATGCCCAGCTGGAAAGGAGGGCAGCCCCCCCTCTGAGCACTCTGGAGGACAGAGGGACTGAGGAACACAGCTGGACAGTGACAACTGCCCACAAGGCATCATCATCCTGCTGCACGTGGAATGAGTTCACCTGGACATCCCTGGTGAACACCATTTCTTCTTGAACCAGTTTCGTGACTGACAGGACTAAGACTAATCCCACTGTTGGTACCAGACTATCAAACCAAACACTAAACCCCCACCCCCACATTTTTCTCTTGCAATTTACCTCCAATTCCTCCAAATCCTTTCACAAATTGGGATCCTTCTTGTGATTTGTCTGTAACAATTTCCAATGTTGCTCCAAATTTCTTGTAGTTGTTTGCAAACCACTCCAGGAGGGGCATACTTTCTATCAGTTCATGTTCCTGCCCAGTCTGTGGAGACATTGGAAGGGAGAAATGAATAATAAAAACTGTCCTGGTCACTGTCTGTTTGGTATTGAGAAAATTCACACCAAAAGTTGGCTTTGGCTTAAAAATCACCACGGTTCTGTCATTCCTAAGAAAGACAGCAGCCTTAATGCTCCACAGGAAGCTTTGTGGTGGAAGGCATTCCTGACACAACTGTGTCAGACAGTGCTGGCTCAAGCAGAAGGCTCTTGGTGCTATAAAATGAAACAGGCCTTGTTTTGGGCCTCTCTAATCTGGAACTTAGGGCAAAAGCCAGAGAGAAAATGCCTTGTTTGTTCTTCTGCTCAAGTGTCACCTCATGCTACACACTAAGTTTTCATTGTTCCTTTAGACTTGTTCTACACCCTGCAAAGATTCCAGCCCACTCAAAGAGACACTGCTTCCAGTCAGGAGCACTGATCCATGCAGATACAGAGGCCAAAAGCACAGTTTTGTAACTAGAAGGTCAAGTGATTATTGACATAGACACACATCACTGTAGGTAACACTGCAGACCTTCCATGCACAGAAGGAATCAGCAATTCCCTCCAGCAGGGAAAGCAGCTGGAAATGGCCTCCCTGGCACAACTCTGATGACTCAGGGATGCCTACCCTTTGGGCAAGGGACACACTTTTTTGCCCTGTTTACTCTGCAAAGTAACAGAGACCCCCACACACCGCATCAGGGCTTCTGACCTGCACAGGCAGCAAATGACAGCTCCACACATCCAACACATCCTACAGCAAACACTGCCCTGCACCTCAATCCGTGCCATGCTCTGTAACCTCACAGTGGTTCTGCACGGACCAAATCAGTGCACAGTGAGCAGGGAGCAATGGTTTGGGACCTTGGCCTGCATGGTGGCCACCAAACTCCTGTAGTAGATAGTCTGAAGGTGGCCAAAGCCCCTGTCACCTCAGCCCATTTACACAGCCTTGGAACTGGCAGCAGGGAAGACTGGAGAAAAGCAAGTCCAGGGGTCACAGTGGAGGTGAACAGAAGAGCCACAGGTTACTGCCTTGAAGTCTCACATGAGTGCCAGAAGATCACCATGCTCATGTGCTTGTGCCAAACTAAGCCCAGATGTCCAGAGCCCTGCACCAGTAACTGAGAATAAACCCACAAGCCCCAAAGCTGGAATACCTCCTTATCTGTGAAGTGAGATTTATCCTTCTCTTGTTCTGGTGTCAAATACAGGATCTTCTCCTCTGAGAAGCAAGAAAAAAAATAGTATTAGGTTGGATAAAGGTACAAGATGCAGGTTAAAGGCAGCAAGAGACTGAGCACAGCCAGCAATTACAGCTCAGAGGGTCTGCTCACTGGCACTGCCTTCCTTTCCAGCTGAAGCTCTCCCAGTAACCAAGGAGGGCACAGCAGCAGGGAACAGCTGTAGTGCCAACACCAGAAGAGGGAGAGGCCCTGCTGTGGGCACAGGGTTTGTCTGCAGTCAGTGAGAATGGTGTTTCTGGCCCTAAGGGTCCCATCAGCCTCCCCTCTGGCATCACACTTTCACAGCTGGAAGGCAGGTTCCAGGCTGGCCCTGTGACAAACTGCCACCCTGGCACTGCAATTCCCTCTCTGCAGGGGAATCCTGCTTGTTACAAGATTTCCCCCCGAGCTGGGAAGCTGCAGGTCAGTGACCTGCCCACACAACCTCCCTGTGATCAGATCTCCTCAGGGAGCTCCTCCAGAGCGACCTCTTCCCATGACACAGTTCAGGTGTCAAACCCCCAAGCACCCTGTCTCCCAAAGTGTCACCTACCCTCCGTGCCTTGGCAGTGCAGGACATATCTCATTATATCCAGGTTTTCATAGACTATCAGTATCTCTACTGCTCCCATTTCCAAAGCTTTTAGTGTATCTTCCACACCAAAGCAGTACTTCCCCGTGTCCTGACTGATCTCATCGAAGTATCGTCCTGCAGCCAGGGCACAAAGAAAGAGACTGTCACCAGCACTCATCACACCACACACAGCTTCAAACAAGCTTCACTTGAATGCAAGAAGAAGAAACTGTCACCAGAAGGCCTGGAACTAAGGCAATCTCTGGTGAAAGGTTGGAGAAGGCTAAAGAAGATGGGGAGAAAAAAATTAACAAACACCCCCCCTCCAGTATTTGAGGTGCCCAGGTGGCAGAAAGGATCACAAGTCACGCTCTCAGCCACCATGGCAGGGCTGGGGCAGCCCAAAGGCACTACCAGGAGGCTGGAAGCATGACCAGCATGTTCAGTCACACGTGTCTGGCTCAGGAGGAGGCTGCACGTGCAGCACATACCTATTAGTTTTTTCTCTTGGATGAATTTCACATTGGAGAGGACCTCAGTTGACAACTCAATCGCTTGATTGAACCCATTTTCTCCTCCATATGAAATGTCAACTAGTTTGAGCACTTTGGATTGCAACCGCTAAACAAGGGAAAGAGGAGACAGGAAAAATTAAATCTGTTCCAGAGCAGGGCCATCAGATTCCTTCATCCCACCACAAGAGTACAGGCCTGGCAAGAGTCACTGCATTCATCTACTGGGCTTCACTTGCAAGCACAAGCTCTGAGTCAGAGGGACCTCTGAATGCACGATATTGAACCACAATTTTCAGGCAACAGGAACACTAAGATTTGGTTTATTGGAGTTTAATTCCTATAAAGCTTCTACTTTAGATTTGGGGAGACAAAGAACATGAATGCTATTTCCAAATCAGGGAGGACAGATTTCTTATTGGCACTGTTTTAAGAAAAGGAGATCTCCTGCAAGGAGGGATTAGGAAAGGGAGAGCTCTTTGGATACCCCACACTTTTAGTTTTGATCCAGTCACTTCAGACACAAGTTACACCCCTCTCGAGAAGCATCTCAGAGCTACTGTCGATATCACCATGTTACCACCAACAGCTTCGACAGGGGAGCTCTGCTCAGGAAAGGCCACTCACCTGATCAAACATGTCAGACTGACTGAGTTCAGTTTTGAAATCAGCTGACCCAGCCAGGACGAGCCCGGCCACGTTGACCTTGTCCCCGGAGATGAAGAGCTGCACGGCCGTCTCGGCCACCTTGCGCACGTAGTTGTGCCGCTTCTCCATCCGCAGGCGAGCGAAGCGCAGGGCAGACTGACCTCCCCGACCTGCACGAGAAGGCTGAGCCAGCCTGGGCACCACTGCACTCCAGGAGGGCTGTCAGAACATGGGCCCAACCAGGCCCTCAAGAACCAAAGCCAAGGGCAGCTGCAGCAGTGTGCCACAAGCCAAGTCGTGACACTCATGGCACAGGCAGTGAACAAAGAGAGCCCATTCACAGCAAGAGATTTTTCTCCACATATCCCATAGAGGAAAATATGGTGATTTTCTTTTCTTTCTATACAGACTCACAACTCTCTATAGAAACTGAACATCTGTGCACGTTCTGCATTTCCTTTGGTGCACTGCTGATGCAGTGAGCCCAGCAGCCCCTGCTGCACAACCTTACTGCGGGACACGTTTCTGCTTCATTTTGTCCCACCCCACTCTCCACAGGACAGTAGGTCAGGAATACCAAACAGTCAGTGCCTGACTACCACAGAGCATTATCGAGTGGAACTCAAATTTTCCTTGCTCCATGAGGCTTCTGTGCTTCTTGCAGGGAACAACTTCCTGCTCTTCACTGATGTTTGCACACAACACCACGGGATGCAAACTTTAAACCAAGTGGGATTACTACCTGTGCTACTAACATTTCATTAAAACTGTCCCAAAACCAAGTAAAGGGTCAAATGCACCAAGAAATAAAAAGTGTCACTTTTAGGATCAGCTGCATATTACCATGATTCATTAATTCTGACAGAAGGTTCAGACTAGAGGCTTTGCTGTCAGATTCCAAGGAAGCAAAGACTTGAATAGAGCTAAACCCCTACAGGCCAAGTTCCCTGCTTCCACCCCCACATCCCACCCCAGGACATGCTGCTGCAGACAGTCTAGAGGCAGACTAGTGTGTTACCATGCTTCTTTGGAAGATCCACAGTGAATTTGTGCAGGACTTCTCGTGTGTTTCCTTGCAGGGTTCCAAAGAGTGCCCCACTCCCATCTATTACAATAAAGCCAAACTTGCTGTCATCGGAGAGCAGCGCCGTGAGGGCCTGGAACAGAGCAGAGGTGTCAGTGAGCACAGGGGGTGAGGGACCCTGGCTCAGACAGGTCACCACAGACAGCACAGCTCAACCAGTTTTAGTTCTGTAGGTGTTCATTGCTGTTTGTTTTACAAATAAACTACAGGAAGAGCAGCAGATTCAGGAGCTGTGACTATTCCAGCCCATTGCAGAATGGTTTGGGTTGGAAGGGACTTTAATCATCTCATCCCACCCCCTGCCATGGGCAGGGACACCTCCCATTAGCCCAGGTTGCTCCAAGTCCCGTCCAATCTGGCCTTGGACACTTCCAGGGATCCAGGGGCAGCCACAGCTTCTCTGGGTAACCTGTGCCAGGGCCTCCCCACCCTCACAGGGAAGGATTCCTTCCATATACAATCCAATCTCATGCAACACTGTCAAGAGCACAAAGGAAACTCGAGTTTAATTCTGATCACTATTTCACAGCCTTGCCAGTTCCTCACCTGAGGTCACGGGCAGGTGTGACAGCACAGCCCCAGCGATGGGCTCAGGGAGGTGAGAAGGGAAATGATCACACCTACAAGGCTGCAGCACCTCCCTGGCTGGCACAGCTGGAAGAGTCATTTTCCCAGCACTCCAGCCAGGAAAGCAGAACTTGTTCAGTTGACTGTCAGTTCATTTTTGCACTCCAAAGCACTGACACAGCCTCTCAACTCGCCTCTACCACAACTACTGGGCTGCGGCACCTGCTGACTTCAAGCCCCACAGGCAGAATGATTAAATCTATAGTGTCTGTGGCAGATTCAGCCTTACAGAACACAAGTCACAGCAGCAATAGTTGTTCTGTGCATAACTGCTTACAGAGAAGACAGCCGTAACATTCCCTGCAAAATGAAGTTATCCTTCCATTTTCTTCCCTGTACAGGAGGCAGCTGAATTCATCCCATAAGGTCATTTAAGTTGACCAACAACTAAAGCACTGCACAGCATCAAGGGGTTTGAGTTACTTTTGCCCAGCTTCCTGCCCAGCCTTGCTCCTGGTGGTGTGGGACATCCCAAGCACCCCACCCTAAACTCCCATTTCAAGGGAATCTGTCAGCTTCTGCTCCCTCAAGGGCCACCTGAGCAGGTGGAAACATCCAGCACACACACTCTTTCTCATTTATACATGCCCCAAAAACTAATAGCCAGAATCCTCTTTCTAACTGGCAAACACACATCAGCAGGATGGAGAACTTGTCAAACTCCAGATTGGTTTAAGTCCCCAGTTTAATACTGAAAGTGATGGTGCTGGTTTACTGCACAGGCCCTTTAGCCTGCCTGCCTGATTAATGGGCTGAACTGAAAGGATAAAAACCATCAGTCATCCTCTTCCAAAATCCACAAACCAAGCTACAGCTTTCAAGCTTCAAAGAAACAGGCACTAAGGTTTAATGGAATCTCCTGGCCAAAATAAATATTCTGTATTAATTCCCCAGCAGTGGGATGAATGAGAGGAGGAAGTGGCATATTACATTGCAACTGGGACAGAGCCAAGCAAATCGTGTGACTGGAACAAATGCTCCAGCCAAGGTATCAAAATAAGTCATTGTAAGCTCTGCCCCTCAGACCCATCGGGTTCCGATCCCCTCGGGGAGGTGCTTTGGTTTCATACAGGCAATAAAACATCCAGAGGAATTCTTATCAGATAACTCTTGCCAGGCAGATGACTGCAGCTCTGATGTTCTTGATTCCCTCTTACTTTAATACAGTATCCAGTGATCAGTGATTTCCTCAGTCTCCCCTCTGTCAGCAATTCCACTGTTTGACCTATCAAGCACCAAAAAGAGACTATTGCTTTTTTTCTGTTCCTGCAGCCTGGACTGAGTTTCCTCCTTGCAGCTTTAGCCTGAAGGTGAAGATCACCTCCTTTCCCTGTTCCTTCACATCCCCTCCTCCAGATTTCCTAGGAAATCTGTGAGTGCACAGAGCCAGCTGCCCTGTCTGTTAGCTCAGGGTACATGCTGGGGGAAACATGGGGTTAAAGGCATTGCTCTACAACCAAAGAGATGGACAAAGCCCAGAATTCGGTGCTCACATCACACAGCAGGCTTTACAGTTCCATCTGATTCTGCAGAAGTAGAATAATCCCCTACTCCCAAGGGGAGAGCACACAGCCCCAGAGGGAGGGCCTGGCACCAATCACACCATCCAGAGCAGCAACGACCAGAGTCCTCTCAGGTCACTGCCACCTCTGCCTGAGCAGTGCCACACACCAGCACCAGTGTACTTGGAGCTGCCGCCTGGGAACAGCCTGCTGGGCACTTTTGGAGTGAATCAGTGCCCTGAGGCAGTAGCCTCAGCAGAGGACACCAAATTAATCCCTCTCCTGACAGGGCAGAAGGAAACCCACCCCTGTCCCACTGCCAACAACGGCAGGGACAAACACCTCCCTGGCTCTCTCCTGAATTCTCTTATTTACCTCTTGCTTTCACTTGCCTGTGGACACATGGACTCAGCAGAACTCTAAGCCTGGACCTGTGCACAGGTTTGTATTGTTGGTAGGCCAAA
This sequence comes from Corapipo altera, assembly GCF_003945725.1. NCBI lineage: Eukaryota > Metazoa > Chordata > Aves > Passeriformes > Pipridae > Corapipo > Corapipo altera. Next base: position 1,320,205 of record NW_020884973.1, read on the forward strand.
GATGTGTTGGGATTTCATCCTTTGTGGGGACACAGAATATCAGGGATGTACCTCACCTGTTCCTTCCTGTACTCCTACCCTTTGAAAGCCAGTAATGGATTGGATCTCCAAAAATCCAAGCAAACAAGCAGAACTACCTCACTGAAGGGCCTCTCAAGCCCATGTCACATGAGTTTGACAACAGGCAATTAAGTCTCAGCCCACACATCTACTGTGCTGAACACCCTGGACGTGGGGGGAATGGTGTACTGCAAACACTGAGAGCTCTGCACCTGCCAGAGCCAAAACAGAGGCAACAAACTGACTGCTATAAACCACATTACTTTAAATATGCCTCAAACCATTCATTTAACTTAATTAGATGCTGGATAAAAATAATCTCACTTTATCCCAGACAGATGAAGCACATGCCAGTTCTCCATCAAGGGTCTCAGTTAACACATCTGATATCAAGACTGGCAACACTGATAATTATCTTGGCAGTACTTTAAGGCCTGGCTTGGAATAAGACCTATGGGCCTCTGCAGTTAAGAAGAAAGCTCTCTGCCTCCAGTTACAGAGAGGAGCCTATGTCTGTGGGTGACACCAACTCAGCAGTCACGGGCTGGGCCATGACATCAGTGTGGCAGGAGCTGGCAGTGTCTCAACTCCCTTCAGCAAACATCACACATTTGTGGCCAGTCACAAGCCCTCCCCAGAGCATGTGCTCCCAAAAGCCTGCTGTTCCACAGGCTCAGCACACCCAGGTGGGCCCAGGCAGCCCAGCAAAGCAGGCTGACTTTGGCTGCTGCAACAGGAGAATTCTTACCTCTGTGTGGAATTTGTTGTCACACAAATACAACGACGTATTGATTGGTTTGAAAGGTTCAAAGTCAATGTTGACCTTCTTCTCTTTTCCTTCTTCTGTCACAATTGTTCCACAGTAAACAACCAGACCATTTGGAGGTACTATAAACAACACGATGCAGTTTCAGTTCACTAAGAAACATGGCAAGCTGCACCCATCACAAACTAACTGCCAGACCTTGAGACTCATGGCAAAGTTGAAATTAAAGTTCCCAAATCTTTAACTTTCCCTTTCCCCACCTCATTCCCTTCCAGAGCTCTACAATGGAAAACAAACTCATTTAGTGCACCTATGCCTACAATGATCTGTTAAACCCAGGAGCTTGCAAACTCACAGGACCCAGAGAAAGGTTGAAGAGCCTCAGGAGCTCTCCTAGTGCTCATACAGTGATTTACAGACTGACCATCCCAAGGAAGGCCACATGCCAGTGTAAAGGCAATAATGATGAACTCTTTCAGTGCTCATTTTAGATGGTCTGGGTCTGTTCCCTCCCAAATGATGGCAGCTGCACAGTGCATAAGGCACACAGAAGTTTCTGCTTGATGCAAAATCACTTTAATGTAAATGAACTATTGTGGAATAAATAACTCCTAAATCTGGCCAAGTTTAGCAGAATCAGCACTGCTAAGGACAGAATCATGAGCCTGCTTATTAAAGACAAGGACCACCACACTTTTCTAGTCCCAAAGTCCACCCCTGTAGTAGCCATCCAAGGGCAACATACCTGGAATATCAGTGCAAAACAGCAGCACAGGCCAACAGATTTGATTAGCGGAAAACTGCATAGTGCAGGAACTTAAGGCTGCTTCCAAGAAAGGGAAGTGTGCCAGCATCCATACAAGCTAGAAGTTACCTTTGTTATAGAGTTTCAGTCTTTGCTGTACAGATGTAATGGCTCCCAGTACTGAAAGGCGATTCACTCGAGATTTAATGTTGGAGGCAGTGCCAAACTCGTCCGCCAGCATTTTCGCCACTCGCGAGATCTGGTCTTTGGGGGGAATGATCAGTGATATCATGCTGGTACCATTGCTGAGAAGGGAAAAGAGAGGGGTTGTGAGCAGCCAGCCACCAAAGCAACAAGTGTACCCACACGATATTCCATGCATGCCATTGTCTCCCATCCCTCCCGCCTCGCCAAGGATGTTTCTTCACTGCTACCAGTGTAATTCCCCTTCTGCTGGACAATAATGGGACAGTAAAGAAAATAAAACAGGCTCTTCAGAGGATTTGACTCTATAACCCAGTGTTCAGGTTTGCCACTACCAAGCAAGTCCTCCAAAAGCTGCTTGTTAAACCTGGGATGCTACTCTGGGAAAAAAAGAACACACATGCAGGCTAAGGGCTGGGAGCTGAAGGCAGGGAAGCAGCTCCCAGCAGAGATTATTTAAAACAGTGCAGCCACATACTTTAAGGACCATTCCATTTGTTCTCAGACAGCTGGAGCACCAGGCGGCCCAAGTGCTGTTTTAACACTTTGTTTTCCTCAGATTAATAGAGAAAACAAAACTGGAAGGATCCCTTTGCCTCAGTCAGCCTTTTCTATTTCCCCACTAGCACTCTGCTCTCCAGAGCATCTCCCCAGCTCTGGCAGCTGCTTTCACTAAACTGTGCTTAACTACATGACTGCTGGTTCACAAGCACCAACCCCAGGCACAGTCAGGAGATAAGACCCCACAAATCACAGAAAAGGCTTAAATTACATGAAAATAAGTAAGTTTGATATTGATTTTTCCTACGGCTTTGGGATGGATCCTGCAGAGGTCTTAATCCCCAAAGCTGCCTCATGGTTCAAATCCATTCAAAGCCAGCATTGGGGAAGTTCCCATCTGCCTTCCAGCAGGTACCTCCCATCTGCCATTGAAGTATCCCAGATGTCTGAAGTGCTGCTTCTGCATTGTCTCAAATTTAACCCAGACCTCATGCTTCCCATTAGAGTAATGACAAAAAAAATCAAATACCTCATCATATCCTCCAGCCCTCTCTCAAGGGCAAACCAGCTAAGCTCTGTGAAAAAACCTCTTCTCAGGATTCTGAGTCAGAGAACCAACAAAGTGCTTTTTGGACATCAAAAAAATGGGGTTTTGCTCTTTTACATTTTTTAGGGGAGGAGAAGACTAACACAGCCCCTGCCTGCTGCTGTTCCAGACTGTCACTGCCTGAAGTGTTTGGGCTACAAAGGCAGCAGGGAAGTGCTTTAAAAAGCATCACTTCATTAGCCTCTTTACAGAAGTTGGACAGCCCTCTCCCAAAGATCTTCAATCCAGGCCAAGTTGAAACAGATGCTGGTAGGTCAAATAAGTCCCCGACCTTAAAGACAACTAATTGGTTTTAATATCCAAGATCCCCATACACACTAATCAAGAAAGTCACAAAGAGACACTTGCCCGTGTTACTCCCAGAAGGAGCTTTGAGCCATGCTGACAGCTCTCAGGCTTCCAGGTCACACCAGCCAAGAACACTCCAGATCCTGCTCAATTAAAGCAGTTGGTTACCCCAGAGAATGGCACCAGCCTTAGGGGAGAGATAATGGCCTATCATTCCCAGCAGGTTCCTTTGAGGAAGAGGCTGATCAGAATGAAAGCAACTCTTCCTAACTTCCCTGAAAGTAGCACTCATCTCTTCCTCTGAATGAAGAAAGTCTCAGACTTCCCAGAGATTAGGATATCACAACCTCCTGCATCAACTAAGGGCATCCCAGTGTGGCAGGTGGGTGCTCCCTGGCTCTCCTGCTAGGAACAGATTTCATACAATTTTTCCTGAATTGAGGACAGAGGGGAAAGAGCAGACAGAGTCACGTCACTGGCTGCCTGGGAGAAGAGCCCCGGCACCTACATTTCCTGTCAGTGAGCTGCAGAGCCAGAAGGTCCCCCCAGAACCTCCTTTTCTCCAGGCTGAGACCCCTCAGCTGCTCCAGCCCCTTCCCCAGCTTTGTGAACAGCAAGGAGAAGGTTGGATGTGCCCCCCCAAGATCAATCCTTCAGTAAAAAAGCCTTGTAAAGCTACCTTCAGTTTTTAAATGCAAGGCAGCCCTCAGATCCCAGTCCTGGCCCGTGCTGTGTTCCACTGCCCCAGAACTGAGCACTGAGCACCCATGGGATCAGACTGGGGGTTATTTGTACCACACACAGCACCTTAACTACAGAGCAGAGACACATCCCTGGCCCTTGGGAATACCCTGCCCAAGGTGACACAGTGGCTTTCACAAGCCCTCATGATTTATTACTGCAAACAAACAAACCAGAAGGGTCTCTCTGATGCTGCACTCCCCCTCACTTAAATCTCAAACTAGTTCAACACAGCACAGCACTGTGCTTGGTCTAACCCTTCAGCAAATTCCAGCCTGGATTTATATCCAAAAGCACCTTCCACTACCAACATCAAGTGCACTTCTTGGCTTTGGCAAGCTTTCACCACTACAGAGCCAAAGCTATTTTTGGCTCTAACCAATTCCTGCAGAATCCAGTGACACAGCTGGTGTGCAGCTTGCCACAGGAGCAGCAGCAGCCTGAGCACACTGTGGCATCCCAGGCTGCTGGAAGCCCGGAGCACCAGGAGCCAGCCAGCCTGTCACCAGTGTCCCCGGACACCCAAGGGGGGAGCCCCTGCCACATGCTGCTGCCACTGCCCCCCAGCCCAGCGGCTCATTAGGCAGCCAGGTAACTGAGGGGACAGCCAGCACCCCCTGCTTGTCTCCCTCTTCCTCCAACAAGCACAAGGTCAGGACTAAACACTAAACATCCCAGAATGGTTGAGACCAGCAAGACACCAGCTGAAGCAGATGGGCAACAGGAATCAAGATGGCTGCAGAACTCCCTCACACACCACTAACACCTTGCTATCCTACCATGGAAGGGCATTTTTCCCCTCTCCAAGCAAGCTTGTGCCTTCTGACCTTCCTGCAGGATGGCAAGGTCTAAAAAACCCTGTGGTTGCATCTGCTGAACTCACCACAGTGAGACAAAATGCAGCAATGAGTTTCTAAGAAAGCTGTTGTTCAAAAACACTCAGAAAAAAGTAGGTTATTCTGCAGAGGAAGACAATTTCCAGGTCTCCTCTGGGTCTTTGCAGCCTCAACGAGATGACAGGTATTTCTGCAAATCCCATCCTGCCCCCCTGGCAGCTGCGAGATGAGCTGCCACCAGGTTCAGCAGTGCATTTACCTGGGAATGAGTCAGATATTTCCCCTGAATCATCCTCAGGCCTCCCAAAATGGGTCTTTCCAGGGAGCAGACTCCAATCCCAGGGGGTTCTGCTGAGTGTGAGGCACAGGGGATGTTCCCAGCCTGGCCCCACACACCCAGTACCGTAGTGAATTGAGCATTCGATCCAGCTTAAGGGCAGCGCTCACACTGGCACCTGGGATCCAGCATGGAATGAGCTGCTTCTTCCCTGGATCACCCCCAGTGCTCCTGAAGGAAGGACGGACCCAGTTCCAGATTATATCCTGCTCAGCACAATCCCAGTTTCACAGCACTGCTAAGGTTTCCCCTGGTTTAGGACAGCCAGCCAAGCTCTGCCAGAGCAGCTGGAAGCTAATGCTTTCCGACAGAACTGAGCCAGGGAGATGGCAGCAGCTCCAGACAGTTGCTGTCCCTATTCTGGGCTAAGGAGTGCCTGCACAGCAGCCAAAGAGCTGCCATTGTAACCCAAGGACGTGATGCTCTGGGATGTTTGCTCTGCAGGAAAGGGCATCCCAGACACAGGCCAGCACAACGTGTGCCACTGCACGTGGGACTGGGGAGGGGAAAACAATCAGGGGCACCAAGGGCACCAGCCCACACACTGTAAGAACCACGGGGGCAGTTAAGTGCCAGCTCTGGGAAGGCAGATGCCCTGTGCTGCCTGGCACTGTGGGTACTGCTCACTGTGCCAGCCCTGCCAGGAACTGGCAATTAGCTCAGATTTATCACTGCCTGGAATGAGCAGCACTAGGTATCTCTGGGATAGAACATGAGGATCCAGCCTCCAACTTTTCCTAAAGCACTACAGGTAGGCTCCAACTTTCTCCTACAGCCTGGCAGAGAGTTGTTTGGGGAAAAAAGGGGAAGTAAGAACAAGCATATTTTGCTCTCCCAAGACAGCAAGTTCTTTAGAAAATCAAGGTTTGTGTATAGGACAGTCTGTTCTTATCATTAAAACTTTGATGTTAACAAAGGAATTTCAGGCAACTGTATCACAAAACAAACAGCCTTCCCAGACAGAGAGGCCTCAGAGCAAGTGTTAACAAGTTATCACAGCGAGTGGCAGCGTGGGCAGCGCTGAATCCCTGCTGACATAGGCCCAAAAAGCTGAAGGGGAAAGTCTTGCCACTCTGCCTGCAAGCAGGTACTACAGCATCCAAAGAGCTTGTTTTCCCTGCAAGGTCCTCCTGCACTGCCTAAGAGGGACCACAGAATCACAGAACATGCTGAGCTGGAAGGGACCCACAAGGATCATCCAGTCCAACCCCTGGCCCTGCACAGGCCCATCCCCAAGAGTCACCCCCTGTGCCCCAGAGGATCATCCACTGCACTGGGGCAGCCCCACCTGCAATGCTGGGGCAGTTTTGGGCACCACAATATAAGGAAGATATTGAGCCATTAGAGAGTGCCCAAAGGAAGGAAATGAAGATGGGGAACGGCCTTGATTTGAAGGTGTGGGAGGACACTGAGGGCACTTGGTGTGTTCAGCTGGAGCAGAGGAGACTGAGGGGAGACCTCAGTGCAGTTCCAAGTGCCTGGGCAGGGGCAGAGGAGGGGCAGGGACTGAGCTCTGCTCTGGGGGGACCAGGGACAGCAGCCAGGGAATGGCTGGAGCTGTGTCAGGGCAGGCTCAGGTTGGATCTCTGCAAAAGGTTCTTCCCCCAGAGGCTGGCTGGGCACTGCCCAGGCTCCCCAGGGCAGTGGGCACAGCCCCAAGGCTGCCAGAGCTGCAGGAGGGTTTGGCTGATCCTCTGGGGCACAGGGGGGGACTCTTGGGGATGGGCCTGTGCAGGGCCAGGGGTTGGACTGGATTACCCTTGTGGGTCCCTTCCAGCTCAGCATATTCTGTGTTTCTGTCAGCAGATGGCAAGTGCCCAAAGTGGGCAGTGCCCCGTGTTAGAGATGAGCTGCCACGTGTGCTCCATTACAGCTGGCACAGGAGCCTCCTGCTCTGGGTGTCCATCCTCACCTGCAGAGGTTTGGTTTCTACTCCCATGCCCATCAGAAGGAACAGCTGAGCAGACCCTTAGGCTTTCAGCTGAAACTAGAAATGGTATTGTAAAAGGCTCCCACTACCTTACACAGTGAAATGGTGACCTGAACATGCCACACAAACCAAACCAGCAGCACCAGCCACAGCTCCCCTCAACTTGGCAGACAAGAGCAGCCATAGCCAGAAGTGTGAGAAGGAACAGTCAGTCAACCTGTCTCCTGCAATTCAGAATATTTGCTGGCACAGGAGAGCAGTAATTTCACAGACATGCTATATAAATAGCAGTGACTGGCCTGCCCTGTGGTATCAGAGACCTGACAAACAGCAGCTGAGCTGTAGCTGTTCCACAATGAAACATTTTACACTGTGTGATAGCACACTGTGTAATGTGGGGATACAGAGGCAAGGGAGGCCAGTCATTCTCTAGGACTCAAAATGAGCCTATTTTTACAGGGCACAGCTTCATGAGCATCTTGCTTTCCCCAGGAATCAAGGGCAGTGTGAGGCCTGGCAGGAGCACAGAGCAAACAGCTTTTAGATAACGTGATCCTAACCACATTCCACAGCTAGGAAGCTTTCCATGAAATAACTGTTGCCACACGGTGCTCCAAGCAATGTTACCTTCCCCAGGTAACCTCTGCTGGTCTCCATGCAGGGGGGACTGAGTTACTGGCAGGCACAATATATTCCCAGGAGCCCAAGCTGCCTGGACAGCCAAGACCACCCAAGCCAGACGATGGCTAAACCAGTTCCATCACTGACACATCCACAGCCAGCTGCAAGACAGCTGCCAGCAATATCCATGTAATCCAAGGCAGAACTCCATCAGGCACATGCCACAGGTCCAAGGGCAGAGCTGCTTCTGAACAAATATCCCCAGCACTGCAGGCACGTGATGCTTCACCAAAGTCGAGGGCACAGTCCACAGAATCAGTGATGTAAGCAAAAAATATTTTTTGATCCTGTATCTGAGCAGAGATGTTGAATGGAGTGCTATAAAAAGTAAGTGTCCTTTGGTATAGGAGAGTACAAAATTGCTGGTTTGGGTTTTCTTACAACACACAGGCCATCAGACACTCCTGACCCATCCCTGCCCTGTAGGCAAGAGCTCTGACCTTGCCATAGGGAAGCACACGCTCTCACAACTTATGAATTATGGCTGTGAAGACATAAACAGGTCACAGCTGTGCCCTTTAAAACTTAATGTCTTTTAATAAGACAAAGCCTTCATCAAATAGAAAGTGGCTCAAGTCCACTTGAGATGCCAAATCCAGAGAGACGACAGCAGATGTAAAAGCTGCACAACTTTTCCTGGAAATCCCATCAGCCTGCTAGGAAAGAGCAGGGACTCTCAGGAGTCTGGGATCCCTCCCAGTGCTTCAGAGGCAATGTCACCTGGAAGCCAAAGGATGCATTGCTTGTGAAAATATCAGCTGACTGCTCTGCAACAAACACAGCCAACATGTCTCAACCTAACTGCTGCTTGGAGGCAACAGCTTTGTGATGTCTCCATCAGAAACATGAACTCCCATCCCTGCTCAGAGCACAGCTCAGCAGGAGACAAGTGCTGCACAGACACCCAGACAGAGCACACAGCACTGGTGAGCTCAGAGTGGGACCTACCAGAGCTCCACTCAAGTTTAATGTGGAGTTGAGCCAAAAGCCACACTGTTGGCAGAACTTCCTACAGCACAATTTCAGCAAGAACCTCACAACCCGCACCTCAGTGGTGCTCTGCATTTCACCACAGCTTGCACAGGACTCTGGATCATCTACTAAAAGGCAACACCAACACAAGTTGTTCCTCAAAGGTTTCCAAGTCATCCAAAGAAGGGTATGAAGATAATGAAGAGTCCAGTTCCCAAGCAAAATTAAGAGTTCACCTCTCTGGATCAAGTGACACCTCTGAAGCAAAGAAAGGGCACAAGATGGGGGCAGGGTGGGTATGAGGAGGGGACTGCAGAGTCAGGAGACCAAGCCATTCTTTCCTCAGGAATCCTTTTCAGCACAAGCATTAACTGGAGAAATTGAGCCCCCCTCCTCTGAACTGAGGAAACACCCCAGATACCAAATTCCTTCATCAGTCTGTAAATGCCACCTCTACCCTGGACAAAGGAAAACCACTTAGCTGCACAGCATGAGACCATGCAGCTGCTCCCCCATGGCTCACACAATGCCAAGCTCTCCTGCTGTAGTCCTTGCAGAGCCCAAGACAGGAATCTTGTACACCATTTTCTGCTAATGCTGGCAGACTGGATAGAAAGAGCACTTCGTGCAGCCAGAGGAGCTTGAAGACAAACATTAAGGCTGTTCTGGAAAGGTATCCTGGCCTTGTACCCTAACCCATTGATCTTCTCAGAGAGGAAAAGCCCCCAGATGCCACCAAGCTTACTGAGTGCCAGTTAGGAAGAGAAGCATCAAGCCAGAACCCACCCTGAGAGAGAGAAGCAAGTCTGATTTCCTCAGTGCTCCACTCCAGCAGCCAGGGAAAGCTTCCCACAGGGAGGCAGTAAATGGCTGCTCCAGCAGGAGCAGAGGCAGGCCTGGCTGGTGCTCACCAAGGGTCAGGTGAGGCAGTGCTTCCCCCCAGCCTGGCCTGCTGCCAGGACCTGCCTCCTGAGCTCCACTCGCCTCCCTCCCCGGGGACAGCATGGAGGTGAGGGAAGAATCAGGTCACGGACTTCTACTGCTCCACAGCACAGCCTGGCCAGCTATCATGTGTCTGAGGGTGCACAGGAGCAGGTAACAGTGAGCCCTTGCCCACTGGTCCACCATGCACCACCTGCCCACAAGTCAACAGAGGCAGCTCCATGTTCCCAGTCCCTCCATCCCCAACTGGAGCAGCTCCAACACTGTGGCTGCTGCTCAGGCCACCACCCAGATCCCAAAATCAGTCGTGCAGCTCCAGGAACAGAGCCCAACCTCATCCCCTACTGCTGAGGAGCACTGAATCAGCACAAGTAGATCCTGCACACCCCACAGGCAAGGTGAATCAATGCCACCCCGAAATCCTTGGATCTAAGGAAACACATCACAAAACATAATTGCAGGGCCATGTTTGGAATAGGCCCTATTGGCTGCATCTGACCTCATGTGGAAAGCCCGGATACCCAATTACTGGTAAGTGGAACAGACATTTCTGCACTTCAGACATTTGTGACTCACTGGGAGGCTCAATTTTGCCACTGCTCCCCTGCTCTCCCTCCTCCCTCTCCAATTATTAATGCTCCAAGTTTAAAAGACTTGTTGCATTATGCTAATGGGCCATTTGGGTACAAGATGTACACTGAGGGACTGAAACAACAAATCCAGATTTGCTTGTTAAGATGTTAATGCCTCAGAGCTACATGGGAATAGGTGGCTAACAGGGGGGAAAAGAAATCATTGCCACCAAGCCAAAAAAGTCTGTCCCCTTTTGAGGTGCTCGCTCCCATCTCCTACCACGTCATTCCTCAGGGGCTCATTCATTAGCTCGATGTGAATGATGATCTGTGCATGAATCACACTGCTCACTAATGATTCACACAGTTTAAAGAGGTACCAGGCTGCTGAAGGACCCAGGGCTGTCAAACACTCCCTGAGTTCTGACGTGGAGCCGTTCTCCCAGCTCGGGTTCTTTTCAGCCACTCACTGGCAAGTTCTCTCCAAACAGCACTTCCTAATTGCTGCTGTAATTCAAAAGGAACAGGTAGAGCAGGCAGGTGAGAGCCCAGGAAATGTTTTACAACAATTAGACACAGGCAACCAGCAAGACATCAACAACCCCTTGGCCATTCTCCCTGGCTCCAGCTGCCTTCTCACCTGGCACAGGAACGGGGTGGCTTTCTCAGACCACACACCCTCAGCACCACTGAAACACAAGAGACACTGCCTCGGTCCTGTGACCAGCCCTGCTCACGTGAAATGCATATTCAGCTTCCAACCCAGTGCTATGGAGACTGGCAGCCTGGAGAGACTCCACCAGTTGGAGCAGGGAAACAGTGTGGAAGCAGCTGCTGCACATCCTACCTGCTCAGCTGCCACAGCCCTCAGCTGTCCCTTCTGCCTGGGACTATTTCTATTCCAGTCTCTCTGCAAACATCTCCCTCTCCTCACACTACCAGAAGCAAAAGGCAGTATTAATGATAACCTTTACCTCCTTCAGGAACTCCCTTGACAGAAGCAGGCTGAGAAAGCACCACCTTGAGGAAGCAATCTGGCTTAGGTAAGACCTTAAATCATAACCTCTTCCCTAAACACTCCACACTGTAATGGCAGATCATAAAGTCAAAGCAGAAAACTCACTATCAGTAAAGACAAATTCCACGTGCCACTCTGCAGACCCTCCTCTTCCAGTCCTTGCCCCACATCTGTCCCACATTCCCAGCAGTGTGACAAACAGCAGGTTACCCCAGCACTGGCCCAGTCCAAATTCCAGCTGAAGCAAGACTTTCCTAAAAGAGAGGTCCACTGGAGATACCAGTTTGAAGTGGAGAGACCCTCAAGGCTATGCCATGACTGGCACTAGCTTAACATACCACCACACAGCACCACTTGGAAAGCCAAGTAGCACCTTCCCAGATGGACCAGCTCACCCAGCAAGGTCTCCATCACACTCCCTGTCCTAAGGTGAAAGCTCCAGCTCTGCAGAAACAGATCCTACATCAAGAGAGCCCAGACCTGAGGCAGAGCCACAGCAACAAGCACATCCTGATAAAGAAATGATCTGCTGCCAGCCTGGGAGCAGGGGAGGGAGCCTCTGGACCAACACATCTCTGGTAGTGCAGCCAGAAGCCAGTCACAGGGATGAAATCCCACACCAAATGCTCCTCCTGGTACATGACATCCCTTTAAGCCAAGACAGCTGCACTGATACCTGCCTGGACCCAGTGGTGGTGTTACACTGAATTAAGAGTACATCCCTGCACCCAGGGTGCTGTGCCTGGGATGGAGCAGGAGGAGAATCCACATCAGAGTTGAATATCAACTATTCTGCAGTCCAAGTCATTCCAGCACAGCTGCACCTTCAGCACCACGAAGCTGCACAGCACTTGCCACCAGCAGGACAATCCATCCACAGGCAAGTGCTGCAGGTGCTCCCAGGAGTGACTGAGAATTTGCTTTGCCTAATCCAGAAGGGAAATCCAGCTCACCAGTGCAGCACAAGAGAACCCCAGCACCAGCAGTTTCCCAGGCTTTTGTTCAAAAGAAACTGGGAACAAGGCAAACCAGTACAGGACATGGCTGTCACTGGCCCCAGTTACCCCCCAGATGCAGCCCAGCAGCTGGTGCTGAGGTGTTAACTCACAGGAAGGTGGGCTCTCGGGCTGCTTTTGGAAAGGCTCATTGGTGGAACAGGTCAAGACTATCCTGTTTGTTCTCCAGAACCACCAGACAGGTCTCAGTCTTGCCAGCTTGCCTGGTCACAAAATGACACCGTCCCAGGACACCCCAGAGGAGGGTGTGCAGAAGCACAGCCTCCTGTCCCTGTTGCACAAGGCTGGGAAACAGGAGCACTGTGTGGCTAATTCCAAGGTTGGGCCCTTTCCATCAGGACCAGCAAGACTCCAGATGGACTGCAGGAGAACCCACCTGCAAATGATGCTTTCTGGGCAAAGCAAGTTGGGTAAATCTTTTATGCCCAAAAAACACACGAGCTTGTCCACCCTCAAGCAGAACTACGTTTCACTATGCAGGAATTCCCATGTATTTTCAGCCCTCTGTCCTTCCTGGTGACTTTTTATATCTCTCACATTTGGTTTCTCTCACATAGTAGATGCAAGTCTCAACCTGGTAGAATCCAAACCCAGGCAGGAAACAGCATTACTTTGCTTTCCTACAGCTTTGGAGACACCAAAACTTCTCTTTCTCTTGCCATTTCACCATTCTCCTGCTTGGAAACATTTCTTCCAGTTACAACCAGAATAAGTTACTTGTTCAGACTTAGTTTCTGCATTTGCCCTGTTCCCCCCACCTTCCAAAACACCTAATTTGGAAAAAATACTCTTCCACACACAGTTTGTCAGCCTCAGTTGTGTTTGCAGGCAGAGCCTTCAGAGACACCCTGCTTTTTGCCTCCTCTTTCCTGGTTTCAGTGAAGTAACTAAGGGCTACTGCTCTGAGCAAGTTCAGGTGTGGGAGATGTCTCCAGGGAACGGGTTCCTGAAGGTTTTACCACTGTAAGGGAGCTCCACACGCTGTACCAGAACCTCCTGCATGCTCATGGTGGGTCAGGATGCCCACCTGTTCTGAAGGTGTCAGTACCATTTCTGATTCCACAAAGAAAGCCCCTGTTTCTAAGACCTGAAGTTTTCCAAACACAATTCTGATGTGACACCCCAGGTCCTCTCCTAGCAAAGAGACTGCTTGTTGTTGCTGATACTTGATTTTGCCAAGCATTTACAGCTTAGATTAGCAAAAAACGCTGCCCATAGGCCCAGCTAACTATTCAGAACTGCAGAGACCAAAGGAACAAAGAGGGATTGTCAGTTTAGCACTGACACTGGAAAACTGCATGAAGCAACAGCAGAAAAGCCCTGAGAGAGGATAAGGGGAAAACTGTAGCTAAGACTGCTTCTGCTTGGGCTGCTGCAACCTCTACCTGGGAAGACACAGTTGTAACTTCTGGGGGCACAGTATTTCACCAAAGCTGTTCCACAAAACCTGCCTATGGACTGAAAGCAGAATGAATCCCTGTGTAGGGGAGAAGCAGAGATGTCTGATGAAAGTCTGAGCACTCCAAGCTCTCAGAGATGAATGACAAGGCTGGACTTCTGTCAAGGCCATAACTGGCTCATGACCAGCCTTTCACCTCATCTTCTTCTGGCCAGGAAGGTTAATTGCCTGCAGTGCTGAACTTGGATCCCAGTGCTGTCCCTCACACATCTCTGCAGAGACCAGCTACTTCCCTCCCACCTCCCCAAATCACAAACATCAACTCATTAACTTCGTACAGGGTCAGACAATTTGCAACTCAATTTTGAAAGAGCTGGGAGCAGATAAGACACATTTCTGGTTTAGGAAGCAAGTCACAGATACCAGCTCCTTCTAGTCCTGCCAGCAGAGATAGGGCTTTGAGCGAGGGTTGGGGGGTTAAAAATTGTTTCTCATTATTTTGACTTGACAGATTCTTTCTACAGACATCACTGAAAGAGCCTGCTTTCCTTAGCAGGGCTGGGAAAATAATCCAGGGCATTCCTGCCAGGGTGTTACCTCAAAGTTTGAGGCAGTCCCACCCTTGCTTGCCTCCACCTGACCAGCTGGTAAAGCTGAGGCTCCAGTCTTCCCCCTCAGTGCTCTGACCAAGCACTGCCCCTTCCCTCATCTATCCCACAATCCATAAAAGCACTTCCTTGCTCTCCTGCCCACTTCACATTTTGTTAACATCCTGCAGACTTCACTGGGATTTTCCCAAAACAGCTGGATAAGAGCAGAGGTGCCCCAACCACCACATGCCAATGGAATGTCTAACTCCAGCTTCCTCCATTTCCTGTCCCTTTGATCCACTGCAGGAACAACCAGCACATGAAACTGGGACACTCTGCTGGGTCACTATTAGGAGGACATGAGTAAGGGAAGGTGGAGACGCCAAGGAGTCCTTGGCCCTCCACATCACCCTGTTCAAAGGCTGTGCCCCCTAACCCACCCCAGAACAGGTCTTCCTACTCCACAGGAAGAGGAAGCGACTCTCCCAAAGGCCGGAAAAGCCTGTTCCACTGCTCACACCTCCTGTGCAGGGCAGCTGGCACAACTTGCAGCATCTCTTCTCCTTACTGGACCCAAACTAGGATAATTTTAGCCAGGGCTCCCTGGAAGCAGGACACGCATTCCCACACAAGCAGCCTAAGAACTGCTGCCATCAGCGCCTTCCTCAGGTGGTGGTTTGGCACATGTTTAACCAAGGAACAGCAGGATCACAACACCTAAGAGAGGTGCTGGATCCAGGGGGCTCAGCTAAACCTCCCACACAGATCTGACGGTGCCCATGGCACCTTTACCACAAAGCAGGTGTGCCAGGGGTCACTGATGGGGACCAGGGAAGGCACCTGGGCTGTGGCCCCAGGAAGCTGATACCCCCAACAGCCACTGCCCTTCAGCCTCCCCTCTGCCAGGAGCTCTCCAATACCTTTAACCTTCTCCTATCCCAAACAATACTAGAGGTGGGCACATTCCTAATCAGGGAGACCCAAAATGCCAAGTCTACACTTCCCAACTCCCCCCCAGACTCCCCCAGTGCTGTTACAGACACCTATTTCACAGGCTGCAGTGGGTGCCCGTGGCTTCCCAAGCCCTCTGTACTTCCAGGCAGCAGCTCTGTGCTTGCTGGGACCCCTGTGGGCACAACCTGTGCTGTTCAAAGGCACAGCCCAGTGATCAGCTCTGGCAGCCAAAGTCCACTCTGCCACAGGGAAGGGCAGCCCAGGTTCCCCACTCCCTTCTCCCACAGCCCCAACCCTGCACAGCTGCATCATATATCAGAGTAAAATATATTTAGGGAGACCTGTGGCTCAAGTTCCCCTTCTGCCTGGGTTAGTTTTCAGCTCAATGATTCCTTGCCACACAGAACAAGCCCCAGCACTGAGGAAATGGCAGAAGGGCAGCTGGGCCTCTGTGAAGGCCTCTGTGAAGAAGCCTGTCCCAAGGTGGTGCCTCAGGTACAGAGGCACCTGCTCAAGTGAGCCTGTGGAAACTGGAGCCACTGGGCTGGCCAAGGAGTAACCTCTCATTTTTATTTTATGAAAGTGTATCCTGAGACACACTTTCTTTGCTATTTTACAGCCCCAGAACCTTGAGATCTCACAATTCCTCAAGCCCAAGTGGGTCCTCGATCAATGTAACCAACCACTGTCGAATTACCCACCCAAACAGGCACTTTTGGCATGAGGCAGCTGCAGGAACAACCAACAATTTTACTTCTGGTGGGAAAAAAAGAAATCAAAGTGCCAGGACGATATAAGTGGGATTAGAGACCTGAAATTTAACACTACCCAAACTTTGGAAAAGGTTGCTTTCAGGGGAATGGAGCCGAGCCCTTCCCTGGAAGGGGTGAGACAGATCAAGTGAGCGTCAGTAAGAGAAGCACTCGAGTCAGCGCTGCCTCAGCTCCCGCCCCCTGCCCTCGCCCCGCTCCTTCCCTGGCCCAGCTGGTCCCTTGGGAGCAGCCCAAAGCTGCACGGGGGGCACGGGAGCGTCTCCTCCGGCTGGAATCCGCCCGCCCGCGGTGCCAGCTGGCACGGCCGGCCGGCCAGGAATGGGGGCCGCACCGGGCCCGGGGTCCCGGTCGGGACACGCACCGGAGCCGGCCCGCGGGGCAGAGGGGCCTCGGCCGCCCGGAGTGCGGGGGCAGAAGCGGGGGAGCGGGTGCGGGGCCGCCCCGCCCGGGGCAGCCGCGGCCCCTCCCGTGCGGGGAGCGCGGTCCCGCTCCCCCCCGGCCCCGCACGGCCCCCCCAAGGGCCGCACAAAGGGCCCGGCCCGGCGCTGCCCCGCCGCGTCCCCGCTCGGGC